>NC_136778.1:22849638-22920947 GCF_947034865.1 Barbatula barbatula | reverse complement strand
AGGTGTTGTGTGAGGTGATGGCCTGTAGGCGACACCTTTAACCTTTCTGTTGTTTAAACTTGGTGCAGTGATATGGAACTGTGATGCGGTCGGCAGACCTGGAACACCTTCATAGATGTGCATTTACTGAAACATAATGAATACCCATCAAACATTTGTCAACCAATCAGATTGAAGCATTTGATAGCCCTGTGTTATAAAAAAGCATTAACCGACACATTGACATGCTTGGATTCATTGGGTCACAAAAGATTATGGTTATTCTTTATATCATGTCGATGATGTGAATGACAGAGAAACTGAACTCTGGTTTGTAAGCTCTCTCTCTCTCTTTCCCCTGATCTCCAGCACTGCAGCTTCAGTTGTGATGTTCTCTAATGCTTATGCTAACACACACACACGTCCGCCAGTCTTTCCTAATGTGTGTTTCCTCACAGCAGCCCCTCACCTTGACTCTCAGACTAATGTTGTGTTTCTCTCTCCCCTCTCTCACTCATTCACGTCCCCTCACACCTCACATTCGTCTCCGTCCACTCACGTCCTCAGTCTCTCTTCATGTTCCCATTCTCTCCGTCCTCATCCACCCTGTCCTCCCTACCACCCACCCTTGACACCATCTCTGAGCTGGACGTGCTGTCCGACATCTCCGAGGACGAGCCCGACCCTCAGCTCCACTCCGAACCCTCCCCCTGGGTGTCTGAAGGCTCCGGCGCTCCTCCAGACGGGGAGGGCTCGTGCGACCCGTCCTCTTTGCCGGCGGAGGGCATCCCGGGTTCACAAGAGCCACCGTCCCGCTCCGTCCTGCCCACGCTGGCTGTGAGCGTGCTGGGGTTCTGTAAGGCTCTGCGTCTGCCGTGGTTGCTGGATGAGGACGGTTACATCAGTCTGCCCTGTCTGCCGGAGGAGCGCGCCGCCCTGATGCTGCCTGCCGGACTGCACCGTCACCTTCCCCTCTCCTCACCCTCTCTTCTGCCCTCCTTCCTGCTCATCTTCCTCGTCTTCCTCTCTGCCTGCCGCTCGGTGCTGCTGTCTCTGGTGTTGGCGTTTCTTCTGGCCGTCTCGCTGTGCTACCTGGAGCCCAAAGCCCTGGCCCGCTTCAGGCCCACAGAGGTCACGGCTCCACCGAAGATGACCGCGGCGGAGGGAAAGCAGTGCGACCCTGCTGCCTAAACCTGACCCCTCCTGCCCCTCCCGCCTCCTAAACACCGCTGCCTGCACTCACTTTCTGTTGCTGTTTGCTTTACAACTTCCCTCTGTCCCGCACCACAGACACACGGCGCTTACAGCATCACCCAAACCCCACACACACACACATCAGCTCTGTGGACAGCGGTCAGTGTGTCAGCATACTCGTCTGAAAACACGGTGACGTGTTTATCTGACACAAAAGTGCATGGGCCTCAGGGCTTGCTCCTCATGACATCACATCCTGTGTGCACTTTTATTGGGTGTTCCCATCAGCCATTTCACGTTTTCTTTTCTTTCTCGACAACTGTCCATAATTCATCACTTAGCTTCTACAGGTGGACGACGCAGAGAAGCCGAGCGTGAACGTGGACGTATCCGTCTCTTCTGAAACGGCCCGTGAGGTCTGCTAACTTTCCCAGCATGCATCTGTGCTCATATTCAGATGATCCAGTGTTTTTTTATTAATGCTGATGTTTTATCTCTGACGGCATGAACAGACTGACACACATGGGGCTGACTCTGCTCTCAGAAAGGTCTTTGACTCCAAATGTTTGTCTTTTATTTGATATTCCTCAATTGAATGTTGTACCATCCTCTCCGTTGCTTTGGTGACTTTCATTTATTGTTTTGCTTGTCTTCCATTTTTTTTGAATGTGATGTTTTTATTTATTTTTGCGAGAAATCAACAGGCAGTCATTGATTGACCAATCGGGGTTTGATCAGGGTTTGGGGATTTGGTCACATGACTTGTGATTGAAATGTGATTCGCCTGCTGGTTAAAACTGATCACCGACGTGTCACATCACCATACAGATCGTCTGGAATGTCAAACAGTGATGTCCGAAAGTCAGAGACCAGTGAAAAGGTTTTATCAAGACGTTAAAGTAGAGAGTAAATGTAGAGTTTGGTTCCAACATGAGATAAGTAAATGTTCATAAAATCATGTTTTTTATTGTTTATTCCAATTAATATCAATCAAACTGCAGTTGTTTTGTTTTGATTCAAGCCAAAATAATCAACAAATACCGCTAATTAATTCAATAAAACATGATAACATCATTAAAAACATGATTTCTGAAAATGTTAACAATTGAGTTGGAACCAAACTCTTCAAATATTTATTTCTTGGAAATGAAGAAGTTTTCTAAAGTTTATTGTTGGTGTCAGACTTTTGGAACAGACTGTGTGGTAATATCATTTCATTTTGTTTATGATTTCAGCTTTATTCCTCTTTTCCCAACATGTTTTTTCATGTTTTGACTCCACAGAGCAAGTCGAGAGTGCAAGGAGAGAATATATATGTCAGACATAGCAATTTAATGTTGGAGGTGTGTATGTTTATGAATCAAGAGCAAAAGTGTGATGATGGTCAGACTGCTGTCGTGGGCTGTCTCTCTCTCTCTCTCTCTCTCTCTGTGTGTGTGTGCATGGACTGCATGTTTGAGTGTTTCATGTGTGTGTGAGGATGTGATTTGGGAATGGTGTTCATAACAACACTAATGTTATTTCCCTAACCTGACAGGTGATTTTCTGCTTGGGTTGCTGTGGTGATGGTTTCATTCACACATTTGATGTTATAACTCGATGAAACTCACCCTGTGTGTCGCTGCTGAAGACACGCTGACCTCTGAGACACACACGTTAACCTCATCTATACATGAGAAAATACTGAGGAAGAAATGATGGTCAATAATGTTTGGTTTCAACCCAGATTTGGATCAAAAATGGACAAACTCAGCTGTCGTCGGGTCAAAGCGAAACATTCTCTGGGTTCTTTTAACTCTATGCTTGGGTTTGTCCATTTTTTGATGCCATGCCGGCTTGAAACTAAGCCAACGTGTGCACATTAAACCAATGATACGTGTGTTCTCAGAAACGGTGTGATTTCAGCTCTGAAGTCCTGTCTCACTGCCATCCACAGTCACTGACCTCCGACCCCCTGTAATCCCCCGTTTCACCCAACCATCAGTGAGAAAATACAGTCCTTTACTCACCACCTCAGGAGTGTGTGTGTGTTTAAGATGACATCTCTGAAACTACAGTTTATAACACTATATATATCTATGTGGCGTGTTTGGTGTTGACTGTGGGTGGAGCGGTGAGGATGACATGATGTTGTGGTTGTGTCTGTACCCTGACCCGTGCCTGTCTCTCCCTGCTGCTGTGGGCTCTTCAGGATTTGGAGAAAACCCAGGAGGATGTGTTGAAGCATCAGGCTAGCATTAGCGAGCTAAAGCGCAGTTTTATGGAGGCTACGCCCGAGCCCAGACCCAGTCAGTGGGACAAACGGCTGACGGGCAGCCCGGCCACCACCCTGCGCCTGCAGGCTTCAGGGGTACGTGTGCTTCTGACCCCGGGATCCACACGCATGATCTGCACTTCCTGTCACTCTCGCATGTGTGTTTTGTATCTGCTGTACTGTGTGACAGTTGGGATCTCCGAGGCTTTTTCACACTAACACGTCTCTGTTTGAAAACGCCTCTTATTCTTTCTGTATTTGCTCTCCGTCCACTCTGAGTGAGGAGGTGTTTTCATCAACTGCATGATGGATCCATTTAGAAAAAACAGGTTTCATGTAGTAGTGAAGAGTAAAAACAGAGACTTCTGCAGACGGTGACATGTTTAGTCTTGTGACCCATTCAGCTCAAAGCTGTTTATGCTGCTCTCCAGTTGCTCAGCGTCAGTTTGTTTACATGTCACAGCACACACGTGTCATGCTAAAGTAGATACCATCTCATAATCCCAACTGTCACACACACACTTATATGATTCTCTGTATCGGCCAATGGCATGCCAGCTTTATCACTGATGTGTTTTTATGAGCACCGCCTCATCCGATCAGCTTCTGTTTTTCTTTTGTATATTGTGATTATGGTTTATACGGATCTTTTTACTCTTTTGTCATTTTGTTTCGTGTGTTGTGTTGTGTTGTAGACGTGAACTCTCTGGATTGTTGATGTTGAATGAGATTCTGCATCAGATTTATACTCTCTTATTTCAGCTCAAACTCTCTTTACCACTCACACACGCTCATGTTGAGTGTGTGTGTGTGTGACCTTGCTTTTATATGAATACACTCCAACACAATAGGAACAAAATTAAGTTCCCCGTGGGTAATTCTTTTTATTGTACAGAAAAACATTTGTCTATGATCTTGAGGGGTTAGGGATCAAATATACAGTTTGTTCAGTATAACAATCATTAAGCCTACGGGCTGTCCCCACGGAGATGATAAACCAGACGTGTGTGTGACACACCTCATCTCTCTCTCTCTCGAAATGACCCCAATGAACTAGGAAACTATGGACCGGTTTCAAATCCAAAAATTAGGTTTACCCAAAAATGAAAGTGAATTCACTGGTCCTCACAAGAGGAGACGTGAGCTGACAGACTATATCGTGTCAATCTCTGAATTCATCTGCATCAAGACGTTCGTGATTGTTCTTCATTGATGTTCATATACAGTAACTACTTCTGTGTTTCATCAGAAGAAAGTTTGTCATGTGATTTGGAACCAATCTTGAGTTTCTGGGTAAACGTTAGCGTGCTGCATGTCATCTTATAGCACTTGTGTTTGTCTTTTCTTTTCCTCGCACTCTTTCATGTGGTGTCTTGTGTTTGTTGTGATGTTCTGTAACTCTCTGTAGAGTTTGGAGGAGGAGTTAACCTCTCTGTTTTTGAGTAAGGCCTGTTTCTCCTGCGGTGTCACTGCGGCTCCAGCAGAGGGCAGTAAAGTCTGGTCTCTACATGAGGTCTCACATGTTTCTCTCTCTCGCTCCCTCATCTGTTCAAACTAAAGGTCACGTCCAGTTCTGGCAGTCAGTATCAATCCGCTCTGTGGTTTGACTGGTGAAGTCCGAGCTTCTCCATAACATTCACATGGATGCTCGAGTTATTAATGAGATTGATATAACACACACACACACATGTTCTTTCAGTAAACTAGTGAAACGTGTAATGTGCGTAACGTTTTTAGTTGACATACAAAACCGACTCAAACACAAGAATCACACTTATGACAGGGCTCGTGGGAACGCTTGATTCTGATTGGCCAGACGCAACATTTGCACAACCGCTGAAAATTCCTCTTGAGAGGACAAACTAAACCCTAAATATGTCTTTAAATAATACATATGACATTATATTTAGAAATGATAAAAACGTTTGCAGTATAATCCACAGGTAGCCCTTCGCGGCGGGTGGTTCTTGGCCTCCACGTGGTGCATTATAACCCTCACGTATCAGTCTGATATATTTGAAACGTTATTGTATTTGACTGCCAGACTGACTGTAAACTAGGGCTGGGTTTAGAGATCATGTCGGCGATTCGATTCTTATGTTATATGATTTCCAATTGAATATGGATTAGTTATCAAATATTTCATTTCAAATATCAGTTTTGCAGACATGAATTCCACATTTAAATATACAGACTGAAACCCCTCCTCAGCTAAAGGAATGAAATACACATTTACATTAATACTATAACCCACACAACTGTTTTGAATTTCTATTCTTTTACTTTGAGTGACCAAACATTACTGTAAATTTAACAGTGAAATCATGAACAACTTAAAACATGTTTAAGAATTTCAAAATTCTTCTTGAATAATGGCGCCATCCTCTGGACGAGAGGCAAAACACAGATGATATTCTGTGAGGCACGAAGCATTGCTTCTGGATATTATTTCTTTAAATAGAAGACGGATTAAAATGAAGGCATCAATGTTTTTTTACCCAGCCCTACCTTAACATCCCTCAGACATCTCTTTAACCACGTGTGTTCACTGTCATGTGTGTTGTCTTGTTCTCTGTGTAGAGTAAAGCGCAGCTGATGTCCATCTGTTAACATCCCATCATACACATCACTGTTGACTTATGATGGGATGTAAACAGACTGCTGTGTCTTTCAGTGACAGTGTCCTGTGATTCACCTTTAGGTTCCACAGAACCCCCCCCCACACCCCGAGACTGACCACAGAGACGCCAGCAAGGTGCTGAATGTCCTCGCTTCATCAGTCTAACATCACCTGAGCTCACACCACTACACGCACACCTCACGCTCTTTCATTACAGATGTCCTCCAGATCATCATCATCCTCATCTCTGCTTCTCTTTATGTTGCTTTTGATTATTTCTGTCTTGATTTCTTTCCTTCAGTTTGTTTCTGTGTTTGTTGTTTATGTTTTTGCTTCTCTCTCTCCATCCCTCGTGTGTGTGTCATTGTCTGGTGTAGAGTTCAGAGGTCATACCCTATGTTAACGGCCAGCCAGAGGTCGTGGAGGTCGTCGAGGAGACCATCGTCATCGAGGAAGTCGTCAAAGCCAAGCCCAAAAGTCCGGCTCCTGAGGTTACCACGGAAACCGCTGAGGCTCCGGAGGTGAAGGAGGAGCCGAGTTTATCGTCTGACAGCGAGAGTGAGGAAGAGGCGGAGTATCACGCTCAGACACCCAGCACCAGCATTTCCGCTCAACAAATCAAAGAAGAACCAGAGGAGGCGGAGCTTGCTCAAGCACCGCCTGCTGAGGTACAGCCAATGGTAGAATCATCGGAGTCCGCCCCCGCACGGCCTGAAGACGATGTGTCGCAGGAGGAAGTGTTGATGATGCCAGATGAAGCTCAGAACGGCCACGCCCCCAATGCTGAAGTCCCGCCCACTCTCGAAGACATTTCAGAGAAGGAGGAGCCTCACATAGTCAACGGCAACATGTCACGTGTGGAAACGGAGCGTCTGCCACAGGTTATTTGTTGTTCGGAGGTAAATGCCATCTCGAGCAGAGACGTTTCCCTCTCGCCTCATTTCACACTCGTTCGTCCCCTCTGTCTCCAGATGAAGATCGTCTCTCTCTCTCTCTCTCTCTCTCTCTCTAGTCAGGGTTAAAGGAGTATAACTCAACCAGCTCGTCTTAAAACATCCATCATTTCATCTTCTTACACCTTTCAGTTGATTTTATACTCCATCTCACTGCTACACACACACACACACTTGTGTAGAGAAGGAGCGTTGAGATTAATGCTGAAGGATTGTGTTTTTGTACAGTATGTGCGGATGTGTTGCATGCTTCATGTAGTGTAGTACACGTGTTGTGTTTGTTTATTTGAGAAGTGATGATGGTTGTGGGTCGTAGAATTGAACCTGAGCTGTGTACAGTATGTGTGTAAACACATCACAATAACAAACAGAATCATCTGATTCATGTTCGATCCACCTGCTTCAAAAGCCACAAGATCATTTCAACGCACACACACAAGTCAAATCACTTGTATCACACTATAAATGAGCAGAATTGTGATGTGTGACTGTATCACGTGTGTGTTTGATCAAAGAAACCTAAATCACTTCTTTTGGCTTTGAATTTTCTGTTCGTCTTCATGTTCTACCAAAGATGTCTAGTGTCACACAATAAAAGGCAGGCCGGTTGTGTGTTCATCTGCTGTGTGTAGTTAAGTGTTGTGCATCTCTGTGTAGCCTCCTGTGGTCAAGACTGAGATGGTCACCATTTCAGACACGTTTGCCGCTCAGAAGACTGAGATCTCCACTAAAGAAGTTCCCATCGTTCACACTGAAACCAAGACCATCACGTATGAAGCGGCCCAGGTCAGACTTTCCTCCTGTACACACACACACACACACACATGTGACATGACACTGTGCCTGATACACTGAACACAGGACATCTCTTCTTTTGTGTTGAGATGTTATTAACTTCACCGTGATGACCATCATTGTGTTCAGCACATCTTATATACAGTATCATACTCAACGTAGCGTCATACTTGATAATAAAACACCATGTGACCATCAGAAGCTCTTTCAGATGAATGAGATTTAAATGCCTTTCATTGACATGTTGAATGTTTCTCACACACACTGTAGTTTAATGTGTTTGTTTTGTGTGTGTGATTGACAGCTGGATGGTAATGGAGACGGAGAGCCTGGTGTCCTGATGACGGCTCAAACCATCACTTCTGAATCCCTCTGTACAACCACCACTACACACATCACAAAGGTAACACACACACACAAATTATACACTAGTGTGTGAGACATTATATAGAGATTCTGGAGATATATACTCAGATATTTTAAAACAACTAAATAGTTTCTTGTGAGTCACATGATTCGATTGATTGACAGACTCTAAAGGGAGGCCTGTCAGAAACACGCATCGAGAAACGCATCGTCATCACGGGAGACTCAGACATTGATCACGATCAGGTGACACTACAGTACACACACGTTACACCCCTCACAGATGTCAGCGTTTCTATCATGACACACACTTGTAGAGGACAGTGGGCTTTTCTGATTGGTCTGGAGCGTGCACACTTTGTCACATCGCTATGGAAACTTCGCGTTCTTTCCAGAGTGACATTCATTGTTTCTCAGAGACGTTTAATGCCGTCATGTTCTTTTTTTATCTCATGCGTGTGTCCTCCATCCATTCATTCATTCATTCACATGTTGAGTTGTTTATTTTTCTTTAATCTTTTGTTTATTGTTTTGGCTGTGGGCGGGGTCAGGCGTTGGCACAGGCTATAAAGGAGGCCAAAGAGCAGCACCCTGACATGTCCGTCACTAGGGTGGTCGTGCACAAAGAGACGGAGCTCGCTGAAGATGATGACTGAAGGACAGGTAAGCACACGGCGACCATCTCCAGGGCAACAACTCTGCTCGTGACAACCGTCTCTTCCAGCTCCGACCCTACAGCTTCCTTCACCTTTATCCTTCATTCGTGTCTGCTTTTCTTTTGCCTTTTATTCATCTTCACTCACTTTGTGTTTGTGTCTTGTTTTCTTGTTCCTGATCTTCTGAAACACAGCGTGTCATGTGACATTAAGAGATTTGAGTGTTTCCTTCAGTGTTTGAGGTGTACGGTAAGGTTTTCCATGTAGAATGGGACACGCAACAATGTGCACGTGAAGACTTTAATCCATCCAGAGAGCTGTGTGTGTAAACCTCTTTACCAGAATCGCTCAAGCATGAGACGTGTGAGGACTTTACTGACACGGTTTCAACAGAAATGATATTTTTCAGCTCTGTCAGAGAGAAATCACATCAAGCCAGGACTTACAGTTCTGTGTTTGCATTCTGATTTCTGTATTAAACTCACGACAGACACACGCGTTGCACGCTAAATGATGTGATGTCACTGAACCAGAAATGTCAATACAGCATCAAACAATGATGTCACAGAAAACATGCTGGTTTCATTTGTGTGCTGTAGGACAGTTCAGGGATTAGTCTTCACTGGGGTGGGTGGTCACTCCTTTAACATGATTTCAGTTTCCATGGTAACGGCCACTTCTTCCATTGTTGAATCTCTTCAGGATTATAGTTCTTCACCAGAAATATGGGCAGGATTTCTCACGTTAGCACAGAACGCACACAGACTGAAGTACACACACAAATATTGTGTCAACATGTTCCTTTAAAACAGAATCAGAATATGATGAAAACTGACATTTCCCTAAACTCCCATTCTGAGCTCTTATGTCCATGAAGAAAGTGTGCGGTGGTCCTCGAGAGGATCTCTTGTAACGTCTCTGTTGTGTTTTCTTCACAGAGCTGAAGTGTTCATCCGGCGGGACTAACAAGAGCTCTGATCTCATGATTCTGCATCCGAACATCTTCATCGTTTTCTATCATTCGCAAACAACCACTTCACTAACACCTGTAGCATTTTATTCTTTTTAGAATTCTTTTATCTTTTCCTCCAAACGTCGTCCTAAAGACCCGATCCATGTGATTTTTATTGTATCAAATAGTCCTAGTTCATGAGAAGAGCAGCAGATGACAGATTTTTATCATGTTTTATCCTTGTTACGGTGGAGCGGTGACGTGTTCATGTTTGTAAGGGACCAGCACAGGACACTGGTGTCAATCATTCGTCTATGCAGTCAAACATTCCAGTGAGGGGAGGAGCTTCAGTAACTCACTTCCTCTCATCATGAGACATCACAAAACCTCGGCAGCTCTTTGAGACCTTTGATTTCCAGACACCAGTGATCTGATATTTCTAGAAAACTTGTTTTCTTTTTCTTTTTTTATATCTGTCCTGAACTATAAAGTGATGATTTAGATGAAGTACGTTTGCCCTTTTAAATCTTTCTACTCTCTCTTTCAGATATGAGATGTTTTTGATGAAATAAATGTGATTTGGCTGTAGATTGAGGCCTGTGCTGATTCTCCTCTCTCTCTCCCCGTCTGTCATCTTCTGCTCATCTTCATCGTGTGTATAGCAGCTCATCTTAGATCGTTTGTTTGTTTGTTTTTTAAGCGGCTTTGAATGATCTGTAATGTTTTTATGCCCACCCGTTTGTGTAACACTCTTCAAATAAAAGTTTGTTTATTCAGAAATGTTTATGCTTGGGATACTTTTTTCTAAAGAAAGTATTTGCTTGATAACTTGATCTGAATTATGAATTTTTACACAATTTTGTGTCTTGTTACGGTTATCTTCAGCGCCTTTTTATTCCCTTCCCGCTTGTCACCTGGCAACCACTTAAGTCAAATGCAGTCACTTGTAGCTTTTAACTAAGGCATAATGCCAGGAACATGTACGCTTCAAGAGCTTTGGCTAAAAAAAACATTTCAAAGACTGGGTTTCATTCATTATAGATCAAGGAAATTCAACGTTTTAGTCCGGAAAAGTCTAGAAATTTGACATTCGTCTTACAGTGGGAACCCATCATTCCCAAAATGATCCAGAGCATCTCGAGCACCCGGAATGTTTGTCTTATACAAATAAGCAAAACAAAAAGGAGAAAACATTGTTTAATACTGACAACTGTTTAATACGTTTAAAACCCAACACAGAAAAATATTCCATGCGATCTCCGACTTATTCACATAAAAAGCCTGGAAAGTCAAAATACAAAATGTTTGACATACAGTACGTGCTGAATAAAAAAAGCATTGACACAAACCCTACAATTAAATCATTAACGTGAGTTAATGCACCATGAATAACTGTATTAACATGAACTAACATTGACAAGGATTAATAAATGATGAAAAACTATGAAATAGTTCAATATTAGCTATTGTTCGCTAATGCATTTACTAATGTTAACTTATAGCACCTAATTGTAAAATGTTACCGTTTTTTTTTTAAACATAATCACAAACTCATGACTCTTAACATGCAGAACGTGTACATGTGTGTCTTCTGGAGCTTTATGATCTCCTGCAGTCTTCATCTCAAATCACATAAGAATCTGTTGTTGTGTATAGAATAACTAGATAGAAATTAATATAATCCAACTAATTAAGTAAATATATAACAAAATAAATAAGAATAAAAAGGATTTTAAATACAGCACAAAATGGCATCTTTAGGAAAACACACACACGCACACAGGTTGCTTTTAAGAAATTGGTTAGTGTGAAGAGTTCCTCAGTGTCTCATGAGTTCAGTCTGAAGTTGTCCGTGTTTTATAAACATCAGATAGTGTTGGCCCTGTACTCATGTGTCCTGCTGTGCGCCTGGGTCTGTACCGCCGTCCATAACACAGCTGAGATGCTGTTACCCGAGGATCCCGTGCCACGGCCAACTCTTGCTCTACTGACAGACAGACAGACAGACATTAACACATTAACCCTTTTGTGTTTGAGATGAGTTGAGAACTCGTCCCAGCATGTGAGATCGTTCACATGTTCCGTGATGACCTCATGTTCGCTGACACACAGAATGTCATTTAGTTTTAGATGTCTGGATCACCTCTCAAAGGTACAACCAGAGACGGGCACCATTACATCAACAAATATTTCATTACAAATTACAAATACTTACTTATCAAATGTATTTCAATTAAATACATCAAACTACTTTTGTAACTTGTCATGTGAAATATAAAAAACAAACCAAATGACAAGCAATTGAAGAAAGAGAGAAAAGTTCTCTAAACTACAGCACTCCATCAACCGCTCAGATTTGGTAGTCCTATAAAGACTGGTGACCGGAGCATTTGACCCGCCACTTTTCAAACTAATGGGGCAGTGCCCCGCCATTTAATGCAGTAGGTGCTCGACTTTATGCGACGCTGCAAACTGCATAGTATGTTTCATAGATAAATACCAGTTCTACATCTCTCAGACAAAAGACCATTAAAGGGATTTTCCTGGAAATTCAGGTACGTGTGAAGAATCAGCTTAAATCTAGCAATGAATGTTTATCTGTTTTTTCTGAAGCACATCAAAAACTTTGAGTCAATAGGACAAACGCAATTGTGGTAATTGGCAGGTTTAAGTCAATCTTTAGTTAAGCATCTTATATGTTTTTATGGCGGTACTGGAATGTACGTTTTTCTGTTCATAATATTACATATGCTATACGTGGAATTTATTTATATTAGTCATTGGTTTCAAGGCATTAAAGGTATACTTAAATATGTCTTAGAATATTGTCTTTTTAAATATTTTCAGCGATATCTGAACAGTGGTGCCATCTCTGCCTAGTGATGAAAGTAATTGTACGGGAGGTGAAAATGACATATTTGAATAAGTATTTTAAAATACAGTCTCTGGAAAGTGTTTAATTACAAATTACATTTGACTTTTTTTGTTAGTGAAAATACACATTGCAAAATACTTTTCTGTCAGGTTCACTACCGTCAAAAATGATTGACAATTAGCATACAGTTTAGATTGGCGGTATGGTTCTGTTCTGCAGCCGCATGAATAAGAGCAGGGACGCAGCGATAAACCCCCCCAGGATAAACAGAACAAGCAGATGTCGTCAGTTCTTTGTGACATTTAAGTGTAACACATGATGTAAAGTAATTGAGACTGAAAAGGAATAACAGTCGAGTTCCAATTGTAAATGTGAGTGGGGTTGGGGATGGAGGAGGGTAATTTGCTCCTGAGTAATGCGATAAGCTGCTGTTGGCTGAATGAAACTTAAGTCTCTCTCATTCACACTGTGATCAAAACAAGTTTGAGCTGAAACAACTGACACATCTTAAAAATATCAGCGTGATTGTTTAGTCTCAAGATGAAGTGTATTTTCTTGCAACGCACAGAAAAGCTTGATCTTCTACTCTAAAGTCTGTGAAACCACCTGTTGAACATTTGAAAGTGTTTTCTTAAGGTTTGATGTGTTTATGTTTGGTTGTGAGAGCACTTAATGATGTCACACAAGTGTCATGAATGAGGTTGTCTACCTTGCTGTAGTTTGTAGTTGAGCGCAGTGATGATCAGCAGAAGTAAAGTGGTGACAGGTAAGAAGATTCCCATCCACAGGATCCATCCTGGAAGACGATTGATGAACACAGCGAGCGTGGACATCAGAAATGTGTTGGGGTCTGCGTGTTCTCTCTCTCTCTCTCTCTCCGTCTGCTGCTGAACTTTGAGCTTCAATCTGATTTACTGCAGCTGGTTAATACTTCACCGCATGTGACCTGTGAACCCTGTAAACAAAACATCTACTGTTCTCTCTTTCATCACAATAACACAAACACGTGTGAATCAAGTCAGATTATAGTCGTTGTTATTCTCTCGCATTCTGGTGTTTGCTCATTTATTCAGAAATAATTTGGCTTGAAACCTCAAAGATTCTGACGATTTAAATTGGACGCACACAAGACTGATGTTATATGTCCATAACCCTCATGCTATATAATTGTTGTAACTCTGTTAAATGTTAGTTCACAGAGCAAGTTGATATGGAAACTACAGACATTTATGACATTTCAATCACTGGAATGGGAAATAAAAGAGTGTGTATATATTTTAAATAGACAGGATCACAATGGCAATGATAATTCGCACTGAATTGTGACTGAATATACAGTATTCTCCTCCATCATAACGTCATTAGTGACAGTGCTTTTATAATTGTAAGTCAAGAAGTCTTTGAATGTACTGTGGTGTGTGTGGAACTTTTATTTTGTAACTGTACGAAGAAATGATGAGGATGTGAAAGATCTCAGTGAGACAATAATACCAGACGACGTGAAGCGCTGTGGGTTCAGTCCAGTCACGATCATCTTCAGTCTTTCTATATTCAGTTGATGTGTGTGGTGTACATGAATGTTTGCTCCTGATGTAAATGATCTCAGATCTGTATGATGATGAAGGTCAGACACTTGTTTATCTGAGATGCTTCTCAATTCTCGTTCTCTGACTCATGATGTTTGCTCACACGATCACGTGTTTTTGGGAAAAGGGTTTGTTCCGACACTCATCTTTAAAGGCAGTCCGTCATGTCTTCAGCGGCTCCGGTGTAACTGCAAAAATGTCAAACCCAATTTTTTATGTATGCTTCTTATTCTTTTTGGTTATGTCACACTGAACGTGTTTGTCTGTTATTAAATGACACGACCTCAGTTAAAGAGAACAACTGATGATGAGGATGATGAAGATGAAGCATGTGTTTACTCTCTTCTATATTTGTACAGAAGATGAGTGTGAATGTTATTGTTGGAGTGAGTTGTCATGGAAACAGAATCTCAGCATTCTCTCTTCGTGAAACACTAGAGGTTAAAGGTTACGGTGAAGTGTAGATGCAAACATATGTCTCATTATTCTGATGACACTGAATCTTTTCATACAGACGAGATCTGTTCTCTGTGCTGTCATTTTAAATGATGAAATAAAATACACAGATGATCAGGATTGTTGATCAATTTTCAGATCTGACAACTTCACAAACCGTCATACACAGATATGTGATCAATTCTGATTTTCATCTGTGCATTTTGTAGACGCATGCCTTCTGGTGGTCAACAGGGAACACATGAGAGTTTCTTAAACTATACGCTATACAACATGTAAGTCATGCAAAAACTCTATCTGACAATGAGTGAAATGTGATGTGAGCTTTGGGCTCAACTTGAGATGCATTTGACTCCTTCGTCCTGTTTACTGGAGGAATGACTCGTTTCTCATTGACATTACTTCTGATGATCATCTCTCCATCATCACCTGATGTTATTTCATGAATGAATTTATGAAGAATGACTCTTGATCTGGTTTGAGTCGTGAGTGAAACATGCTGCTTTATAAACACTCATGATATGTTTTTATAGTTATCTCCATCAGAATGAGCTGACGTGTCTGTGAACATGAACCTCAGATACTCCTTCTGTCTTCACTACAGCTGAACTTCAGTCTTCATCTCTCTCTCTCTCGCTCTCATCCTCATTTATTCTCTTAGTCTTCTGAACAGCATGAAAATGATATGATCACTTGCTCTCTTTGTCTCTGGTGGACATACATGTTTTATTAATTTCCCCTTCAGGCAAACACGTGATCTCTCTTATATATTTCATGAACACCGCCTCTTCAGTTCTCATCTGTCATAATCTAAAGAGGATTTCCAGTCTTAGTCATTTATTAGTCCATCAAGAACGTTTCTATATAAGAAAGCTGTAGTGAGAAATGTATTCAATATTTGAATGAAACTGTATAAACATCCCTGTCACGTTTCCATTCTTTTGTAGCTGTTGAAGGATTTCTTTCACCGGTTTTGGTTCCATGATTTTCCAAATGTACTTATCATACGAGACAAAGCCATGATTTGAGTGATGACACCTTCTGTATCTGTTCATACCAACGTCATCAAAACATTTAAGTCAGTGTTTGATCAAAACATTCAGTGCTGATACATCTAAAGCACATACGTACTGTGTAGTTATAAATAATAAAAACGGTTTGAAATTCTAAAGGGAAATTGACCGCAAGTTCAAATGTAAATGCGAATCATTTGACTTCAATGTTTCATCGCTGCTCTTTTCCAGTCGTTGTCCTGGCAACAGTGCACAGATGTAATCCACGTCGAGTCGCTCACATGCACACATCTGTATTTCTTCACCGCTCTCATGCTTTTGACCACTTCTGAAGGGCATGTGTGTGTGTGTGTGTGTGTGTGTGTGTGTGTGTGTGTGTAGAAACTGCAAAAATTCCAGCGTTAATCACATTTTCACTTTAATCCTATTTTTTAAATTGAATGCATAGATATGATTTATTATCAATATTTATGATATTTACCTGCAGTCTCGTAACATCAAATGAAGATTACATAATGTAATTTAAATGACATCAATGAAAACAGCAGCAGTAAACACATGTAGATTAACAGCATGAGGACTTGATCTTGAAGCGCTGAACACTTTTCACGTCAAAGACCGATTATATCCATTTGAACGTTGCTGTGGATTTTTGCGCACGTTTTATAAATAAGGCCCCACCGCCCCAGATGAGAAGTAATGCAAGCAACAGAGGAAGAAGAAGAACTGGAATGAATAGAAATGAATGTGATGATCACATAGTAGAGTCAGGAATAATAATTCATTCCAAACAAGAGGACTTGTGCAAATGTTAAAGCTGTGTTGTCTAATTCTTGATGTCAGTGTTTGGCAGAAGCCGTCTGACGTTATTTGGATGCTTTTGAGTTGAATGGTGAACAGACTGTGAAGATTTTATTTTGACAGAATGTTCTGAGATCTGAGAACTTGAGGACATGTGTGTGTGTTCTTCATCTCTTTCTGTCTGCAGTCATGAGAAATCAAACTGTCTGTCATGTCAAATGCATGAGCGACTACCTCTGAAGTTCACTCATCAACTACAAAGTGGGTCAATGTTATATCCCTAATGGCATTGACACTTACAAGTACACTAGGACTGACATTCTTAATTAACAATATACTTGAACTTTTTGCAAGTCTACTTAATAAAAGAAGTTGAAAGAATACTCATTTATTGTAAGGGTCAGGAATGCTGGTGTAGGTGTTAAATCTACAGTAGCTGTGAATGTGTGACGTCTCCATTACACCTCCGTCCAGCTCTCTTATGTTCCACACGACCCTTCTCTGCTGACCTTTCATGACAGCTTCTGTCTTTCATCACATTAATTGTGTTTTGGTTCTTCATGATAATGAGATGAAGCTGAAGTTCAGCGCGACCGAGAGATGACATTCAGTTTTTAGTTGGGTTTAATTGACTGTATGGAGATCAGCTGTTAAAGGTTGGATTGTTCTTTTGGAATGAGCGTGTTTCTGCTCTGCAAGAGGTCGTCACAGTCATAAACATTCATGAAAGGGAAATGATGGCGTCATCATTTCATGTAGTTGAGGATATAGAAACATGTTGGGTAATTGGCAATTAATCCTCTGTTCATTAAAGCCGGCTGAAGGTAGAAGTGGAGGTAGAGGACGGCGTCCGGCTGCGTCTCCATGGAAACAAAGGATGCTGAAATAACAAAAGACTTTGAGTCGCTGTGTGAATAAGCACAAATGCATCTCTGGGTTTGAATTCAGTGGAATTGGATTGGACTCAGACAGCTTCATTAATAAAGGTGCTTGTCAAATAGAAGTTAAATGCTCTTTTTAAGCGACTGATAGTAAGATGACAAGTAGTGCTTTCACTCTGAAATATTCATAAACCCATGAAATATTCACACAGCGTGATCATCGTGTGTCCAGCTCTTTCAGTGCTTTCAAACATTCATCCTACTTCAGGATACAAGCAAGCTTTCAGACACAAGTGAAGGTTAATGCAATAGCGCTGGGTGAACAGGGGATGATGCTGGAAGCCATGACAGATATTAACACTGAATGATATGAATGTGAAATAGAAAAACATTTACATTTAGTCATTTAGCAGAAGCTTTTATCCGAACATAAGGACAAAAAGCATAAGTGCAGTACAAGTATTGACCAGAAAGGAGAAAGGAGGAGAGCTGGTGGCATACAACACGCTCAAGAGTTTTGGCAGTGAAGGAGAGGAGAGATACCGGTCAGTAGTGTTCTTAAAGTGATATGTTTTTCACTTTTTATTAACAAGAGGACAGTGGAGAGAGACAGGAAGTGATTGGGAGGTTTGGGTGTGTTCAAGAGGCGGTGGCACAGAGAACTGACTGCTGATGGTGGTCTTTTTTTTCTTATGAAGAAAGATGCAAAATCATCAGCCGATGGAGGTGAGGGTGCAGACGGGCAGAGAAGGTTTTAAAGAAAGGAAGAGATTCAGGAGATTTGTTGATTTTAGAGTGGTAGTACTGAGATTTCACAGGGGAGACATCAACAGAGAAAGAAGAGAAGAGAGACTGATGGAGACAGAGGTCAGTAGGATCCGGGGGGCGTCGCTGAACCTTTATAATAATTGACTTAATTTGTCAGTCTAGTCATTGACATTGATAACAGCGGCAAAATGGATCTTTATGCAACGTAGTAACTAAATTCACTCTTGTAAAAGCAACACAGTCTCAACTCAGCCGTATTGTCTGGCAGTAAACTATGTCCGTGTGGTGGACATCAGAATTTATTTATGCAAAGCGGAGAAATTGAAGCAGTAAGGAGATGATGAGTTTGAGGGAGGCAAGACTTATAACTACTGTATATTCTCTCCTGTCAGGTCTCAGACGTTAACGTAAGAGGAAAATGTCTCAGGAAAACATTTGTGTTCTGTGCTTGTAGAAATTAAAATAATATTGAATTGACTATAGCTCTAATTTAGGACACTACATCAAACGTTGGCTGAGATCACTATGTGCTATTATAGGCGGTAGAGTTTAATGCAGTACAGTTGGGTAAAAAGTGAACCAACTTTGTCTGGACCAGAAAATATATATTTTTACCATAAAATAAACTATTAGTTGGAGCCACAAAATGACTGGTTTCTTGAAATACTGTACTTGTACATTCATGAACAGATGTAGTTATTGATTGATTGTTTTCATGGTGAAGAAAATCCTCTCTGCTTTCATTATTTCCATACAGTGCATGCAACCATGTTAATAAAGTTTATGTTAAATAAATATTTTGAAACGCATATATGTTTACCTTCCCCAATATTGTTGGACTGTAGGAATAGTGTTTTAATTGAGGGAAGTTTGTATTTTGCAGCAGAGGAACAGGGGCCTGTGCCCCATTAGAGGTTTAGGTCTAGCAACACCCCGGTAGGATGTTTAGATGTGCGGCTCTTCCTCCCACGGAGACGGAGACGTCAGATAACCAGGGGGCAGAAGGGGATGCACGGGCGGGTCTAGATGTTAGTGGGCAACAGAAAGTTAGTGTGGAGCAAAGAGTGCTGGTGGTGCTGTGTGTTCAGAGGATCATATCACCAACAGATTAGCTGGAAAGATTTGACTCACACCCTAAAACCTCATAAAAGATGAAAAAACTGTTTAGAAGTAACGCTCTGAGTGCAAACCCTTACAAAAAACAATTTTGCAATATTGTTTTAATTTGAATTTTATTTTATTTATTAGTAGTTATTTACTGTAGTAAAGAGAAGTTGTAATAGATACATAAAAAGAGACACAATATTTGGTATTATAAGTTTCTGTAGTGAAATTGGTTTGGTGTTTGTTTGTATTGTGAGATTGCTATCTGAATTCTGACTCATGTTTGTTTAGTTTTAATTGATTGATTTTGATTAATAACAGCTGGACTCAATCAGGAGTTTGTGTATTTCTTCAAGTGTGATATCTCTTTTGTGTGTTAATGTGGATTTTCTATGCCTTCATACAGTGATATTTTTTGATCCTGTTCAAGACAATTTCACTTTAAAAATGATGAAATTTTCAACCCATGATTGGGAAAAAGCAAGCGATGAGTTGTAAGTCTTTCCTGTTGCTCAGTGTGTTGGATCTTAGAGGATTGCAGATACCTGTGTATAAATGTAAGTCACTTTGGATAAAAGCGTCTGCCAAATGCGTAAATGGAAATAAGTGAACATGTGCTGGATTATTTCATCACTGCAGTGGTTGAACAGGACAGCACAAGTTCATTTATGAATATGGATGATGATGTCTTAGGTCGATCATCACAGCAGGTGTTTATATTGTTAGGTGTGTGTGTGTGTGTGTGTGTGTGTGTGTGTGTGTCTGTGTGTCTGTGTCTGTGTGTGTGTGTGTGTGTGTGTGTGTGTGACATCTTGGGTTAGTCTCTGGGGTTCTGCAGTTGCTATGGTGAGATTCTGTAAGCTCTGTAACAAAGGACCTGAATGAAACACTCACACAATCAAAGGTCCTTGTCTCATTATTCAATTCCCAGCATCACTATGTCAAAGGATGTCTTCAAAGGAATGTTAATGAAGACATTAGTCATTCTGCATCTTTTCATGATAAATTATGCTTATGCTAACAATAAATATGATATTGTTTGTTGTTGTGTTTGACTGTAAACTGATTTTATAAACTGTACAAGCTGACAGATTTCAAAATAAAAACACTTATCTCAGGCCCATCTGGATAAAAGCTACTGCTACTGATCTCATGTAAGTGTATGTGACTGAACAACAGTGGATATCACTAGTCTAACCCCCGGATGGTGTTTTTAATGTTATTAGGGTTCGAGCCCGTAGGGCTAGAAACCTATTGTATTTGTGGGTTTTATTCTTCTTCGTTATTATTCTTCCCTAAAACTACATGGGCAGCCTAAACCGTAAGGCCGACAGAGCTGAGACTTGGTCAGATGGTAGTAGTCCTTGTCGCTACTCAGATACATGGACCCAGCCAAATCGGCCCATAGGTGGCGCTACAGCGATGAAAAGCGCGTTTGCACTTTTTACTCCTAAACCGTTTGTCGCACACCCAAGTGTTTTATATCATTGTAATCATTGGCTCAAAACTTAAAAAACGTATATCTCTGATTTCATTTCCGGTATGCAAATTTTTCCGCTAATTTGCATTTTATGCAAAAAAAATAAAATGAACTAGTCCCTGGATTTTTGCCCGATCGGAACCAAACCAACGCTGATGAATTCTGTGGAGTGTGAATGTGAATAATTATCAAAAAAAAGTTGAAATTTCGATTCACCATTGCTAGGGGGCGCCAAAACGTCTGAACCGGAAGTGCCATGGTTGACTAAAATGGCCATAACTTGTGAACCGTTTGAGCAATCTTCATGGGGCTTGTACCCTATGTGTAGACTCTCAGTCCGGGGTCACAGTAAAAAGGATTTGGCGCTTGGCCACTAGGTGGCGCTATAATTTACATGAACTCGAAAAGGGCTATAACTACCCAACCGTTTGCCCGATCGACTTATTATTTGGTATGGTGTGTCTTTGTGTCATGCACGGTGATTGTCTAAAAGGACAGTGGCGTATCTAAAGAAACATGGCGGTCATCGGCCAATGAAGTTTGAGCACTCATTACACAGGGTTAACGGAGGCCGATCGAAACGACACTCACTGGGCTTGTTCGACTCGTGGTCCAGAAGGTCTGTAAGAAATATGAACTCATTCGGCCACCGGGGGGCGAAGTAACGGTTTTAGAGTGCATAAACAATTGTATATCACGTGACATTTGACATATACTCAAACTATTGTTATCATATGATAGCTCTTCACATTCTGAACAACTTTGCCTCTGAACACGCTTCTGTCGATTGAACGGTTTGCGAATTATCGCTGACGATGTCAAAAACCTACTTTCGCGAACTAGTCCTAGGTTTTTCGACCGATCGGATCCAAACCAATGCAGATAACATCTCTGGAGTGTGAATGTAAATAATCATTGAAAAAAAGTTGAAATTTCTTTTCACGGTTGCTTTGGGGCGTAAACATTTTAAATAGGCGGAGCCTATTACATTAAAATGCCCATAACTCGAGCACTATTAGAGATATCATCATGGGGCTTGGAACATATGTGTAGACCATCACTCCGAGATGACTTACAAAATATCGCGGCGTTTGGACACTAGGTGGCGCTATAACAGTAAAAATGGCAAAATTGACACATCTTTGGTTGCCTTAACAATTGTGTATCACGTGACATTTGACATTTACACAAACTATCGATATCATATGAAAGCTCTCATAATTCCAAACAAATTTGGCTTTTGAACCATTGATGTCGATCAAACAGTTTGTGAGTTATCTGTGATGATGTTAAGAAGCTGCTTTTGCGAACTTGTTCTAGGTTTTTCAAGCGATTTCAAAATTTCCACCACAGTACAATTCTCTGGACTGTCTAGATCAATAACTATCAAAAACATCTTCAACTTTTTTATTTGCGTGACCATTACAGGGTCCTTTATTATATTCAAATGAACGGTGTACCTGAAAGCTCGCTTCTCCTTAACAAATAATCCAATTGACTTGCCATGAAGTACAATCATACATCTTATTAGACTAAACAAGCATGCAAGATATGATGGTTATCAGACAAGAGATACGTTTCCTGTCTCACAGGAACAAGGTGTTAGACATATAAAGCACTACACATTAAACGTTGCTCCATATTCACACGTCTATAAATATAGAACATGTCTGGCTGGTTGTAAGATGCTGTTTTGCTTAGCATAACACACACCTTTATTATGTACACCAGTTTAATTGCATGTAAACCTAAATTTCTACTCAGCAGTCACATGGCAGCAACTCAATGCAATTAGGCATTTAGACGGGGTCATTTCTTAAATGGATGTGACCAAATTAACCTGAAAAAATGATTCCCCTCAAGTGTACTCTATGTGCATATGTGTGTAATCAGGCGTAGTGTCTGTGAACCGTTGCTGACCGTATCTATAATTTTTCAGGCGTTGGGAGTATCTTCCACTTGGGTGTTTTAGGATGAGAGTCCTCGGCCTACTTGATGAAGGCAAAGATGCTTTGGATGCCTTAAAAGTGCTCGTTATAAAATTGTACTTTCAACCATCAATGTATTTGTTGTTTTTTCTTATAAAAAGAACCACATAGATTTAGTAGCAGAATAATGCTGTGAGTCCATGAGATCTGTGACGGAGGAAAAAGAAAAGCTCTCCGTTCTTCAAAAGCTACACTCACGGTGTTATAAATGAAAACTGTGACTATGAATGACATCACTGGGAGTATTGCGTGAGCTCTGGTTCTTATGCGTGAGGAAAAGAACATGTATAAAATCACAAAGACACTCATTAGCATCCAGTAATAACACATAGATGTTGCTGTTATTATCTGAACCCATCTGCTGCATTATAAAGAGAGAGCGTTCTTTCATCTCCATGGAAACCGGATGGAGGCAATTCTTCCAGATGTGATCCTCTCTGACTGGGAACAGAATTTACATTCTCAGAGCATCTCACTTCTGTTACTTTTCCTGATGAATAACAGACCCATTAAGAGATTGTCACACAAATGACTTCTATTACACAATAACTATTTATACTAACAGCTCCTGTCAAGCTGTAAACTCATGTGTCATTTACAGGACAAAAACAATGAGTGCGAGTTCATTTAGGTGAACTGTTTTTAACAATGACAGGACAACATTCTGTGTAAAGTTTGTGTTTATTCTGAGGAACAGATCAATTAAACATGGAAAGGTCAACTTCAAAAATATCAACTGTGTCTTTTCAACAATAAATAATTTCTAGTCCCTGTAGTAAAACTGCACACAAACTTAACTCCTGTCTGAATGTGAACAAACACAATACAAACACATTAAAACATGTCTCATCAAACTGCTCTTGAATGTTGCTATGCACCAGAAGTCAGTTCACAATCACTGCTCACTTTTCTTGTTTTTTGGGGGGGGATATAAAAAATGTCATTATTCTGAAATTGTTGAAGTCTTCAGTTCATGATTTTTATCAGCATGTTGACATAGTAATTTCATCAAGAAACACACACACTCATGTGTATCACAGTCAGCATCTGCATTTCAAATGTTAAAATCTCGTCTCTGAGGTGCCTCTCTTCAGACTGTTGCTCATAAAGTCATCATGCTCAAAACTCAAGTTATTGTGAGATCTGGAGATCATAAGAAGCTTCTCTTTCTTTGTGTAATCCCTCTTCACGGCCACCGGGGGCACTATGAGTCTGTCCATGGGGTCCTCTCTGTTCTCTAGTTTAGTGTATCCTTTACTGTTACTGCGGTCCAGTCGAGGCCAGCTGGGGTGTTTCCTCTGCTCGGACTGGACGGTGAGCATTGCGGGCCCTCGCTCTAAATCCAGCGATTTGGAGTGAGCCGAGAACATGTGGAGCGAGCTATTGGAGCCGAAGTCTTTACGGGCCGCCCCGGGTGACAGGAATCTACCGCTGGTGGATCCGGGTGACAGTGAGAAATGTGAAGACGGCGAGCTGCGAGATTCTGTGGCAGAGATGCTCCGGAGCAGATGGGCGCCGGGTGGTTTGAAAGCTTTGGCGATATCCGGAACGGGGACAGTTAATGATTCCATGGACTGAGGTCCGGAGATGTCCCTGTTCAGCTCCAGGTCCTCTGTGATGCTGTCGATGTCAGGCTCATCGATTACGCAGTTGTTGAGTTTGATGACGGGAAGCGTGAAGGCACTGATGGAGGAGGAGACGATGGAGCGCGTCTGGCATTTCTTCAGCGCATTGCCACACCGACGGCCCCTTTCAGAATGGAACCCGAATATGGATTCAGAGCGATTCTTGTAGGTGGGTGACAGCAAGTTTAACCCTCCTTTAGCCTCGCTCATCAAACCTTCCTCATCTTCAGCAGAGCTGGTCCTGTGAGAGAAGGACATCAGCGTGTTAGCTGCGAGCCGCGAGGCAAACTGACTGTCCTGAGCGAGCGAACAGATCTCCGTGTCCCCGTAGGGACCCACGTAAGCCCCGTTGGCACACTTCTGCTCTTTGATCCTCAGGCTGTGAATGTCTATGACAGTGGAGTACATGTCCTTCATGTGGATAATCTTTGTCTCGCGATCTCTGTTCTCGTGTAGGATGGCATTGGCGCAGATGAAGATAAAAATCCCGATTCCCATGGTGAACGGACCCAACATTTTCATCTTCTCCGAATGCAGGTGTTGTTCAAAGAACTGTGCCAGAGAGCCCACCTGTTCTCTCTCCACTTGAGTATCATTGGTGTAGATCTTGTTTTGGGGTGCCTTCAGGTGGTCTTTGTGAGGCCAGTATCCTAAAACGGCCATGGCAATGCCTGCCATGAGAATCAGGACTCCCAAAACCAGGAAAAAACCTGAAGCTGAGTACAGCCGGATCTTCCCTCTCACCACCACTACATCGGATCGAGGTTTACGCTTACAGGCTTTCTTCGCGGCTGCAGGCGCGGGGCTGTGAGCGCCCAGATGAAACTGAGAACGAGAGGAGTCTTGTCTCTTCAATGCAGCCAGACCGGTGATCACGCCTCCAGTCGCAATCATGGCTATGCCAATAAAAGCCTGCAAGACAAACAAACAAATGTATACTTTAGCTGGAGCTTTCACAATCTTGTTCTTTCTCTCAATCCCTCTGTGCCCGTTAGAGGCCAAAAAAACTGAAGATTAACATTTTCAGATGACTCATTTTGTGTCTTTAGTGTTTCTGTGCAGTATTTCAGATAACACGGATAACACAAAGTCCATTAGTAGGGGTGTGACGATACACTTATCTCATGAGACACCAGACTGGGTTCACGAGAACAAGACAAGAGTTTTAGAAATCGTCATTGATGAAATACATAGGGAAAAATTGTGTTTTATTCACCATAACACCAAATGCTTCATTAAACTTGTATTTTAATGAATTATAATATGAATAAGAACTCTTAGTTGAGTTTGTGACAAATCATGTTGCAGAGGCAGTAATTGCACAAAATGTATGCTTTGTTTTCTTAACAGTCGTTGCTTTTAGTAAAGAGCTGTGGTTATTTTTTCTATATGTTTGTGTTAGCAGAGATGGCGATCATATCACACTGTCAATCCTCCTTCCTCCACTGACTGAACCTTCATAACCTTCAGAGAAACAGATAAAACTACATAAACACATCATGTTTTATGTTTGCATTGCACATATGTAGAGACAGATGATCTGCTTTTGAAGAGGATGTATTTCAATATGCAGTGGCTATAGTATACTTGTGATACAGTCAGCTGCTGATCATCCGCACACTCCCAAAGTGATAATACTGACACATTTCAAAGTAACACATAAAGTTTGATTTTCATTTAATTTCATTTACGTCTTTATTTTCATTTTCAAGGTCAACAACCTGCATGCAAATTACAAGTCTGCATTTTGTATCCATTTATTTGAATGAATGTGTGTCGACCTTGTCAGGGGCTTGATCTTAGATTACGACTGACTGTGCCTGGTGCAGTACTGAAAAGTTGCAGTGTGGTGTTCTGTATCTGTGATAAGATAAACGTCTGAACAGACGAAGAAACTAAAGCTTTGGAGAGCCCTGCATCTATAGCGTGCCCTGAACCCTGCTGGAGCGCCATTGTCATCATTCCCCCGGTGGCCGCTCAAACTGTACATTACCAAAGCGATCAGCACAGAATCCATCGTTATATTCGGTTTGAGGTTTATTATGTGTGTTTAACTTCACGCGTGTGGTGCACAGAAGAATCCGCTAACAAAGTCATAGTCAAACTCGAGCAATATGAGAGTAAACGGATCAGTATGCTTTTAAATCAGCCGATCGTTATACGGTTCTTTTGGGCGCAGTGACACACGCCAGAACTTAATAGTGCTGAGCGTATTAGATGTTTTTTAAACAGGAGCATCATTATGAAGTCCACAGGGCTGATTTAAAAGCATACTGAGCCGTTTACTCTCATCGCTCTAGTATGACTATGATATTATGAGCAGATTGTGGATTGTTCAGCGCACCACGCGAGTGAAGTCAAATCTTTTCATTTTGGCACATATTGTGCACACGGTTGTGTATAATGAAATTGTTAATCTGGTTTTAATTTTCATAGTTTCATTTAATTATTTAAATTTGGCAGGATTCGCCTTCCGTGCAGATGCAGGAGACACGTCCGTCTAGCGCGTGTTTACATAGAAAAATGGTGGGAAAGCAGCACCGCGGGATGGAAAATCACGTTGTCTTTATGAATGACCGGACCGGTCACTGTAGCTTAAAGCACGGCACACACATACTTTGTTCAGTTATTAGCATGTTCTGTACAGTAATGAAAACAGGTCACACCACAACAAAATTTGCACTCACACAATTGCTCCTAAATATATTTTGAGGTCGCACATGTTAAATTATTTCGAGCCCAGCACTTCATCATGCCAATTGCGTTAGGAAAGAAATCAGTTTGACAGATAAAGACGGTTAAAGTTGCTTGTTATAAAAATCCTGAAACGTTCTACACTTCTGTCCACTACAATGTCAAAAAACTACAAAAAATGTATGTGGTGTAAACATTTCACTATTTTATCTGTGAAATGTCAAGCTCTGAGATCTGAATCAACACTTGAATATTTTTGCCCTTTCATGCATTTTAAGTTTTTTTATTTGCTTATAATATTCAGTTAGTGTTAATGATTTATAAACTTTCTTGATTAATTTAGACTTCACCAACACGTCAAGATGTAAATATGAATCTGCAATGTATAATAAAACCAGTTCAAGTAAGGCCAGCGTTAACAACTAGACAGCAGACAAATCCACATCTGTCAGCAGAGTCAGTTAATAATGCATGATAAATATTTACTACAACAAATACAGAGGGTTTCAAAGCAAAGACATTAACAAACGTTACCGTGCATGCGCGCATTGGTGGACTGCATTTAACTTCCGGTACATACTCACAAACAATAGAGTGCCTGTAGATTTTTTCTGATAACAATCAAAAGAAGTCTCTGGAACTACAGGAACCATCAAATAGTTTATTTAAAGGGGTCATATGGCATGAATATGTGTTCTTCTGTGTCTTTGGTGTGTTATAAGTTGCCCATGTATGTATTAGAATCCATCTTTTGCTCTGACACTTTAATTTGTGCAATTTTTCATGTCTATCTAAAAGCGAATGCTCACCTAGACCTGCCTGAAACACCTCGTGTAGCCACACCCACACAAATCTACATCAGCTCGTGCTATGATTTCACTAAGATAAATATATAATAAATAAAAAGGAGAAAGGGAATATCTCATTTTGTTTAGGGATGCACGCTAAATTATCGGTATCGGCCAATAAATGTTCATTTTTAATGTTATCAGCCGATAATAAAAACTAAGGCCGATATATTATAGCTGATAAAAAAAGCTGCAGTCAATGTTTTCATATAAAAGCAGTTTTCCACTTTTTGCCTTTTGTTTCAGTCTTAGGGAATGTTATATCGGTATCGGTAAAAATATACATATCAAACTTTAAAAAGCTGACCTCAACTCAATGTTTGTTTTTAAAAGCCAAAAGACTGAGTGCATGCTGAAGAAAATGCGCCCAGTGTAAGACAACAAAGCTGTGATGATGTAGAAGGTCAAGTCAAGTCAACTTTATTTATATATAATCGCCTTTTAAAATTGTCATTGTTACAAAGCAGCTGTATAAGAATATTGAACAGCTGCTAGTCATATTGACTATAAGCAAAACATAGAAGGTCAAAACAAAAAAGGTGAAAACACAGAAGACATTTACATTTAGTCATTCAGCAGACGCTTTTATCCAAAGAGACTTACAGAGAGTTCAGAGAGCAATAAGAGATATGTCATAAGACAGACACATACACAGATTCAGTCACGCCCACACACAAAACACTCCACACAACACGCACACTCACAAAACACCCCACACACACACTCACAAAACACCCCACACAACAAGCACACACACAAAACACTCCACACAACTAGGGCTGTAGTCAACCAAAGAAATGCTTGGTCGACCAAAGTCCTGTCCTGCGCAGCGATCAGTCGACTAAAAAAAAAAAAAAAAAAAAAAAAAAAAAAAAAAGACGCGATGTTTTGCATTTTGATTGAACATTTATTAAACAATCGTCATAGAACATTTATAAAACAACAACGAAAAGACATCAATAATACATACAACTATAATAATAATACAATTCTTTGAAAATTAAGTGATTTTTTTTAAATAGCCGAAATTAAAGTATTTAAAGTTGGGGATGAAACATAGGCTAAAAAAAATAGGCAACTGGTCGACCAATGAGAATGTCAGTCGACCAAGACGGCATCGACCGATTAGTCGACTAAACGACTAAAGTTGACAGCCCTACACACAACACGCACACTCACAAAACACTCCACACGACACGCACACTCACAAAACACTCCACACAACACGCACACTCACAAAACACCCCACACAACACGCAGACTCACAAAACACCCCACACAACACGCACACTCACAAAACACCCCACACAACAAGCACACTCACAAAACACTCCACACAACACGCACACTCACAAAACACCCCACACAACACGCAGACTCACAAAACACCCCACACAACACGCACACTCACAAAACACCCCACACAACACGCACACTCACAAAACACTCCACACAACACGCACACTCACAAAACACCCCACACACACACTCACAAAACACCCCACACAACAAGCACACACACAAAACACTCCACACAACTAGGGCTGTAGTCAACCAAAGAAATGCTTGGTCGACCAAAGTCCTGTCCTGCGCAGCGATCAGTCGACTAAAAAAAAAAAAAAAAAAAAAAAAAAAAAAAAAAGACGCGATGTTTTGCATTTTGATTGAACATTTATTAAACAATCGTCATAGAACATTTATAAAACAACAACGAAAAGACATCAATAATACATACAACTATAATAATAATACAATTCTTTGAAAATTAAGTGATTTTTTTTAAATAGCCGAAATTAAAGTATTTAAAGTTGGGGATGAAACATAGGCTAAAAAAAATAGGCAACTGGTCGACCAATGAGAATGTCAGTCGACCAAGACGGCATCGACCGATTAGTCGACTAAACGACTAAAGTTGACAGCCCTACACACAACACGCACACTCACAAAACACTCCACACGACACGCACACTCACAAAACACTCCACACAACACGCACACTCACAAAACACCCCACACAACACGCAGACTCACAAAACACCCCACACAACACGCACACTCACAAAACACCCCACACAACAAGCACACTCACAAAACACCCCACACAACACGCACACTCACAAAACACCCCACACAACACGCAGACTCACAAAACACCCCACACAACACGCACACTCACAAAACACCCCACACAACACGCACACTCACAAAACACCCCACACACACACTCACAAAACACCCCACACAACAAGCACACACACAAAACACTCCACACAACACGCACACTCACAAAACACCCCACACACACACTCACAAAACACTCCACACAACACGCACACTCACAAAACACCCCACACAACACGCAGACTCACAAAACACCCCACACAACACGCACACTCACAAAACACCCCACACAACACGCACACTCACAAAACACCCCACACAACACGCACACTCACAAAACACTCCACACAACACGCACACTCACAAAACACTCCACACAACACGCACACTCACAAAACACCCCACACAACACGCACACTCACAAAACACCCCACACAACACGCACACTCACAAAACACTCCACACAACACGCACACTCACAAAACACTCCACACAACACGCACACTCACAAAACACCCCACACAACACGCACACTCACAAAACACCCCACACAACACGCACACTCACAAAACACCCCACACAACACACGCACACTCACAAAACACCCCACACAACACGCACACTCACAAAACACTCCACACAACAAGCACACTCACAAAACACCCCACACAACACGCAGACTCACAAAACACTCCACACAACACGCACACTCACAAAACACTCCACACAACACGCACACTCACAAAACACCCCACACAACACGCACACTCACAAAACACTCCACACAACAAGCACACTCACAAAACACCCCACACAACACGCACACTCACAAAACACTCCACACAACACGCACACTCACAAAACACTCCACACAACACGCACACTCACAAAACACTCCACACAACACGCACACTCACAAAACACTCCACACAACACGCACACTCACAAAACACCCCACACAACACGCACACTCACAAAACACCCCACACAACACGCACACTCACAAAACACCCCACACAACACGCACACTCACAAAACACCCCACACAACACGCACACTCACAAAACACCCCACACAACACGCACACTCACAAAACACCCCACACAACACGCACACTCACAAAACACCCCACACAACACGCACACTCACAAAACACCCCACACAACACGCACACTCACAAAACACTCCACACAACACGCACACTCACAAAACACTCCACACAACAAGCACACTCACAAAACACCCCACACAACACGCAGACTCACAAAACACTCCACACAACACGCACACTCACAAAACACTCCACACAACACGCACACTCACAAAACACCCCACACAACACGCACACTCACAAAACACTCCACACAACAAGCACACTCACAAAACACCCCACACAACACGCACACTCACAAAACACCCCACACAACACGCACACTCACAAAACACTCCACACAACACGCACACTCACAAAACACTCCACACAACACGCACACTCACAAAACACTCCACACAACACGCACACTCACAAAACACCCCACACAACACGCAGACTCACAAAACACCCCACACAACACGCACACTCACAAAACACCCCACACAACACGCAGACTCACAAAACACCCCACACAACACGCACACTCACAAAACACTCCACACAACACGCACACTCACAAAACACCCCACACAACACGCACACTCACAAAACACTCCACACAACACGCACACTCACAAAACACCCCACACAACACGCAGACTCACAAAACACCCCACACAACACGCACACTCACAAAACACCCCACACAACACACACACTCACAAAACACCCCACACAACACACGCACACTCACAAAACACCCCACACAACACGCACACTCACAAAACACTCCACACAACAAGCACACTCACAAAACACCCCACACAACACGCAGACTCACAAAACACTCCACACAACACGCACACTCACAAAACACTCCACACAACACGCACACTCACAAAACACCCCACACAACACGCACACTCACAAAACACTCCACACAACAAGCACACTCACAAAACACCCCACACAACACGCACACTCACAAAACACTCCACACAACACGCACACTCACAAAACACTCCACACAACACGCACACTCACAAAACACTCCACACAACACGCACACTCACAAAACACTCCACACAACACGCACACTCACAAAACACCCCACACAACACGCACACTCACAAAACACCCCACACAACACGCACACTCACAAAACACCCCACACAACACGCACACTCACAAAACACCCCACACAACACGCACACTCACAAAACACCCCACACAACACGCACACTCACAAAACACCCCACACAACACGCACACTCACAAAACACCCCACACAACACGCACACTCACAAAACACCCCACACAACACGCACACTCACAAAACACCCCACACAACACGCACACTCACAAAACACCCCACACAACACGCACACTCACAAAACACCCCACACAACACGCACACTCACAAAACACCCCACACAACACGCACACTCACAAAACACCCCACACAACACACACACAACACGCAGACACACACACAAAGATTAGGAAGCGTCAGGATAAAGGAGGAGGTGGTGATTCTATAAACAAACATTAGAACAAAAGCACACCTTCTGCTGTCGTCTGTGTTTAAATGAAACGCCTCTAAAGAATGAAATGAGATGATGAGACCGTGTCTTTCTCACAGATTACTGAACATCTCCATCATGGAAAGTTTACTTCACTTTAATCCAAAGCAACATGCAGTGCACTCACATTTCCTCATCTCATCATCTTCTGATCATTTAAAGCGAGAGTAGCAGAGGATATCACACAGCGACTAACAGTTTCTGGTGAATCTGACGCTCTTCTCTTCTGGCAGAAGTTTATCACACACTCGCTGATTCAGAATGTAGTGGAGGTGACAGACGGCATCTCTCTCCGTCACATACTGAATTGATATTCATGTCACTGTCCATGTGTCATTATGTGTCTCTCCTCTGTGTGTTTACTGTGGAATGTACACTATACATGTATACTGAATTAACAATGCAATAAACACAGAATCAGAAACTGTTCTGCATCAGATTTCTTATTTTACAGTTTTTCTCGATTGTTTACACACAAATATTGGTACTTGAGACACAATGACCACAACATGTAACTCATTCACCAACCCCCTGAACCAATTCTGCTAAACTACAAGCACAATTCCTGCTTTACACTCACATTGTAGATCTAAAACACACTTTTTTCAAAACACTAAACACAATTCTCTGCATTTGGCACAATTTTCGTGCAGAAAAAGGAACACACTTCCATTCAAATATGAACACTGACTCATCACATGTGTAAACACCTGTCACAAACGCCTATACATCTTCTCCAAGCTATAGAAGACACATGTGGAGATATAGCAGCTGATGCTTTTCATGACTGGACTGAGAAACATTGCTTGTGATGTGGATGAGGTGCTGTGGTCAGACCCAAACCAAAGAGAAGATTAAGCATCGTCTTTTTACTGTAACTGTATACATTTGTGTGTGTCATTTGAAAACAAAATACCATTTTGAGAAGAAAGAACATTGTTTTGAATGTAAAGTTTAATTTTGCAGGAGAATTGAGGGGTTTTGCCCATTGTGTTTGTGTTTTTTGATTTGTGTGTAGAGTTCTGAGAATATGAGGGTTTCAGAAAATGTGTGTAAACAATTGAGAAAAACTGTAATAGAGACTCAAACAGTGTCTGTGACATGTGGATTTGCTAAAGAAAATATCTGTATCACATAGAACAGAACAACATCTTGTCATTCTTCATAGTGTGAAAAAGAAGCTCATGCCCACTGAATCATTCACACAACAAGTTTAAGAGAGGGATCATCCACATCAAACCCTTGATCAAATGTGTGTGATTTGAACATTATAATATTCAACTGAAATCCTTCAGTTTATTTGTGTTAGATGTTCTAGGGATGCACCCATAAGTTCATTTTGGCCGATAATGATACCCGGCAATTCTTTCAAACTGGAGCTGACATACAGAATCTAAATATTATTATAAAATACCCTAAAACTGAATCTAAAAGCAAAAAGTGGATTAAAACGGCCATTTATCGGCCGATATGTTAAATTGATTAAAATGGCCATTCATCGGCCGATATCGATATGTTAAGTGGATTAAAATGGGGGTATGTGTGGGTGGGGGGTCTCTGGGGGGTATGTGTGGGTGGGGGGTCTCTGGGGGGTATGTGTAGGTGGGTGTCTCTGGGGGGTAGTATGTGTGCGTGTCTCTGGGGGGTAGTATGTGTGGGTGAGGGTCTCTTGGGGGTAGTATGTGTGGGTTGGGGTCTCTGGGGGGTATGTGTGGGTGGGTGTCTCTGGGGGGTAGTATGTGTGGGTTGGGGTCTCTGGGGGGTATGTGTGGGTGGGTGTCTCTGGGGGGTAGTATGTGTGGGTGGGGGTCTCTGGGGGGTATGTGTGGGTGGGGGGTCTCTGGGGGGTATGTGTGGGTGGGGGGTCTCTGGGGGGTATGTGTAGGTGGGTGTCTCTGGGGGGTAGTATGTGTGCGTGTCTCTGGGGGTAGTATGTGTGGGTGAGGGTCTCTTGGGGGTAGTATGTGTGGGTTGGGGTCTCTGGGGGGTATGTGTGGGTGGGTGTCTCTGGGGGGTAGTATGTGTGGGTTGGGGTCTCTGGGGGTATGTGTGGGTGGGTGTCTCTGGGGGGTAGTATGTGTGGGTGGGGGTCTCTGGGGGGTATGTGTGGGTGGGGGGTCTCTGGGGGGTATGTGTGGGTGGGGGGTCTCTGGGGGGTATGTCAGCAGGAGTAAGAAGTAAAGTCTGAACATATCGCCGATCATTATGTTCTCCAGCACTCTGTGTCTGTTGGAGAGAATGTGACCTTTAACAAACCCGATGAACATCCACGGCAACACCTCATGCGTGTTGAACCCTCGCAGAGCGATACACACCTGGATTCTTACAGATTAAGATCAATATACACCTGTCTGGTGACAAGTTGGATCAATACACACCTGTGTGATGAAATCCTGATGTTACGTGTCCATCACGCGCGCGCGCGCACAGCTCTCTTTCTCTCATTCGCGTATTCCCGCTATACTGTAGCGGATCCTTTCATAAATACTGTATTTCATCAAATGCGTGGACTAGTCATGTCATAATCCCGATTTATTCTTTAGATATCTGGAGAAATAAACTTCCACCCTAGCGCGCGCATCCTCTCCATATCAAACCGGAGCGCGTCCACGGAGTTTTCCTTCACACAAACTTAACATGTCTTTTCCCAAACGTGCTCTTAACGAGAACACCTCGAAGCGAATCTCGTAGTTTCTTTCTTTCTTTTCACTTTCTTTCTTTCTTTCGCTAATCCTGTCAGTCGATCTTCTTGAGATGAAAATATTTCCGCGTCTTTAAATCCATCATGTCGGATGAGATGTTTCCGTTATTCCCCTCAGATATCTGCACAATCTCATCACACGCTGTGTGGTCGGTAAATGTGGATGTTTTATCGCGGTAAATGCTAATGAACGTGTTCTCGGTAAACGATCTCCTCAGATGCATTGGTCTCGAGACCGAGGCGCGAATCCTTTCCATCGGTAGGAGCACGAGCGCGGCTTTTGTATGCCCACGTGATGCCATACCAGATGACGCACATTGACAGGGAGAGCGCGTGCCAATCTGAATAATTAATTTGTGTAGGATTAAAAGAATGCCAGCGGAAAATTAACCATTGTCTTATTATAGTGAACCATTGATTCCCATTTGTAGTTTTACTTACATCTAATACAGATTAGTACACATCAAATTAAACTTTATGATACTACAGTTAAACCATTTTCATATGTAGGATGTGTGCTTGTACAGTTAAAATAGTAGATGTTGTCTCTCTTCATTTTAAATCTTGAATTATTTATCATTGGTTTGGTCAAGTACATGTTTGTTTCTGGAACAGTTCTCAAACTCAGAAGAGTTCAGTGATTTGGTGGTTGTGATTGTCATGAAGGTCAGCAGTAAAATGTGGAAAGTGTTTACAGATTAAAGAAGATGTAAGTGTAAAGAAGAAACATCAAAGTCAGTTTGGAGAGATGGTTGAACATGTGCCGTGTTATCTTCTGTGAATAGAGACAAATAGTTTGGCTGGTGAAGTCAAATTATTTCTTTACAGACTCTCAAGTTGTCCTTTAGATTGTGACCATTATAATAAATGCAGCGAAACAATTTCAGGATCCATTAATTAACTATATGAACCACTTCAGTCTTTCAGTAGACCTACACCTCACAAATCATCTGTAGCTCCACATACGGTCCTGTGATGTCAGCTGAAAATGTGTCTTTCCTGTAGCTCAGTGGTAAGAGCATTGTGTTAACAACGCAAGGTTGTGTGTTGGATCCTAGAGGATTGCAGATACTTGTGAATAAATATATAGGATAATGCAATGTTAGTCGCTTTGGATGAAAGCGAATGATTGTTGTGGATTTATGGGTCACGCATTGACAACAAGACATATCTGTTTACCTTGATCAAGTTGCATTAACACGCAATATAAAGAACAAATCAAATATGAATTCTTTGTGAGATTCAAAGTCATAATCCTTTCTGTGAGTAAATCTTTTAAAACACAAACACACTGCAGTGAAAGAGTTCATCTACTACAATTCTTTATTTACAAGATTTTCTGTGTTTATTCAAGCAGACTCTCTCTCTCTCTCGTCGTTCATGGCCAGGATGCCGGGTGGTTACAACCCCCACTCTTATTTGCAGGACATGTGATTTTTAATGACCACAGAGAGCCAGGACATCGATTTAACGTTTCATCCGAAGGACGTCACTCACTCCTCTGACCCCTCTCCTACTCGTTTTGTGGTTTGCATTGACAGCGGGTGTAACAGCCGTATGATGAGCTTCAGCGACGATAATGAGAAACACAATAGCAGTGTATCATCACTGAACAACAATGCATCTCTCATTATATACTCAACCTCATGCCATTCACGATGTATTTCACCTCCTGTCTTCAGTTAAACACGATGTTAAATATGTTTTGTTTCATGGGAAAAGAGAAGATGCTAGAGATTTAGGTGAAGGTTAAGCACTTAAACTGATGGTATTAACACAAAGAATGTCTATGGAGAAGCACACACCCTAATGGGCGAACAATAATGAAATCTTAATGTTGGGACAGTGAAAATGATCCTGTTCATAAAACCTTTGCACACCTTTCCATAAGATGATTTTATTTTCATTCCCCGCAGACTTCCAATAAAAGGCAATGTTTCACATTTCTTAAAGAAAAGACACGTTTAATGACTTGTTCATAAGATGAGAGACTGACAGTAACATGAAGAGAATGAGAAGAGTTTGTCAGCGAGCTCTTCATGATGGTGATGGAGCGTTTAATTCATGCATCAGTACAGAAGAGGCGGATTGAGAAGCTGCAGACAGCGTAGGTGTCATCACTAGTCAAAGAGTGTCTAAAAATACACACGTTCTTCTGTTAATGAGAGCTTTTGCTCGGGACATGCTCGGGAGAAAACAAAACATGAAGAATCCCACCTGGCACCGAGACAAGGCCGTGCTGTTTGCAAACTCATCATTCATGGAAGGACTGATCTGAGACAAAAGCCCAGGAAATCCTGACGCGTCCATAATGTGAACAAGTGCTTCAGTAAAAGCTTAACTTGTATTAGGATTTTATTAAGAGAACATCACGTTTTGCATTTTATACACTACAACATTTCATAATGAAAACAGATGAATAACATTTAGGGTCTCACTGACGGCTTCAGCTCTGGAATATTCATGAGATATAAATGTAAATGACTCAATGTAAATGTAATTGTAATTGTAGGTCCAAACACCATTTTTGTTTGGTCACAAAGTAAAAATACTTCAAATAAGTTAATTGAATTACAATTTGGCCTTATTTCAAAAGGAATTGTTTAATACACAGGATCTTACATTTTTTGTATTATTTACTGATCCTTGTTCAGAGTTTTCAAGTAAATGTGCCTGTCCCACACTTTTGAATGAAAAGTGGCTTTTATTCTGACATTTTATCAAAGACAAACAAGTCTAGTTTCTATAGAAACAGAAATGACCACATGATTGGGCCACAGTGACTGTATATTAAATTTTCAAATATTAAAATCGTAATGACTCCATGTAACTTTGTTTACCGTTTTATATGTATTATAGACTCTGGATATTTCTCCTGAAAACATCTTTTCCTCAAGCAGAACGCAGGCTATGGAATCTCATCTGTTTCTAATCTCGACGGGCAAGTCATATTTTCCATGTTGATAGCACAACAGTGGGAGACATTTCTCTCCTGACATTAATAAATGTTTAAAGTTTCAAGTCACATAAATATACACACATGATGTGTTTTTATTAGTGTGTGCACTGCATACCACAGCATGATCATTCAGGCATTTATCAGAAAACATCTTTCTAACCTGGAAAATATACACAAGAAAAACTGAGAAAGAAATAGAACTCAAAATATACAGTGCGCTGTACACAGATGTCATTCACAATCTTTAATTTACAATACCTTGTAAGGATTATGGCCTACATACAATCGACTATTGTTAAAAACTCAAGAACACATTTTCAAAGTGATTCTATATTTCACGTTTTCACACTGTTGAGAGATAAAGATGATTTGATTTGACTTCTCTCACTTCATCTCATTCTCTCGGCTGTGCAAGACTGACAGACACAATCGGAGGCATTCATCTTTTCATTAAACAACTAATGTATGTGTGCACATCTTATTAAAGTTAAAGGGATACTTCACCCAAAATCATCATTTACTCACCTTTGAGTTTTTCCAAATGTGTATAAATGTGTTTGTAACACAAAGAAAGATATTTTGAAGAATGCTTATAACAGACAGATTTTGGCCCCCATTGACTGCCATAGTAGAAAAAATCACAATGTTAGACAAAAGTGCTCCAGGACTGTTTGCTTTCCTACATTCTTCAAAATGTCTTCTTTTGTGTTCAACAGAACAAACTAAATTATAAAGTTAATTATACTATGGGGGGCAAAATCTGTTTGGTTACAAGCATTCCTCCAAATATATAAGACATGTATACAGATTTGAACGTGATGAAATGATGACAGAATTTTCCTTTTTGGGTGTAGTATCCCTTTAATATTGATAAAGCATTTAGTATTATTGGTTTGTGCCTGCAGCGAACACAGTGAGACTTCAGGACTGAATCCCATCAGCAGGCAGAAGATGAGAAGAGAGATTACAGAAGAGCAACAGACGGGGCTGAAATAACAAACACACTGAGTGTGGAGAGATGTGAATTTCATCTTAAACCACACAAACAAAGCAACCAACCGGACGACCGAAAGAAACAGCGACTTAAAACGACATCTTTAATGAAGCATTTATTATGCACATTTGTGAAATACACATGCATGTGCTGAAGCAAACCTATGCAGTGAGAATCACATAAATGATTGTTATTAAAGAGCTTTTCAGCATTAGTTCACAGAAAGCCACTATAAATGTGGTATGATTATTTATTTCGTGTTACGTAATAATGCTTCTGATAATGAAGATCCTCGGCACATCGCTCAAGCTCACAGAACGCCACCGGCAGCCGTTCAGAACATTAAGATTTAGACTGTGTGGTCTCCATGGTGACGCTGATGCATGTTGCCATGACACTGAAAAAGCAAAACAAGTTCACACAGAGATGATGAGAGCGCACACACACACCCATTTCATGTTCCTCCTGTAGTGCATTCCAATGTCTCCGATCATGTGAAATGCTTTAGGCCTCAATAAATAAACACTGTAATAAATGAACCATAAACATTTCTAAAGTGGAAAAAGCATCAAATGCAGAATGACGAACAGAATGATGGACAGCTCCAGTCGTTCATCTGTAATGGTTTCAATGACACGTCTGATTGTCACACAGAGACTGTTGTGATTTGAACATGTTACAAAGCTCTCTGAAAATCTGGATTGTGATTGGTCAGTCATGACTGTCTGTTTTATCAATGACACACAGCTCATCCGGGTTCCTCAAGGATCTGATCACCTGGTTTATTTTTGTATTTGATGAAAAGAACATGTAGTTTATCTCTTCCACATGTGATGATTCTCAAATGACAGTGTTGGATACCTTGTGTATTTGTCTTAATGTTCTGTACATCACTGTTGAGAGTCTGAACTTCGAACTTCTACACACATATACATTAATGTTCACTTTGACAGATCTTCCCAATAAGATGATCCCAGAGTATCATTCACAACACGACAATGAGTTTTAGAGAAATCAATAGAGAAATATTGATCTGAATCTTTGACGTGTGTCTATTTTCTTTAAAAGCATAATGACAACTAATCTGCAGATAAAATGACTGACCAGAGTAAATTCACCCTTCAGACATAAATGACAAAAAAGTCATGTTTGGTCCTGTTATCATGAGGAGAGTGTTAATAGACACATCAACACATGTCAACATCTCCAGAGGCTAACACAACACATACAAGACTATTTCCACTGATATCAAACTCAATAAACATGAAAACTGTTCTCTTCATAGAACACACTGACCAGAAATAACCGTCAACTGCAAAGATCGACTCGTGTGTGAAATGTACGTTACATATATTAAACGATTGAGATTTCTATCCAATTTATGTAAAAAAGTTCAAATTTAATGTCGGCTAAATAGTTTCATGAAGTAAGCCCCACACAACCACACATAATCCCGCTAGAAATACAAGGTCGAGCCATAAGAATGAAAAAACACACTCTTCAATATCTCAGTAATTTACATCAATGAGATTCAATGAACAGCAAATGGTTTAAGACTCATCTGCGTCTCAGATGTTTCTCATAAGAAAAAGAGTCAGAAATCTCACGAATGTGTCTGTCATGAGAGTTTGAGAAAAGACGTCAGCAACAAGATCTCAATGTCAACTCAAACATTTCTCATCACACTTACTCAAATCCAGATTATTTCACACAAATCTACATTCATTTACACCTCCAGACTCTTCATGTTTGTCAGCAATTACAGTCTCATTTCATTCTCTTTTTATTTATCATATAAGCTATGTTTAGGAGAAACATCGGAGACTAAATTGTAAATGGGAATGTTTGGGTCATGCATGCATTCAAGACACTGAACACTTACCAGCAGTAATCATTTTTATTTTGATTCATTAAACACGTGTCTTTGCATATTTCTCTTCATAATACATGAGTAAAACATTATGTTGACAATCATCTTTTCATCTCAGTTTTCACTTTATTCGTTTGTAAATGGATTACTGTAAAGTTTAATTTTACAGCCACCAATGAGCTCAACTTTCTTATTTCTACACTTTTATATTAATAAAACAAAACTCAAAATCCAAAACAATTTGTTCATTATTGGCTCATATGACAAAAACCCAAAATATGAAATGATACATATTAGACCCCATTCCAACCAAATTATTAAAAGAGTCACTACCTGTTGCAATTGAGCCCATTTATAACATTATCAATTAATCTAGGCCATGTCCCAGGACCCTTTAAGATGGCCGTCATTAAGCCTCTTATCAAGAAACCAAACTTAGACCCCAATGAACTAGGAAACTATAGATTGATTTCAAATCTCCGTTACCTGTCTAAAATACAAGAAAAAGTAGTGTCCAATCAGTTGTGCTCTTTCTTACAAAATAATGACATACACGAAAAATTTCATTCAGGCTTTAGACGCATCATAGCACTGAAACTGCAGTCGTTAAAATGACAAACGACCTGCTTATAGCATCAGATAAAGGTAACATCTCACTCCTGGTCCTGCTTGACCTTAGTCCTGCCTTTGATACCGTGTAGACCATAACATACTTCTAGATCGCTTAAACAATTATACCGGTATTGAGGGACAGGCACTACAATAGTTCAGATCTTAAGTAAATGATGGATTACCTCAGGGATCGGTTCTAGGACCCCTGCTGTTCTCCATATACATGCTGCCCATTGGAAACATTATTAGAAAACATGGATTTATGTTCCATTGCTATGCAGATGATACTCAGCTATATATCTCAAGATGATTCCTTCCAGCTATCCAAATTGGCAGAGTGCATTGAAGATATAAAACTTTGGATGACTGGTAATTTCCTTCTTTTAAATTCTAAAAAACAGAAATATAACTTATCGGTCCAAAGACACGTAAAGCAAATATTTCAGATTATAACCTGTAAATTGAAGGATGTACTGTTACTCCAACAAATACAATAAAAGATGTCACAAAAACAGCCTTTTTCCACCTAAGAAATGTTGCCAAATGATGAAATATTCTGTGTGTTGCTGACGTGGAGAAGCTTATTCATGCATTTATGACCTCAAGACTTGACTACTGTAATGCACTACTTAGTGTTTGTCCTTCATCATCAATAAACAAACTACAGTTAGTTCAGAACGCAGCTGCCAGAGTTCTAACCAGGTCCAGGAAATACCATCACATAACCCCAATGTTATCAACCCTTCACTGGCTACACATTAAGTATCGTATTGACTTTAAAGTTCTTTTAATCACTTATAAAGCCTTAAAGGGTTTAGCCCCTACCTACCTAACAGAGCTTCTATCACACTACAACCCATCACGCTCTCTAAGATCTCAAAACTCAGGACTTTAGATAACACCTAGAATAACTAAATCCACCAAAGGAGGTCGAGCTTTCTCATACGTAGCACCTAAACTCTGGAATAGACTTCCTGATATTATTCCAGGATCAGACACACTCGCCCAATTTAAATCTAGATTAAAGACAAGCATTCACTTAATGCATAATAAAATTAAATTATGAACAGCAGCTACGCTAATTATTCTCGTTTCTGCCTTCCTCCCCCGCCTCGGGATGCCCATCCCTAACTAGGGATTAAGCCAGCTACATCTGAAAATCCTGTGCCATTCTCCTGTGAGAGCCTGCGGACTGACTGACCATCCCAGCTCCATCTCGGGCAATTCCATCACCACCAGAGCAAAAACAGACATGTCACATTAATGCTAAATTTAAGATACTTAAATAGTATTTAATGCTTAACTTACATCACATGACAGCAGTTTGAAGTTAAAGCTGCACTGAGTTACATTATAACATTACTATATTCCCTGTTTATAACATTACTTGTTGTCTGATATCGATCACAAAATTAGACCTATACAGTTTCAACAAATGAAATTTCATAAATCACAACTAATAAGCTCTCCTTATTTTTCATAAACATTTACTCAGAAACTTATAATCAAAGTCAGTGAGTGCAGCTGTGACACGTCAGAGGAGAACTGGTCCTCCTGGCTGAGTCTGGTTTCTCCCAAAGTGTTTGTCTCCAGTTATTTATCATTGGAGTTTGGGTTCCTCACCACAGGGCCGTGTTGGCTTGCTCACCGGGAGACTGCTGACATTAGATATTATTTACTAGAATGATCCTGCTTGTTCAATAAACATCATGTACTGTGCTGTGTTTGACCTTTTCTATGTTTTTCTTGTTTTCTCCTTTAAAGCTACTTTGGAACAATGCACATTGTGAAAAGCGCTATATAAATAAAATTGAATGCAAATAATGGCTCCCATTCAATATAATACTGATTTGATTTGTTATTATATTTCCAAATGAAGAGCAGATTATTAGCAATTGATTTTAAATAAACATTCAATTTGTAAAGTCTCATAAACACAATCAGGACTCATCAGGAGAAGCGACAGATTACACAGATTAGATTTCTTCCTCGTAAAGTATAAAGAAACAAGAAAATGTATGACATCACAGGATGACTGAAGCACAGTTGTTTATCTGTCGCTCGGATATTCAACCGTAAACCCTCTGCACGCACACACACACACACACTGTAATGAAAGGGCACGTCACACAGATGATGAATGATGAGAATTTAAGTATTTAGTATTTCTTCAGTTCATTCATTCTCACATCAAGTAAATGTTTCATACGTTCTGAATGTTCACGAGCAGCCCTTTCATTCGGCTGACATCATGAGGTCAGAGTTCATTACAGCCAGACGTCTCTGTTGTTTTAAACATCAGAATGGAGTTGTAGATCTTCAGAGCCGGTCCCAGTTTAATGCTGAGAATCTTAACCAGGTCCACCTGCGTTAGTAACAGGAACGCCTCGCCATCGATTTGCTGAAACCACACAGAAATCATAAATGTCAGACAAAAACAAGGCTTTCTGAGGAACAGATTTGACACAAAACCCAAATAAGTCTGAGTGGAATGTTCATGTAAATGCAAAGTGATGTGTGTCTGTGTGTGAGAAACTCAGAATATGATCGTGAACTCTTCAGGTGTAGTAATGATACACACGCAGGAGAAATCTGTAAAAGTAGATTCGTGTGAAGCGTGAAATGGAGAGAGAGAGAGAGAGAGAGATAGAGAGAGACACACAGAGAGAGACAGAGAGAGAGAGAGAGAGAGAGAGAGAGAGAGAGAGAGACAGAGAGATAGAGAGATAGAGACAGATAGAGAGAGAGACAGAGAGAGAGAGAGAGAGACAGAGAGAGAGACAGAGAGAGACAGAGAGAGACAGAGAGAGAGACAGAGAGAGAGAGAGAGAGAGAGAGAGAGAGAGAGAGAGAGAGAGAGAGAGAGACAGAGAGAGAGAGAGAGAGAGAGAGACAGAGACAGAGACAGACAGAGAGAGAGACAGACAGAGAGAGAGACAGAGAGAGAGACAGAGAGAGACAGAGACAGAGAGAGACACAGAGAGAGAGACAGAGAGAGACAGAGAGAGAGAGAGAGAGAGAGAGAGAGAGAGAGATGCTACTGATGAGCATCATCTGTACATTGTGTTGATGAAATGTTTAAATTAAAGCTGGTGATGATGATGAAGAGTTTTACCTCCTCTCTGAATGTGCGCACCTGCTCCAAACAGCCCGGCAAACCTCGAATAAACTCCATCACCTGCACAAAAACAACATTAAGCAACAATAGACAACACAACACAACAACTCAACAAACATCAATGACTTCATTCTGTGTCTCCTGAATAACCTGCATCAGCTCACATACCACCACAAACTCACTCATGAATTCAACTGAATAAATATATGAAGATGTTTGTTTACACATACAGTCACGTGTGGTCTTTGAGATGAAGAGTGTGTTTACCTCGTCCACGCTCCACGCTGACACTTTACTGGCTGTGATGCCCGCGACTGATGGCAGCAGTTTACTGTGCTGCTCCCAACACTGAGGCATGCTGGGAGATGAGCCCGAACACGGCATAAACACAGACTGATGAAGAGCCTGCTGTAGACTCAACTCTACTGACGGAGAGAGAGACAGAGAGAGAGACAGGTAAACATGCAGTATTCAGTGAAAGTAAACAATACAACACAGATATTCACCCTGAAATGGTTCCCATTAACTTGTCACTTTTATTCCCATGTAAAGTCAACAGAGCTCCGGAGGTCACGTGACCCATTCTCTTTACATGCTGGCAGGCACGGACAGCAGGGAGCGGATATAATATGATTGGCGCCAGCATGAGTGCTCATTTTCAAAAGACATAGACCTGTGCATAGCAAAACCTGATAGATTCAATATAACCGGTGCTTTATATAACCCCGGGGTGCTTTAAACGTGTATCAATAAAGCAGAAATAAGAGATTTCAATAGAGATAACTATTAAAAACACGTCAGATCAAGGAGGCAATCTTTTCCGGTCAATCTGATCCGTCTGATGTTTTCATTAGCCGGATTTCCATCACCCAGGTTTCTTGGCATTTTGAAGTCTCGCATAAGAAACGAGTAACAAAAAAACGTTAATAAGTTGGTTTTTCATTTTTGCGAATAAGGGGAAATGGAAACACGTTTGCCGAATTAATTCCTCCAAAAAGTAATGTAAGTGCATTATGAGACGCCTTTACCTGACGCGCAAGTCGTCAAAGTATTTCTGTAATTGCCTCACGGATGTGTTTCACAAATAGCAGGCATCCAGAAAAGCACCGCATTTATTGAGTTTCGTCTGCTTGTGCAAGTAATTACTATGTAATGATTATATTTAGTGGCTTCTCTTACTCTTCTTAGTCATATTTAGTGCCAGTGTATTAGGAAGTGACGCTTGATTAGTCGGATGGAAACGGTGCATATTCCCAAATGTTTTATGTGACGATTTTGCGCATTTAGCTAAATTCGCAACTTTAAATGCAAACCCAGCTACTAGTTTCCAGTGTGACATGTGAAGCTAAAATAACAAAATAAACATCATGTTCATACGGCACTGAGTGAAAATTATCATCAGAATTCTGTGCTCATCACATGTCATACGAGGACAGTTCACCCTAAATTAACATTCTAAGGTTGTTCCAAACCTGTTTGTCTTTGTTCTGATGAACACAAAAAAATCTTCCACATATATTTCCTTTGTGTTTATTAGAACAAAGAAATTTATAAAGGTTTGGAAAAACATGAGAGTGAGTAAATGAAGACAGAATTTTCATTTGCGGGAGAACTGTCCCTTTAACAAACCGTACGCTCCAAGCAGGACTCAAACCAGCGATTGAATGGTTTCCTAAATATAAAAGACGACTCGACATGTTTAAATTCTCCTAAAATTGTGTCGTTTTCAGGGAAGGGTTTGAGTCATGGCGCTTCCAGATGATATTATAATGTTGAAGAGCGTCACACATCTGGAGAGGAGTGCGAATACTGAGTCTATTTTAGATAAGCATTCATGAAGCGTCAAGCTGTGTGCTGGAGGCCGGACACTGAGATTATACCCTTTACATGCTAATTCACCCTGACAAACAGGAATAGAAGGGTTCAGAAATTTTCATGGTGTCTCAAGCCAAGAACCTGGAGAGATTGGTGAGTACACTACTGAGAAAATGGCTTGGGCTACCAAATGCCTTAGCAAAATAGGTCTGTAGTGAACGGATCTCACGCTTTTCATTTCAAGTCGTGTGGAGGAATATAAGTGCACCAAAGCAAGGTTAGAGATCATGCTCAAAGAATCCTATGATCCCTGTGTAAGAGATGCTGCCGGAACAGTAGCGACAGGGAGGAAATGGAACCCAACAACAGCGGTAGGCGATGCAAAGGCAGCCGTCAGACATAAGGACATCGTGGGCCAAGTTTAACATGGCAGAGGGGGTCTTGGAGAGAGAGCGTCAACCACACCCATATGGCAAAAAGCAACACCAAAGGAACCGCGTCACCTAGTAGTGGAAAAGGTTCGGCGTCAAGAGGAAGCAAGTTGATGCGCCAGAGAGGTCTATCAAGCCAAGCAAGGGCGCTTGATGAGGTAGGAAGGTATTGAACGGAGCAAAATCACTTGGAGTGAGCTGTGGAGTATGGAAACAAACAGGCTAAGTTTTATGATAAGAGCTACATATGATGCGCTGCCCTCAACAAATCTGCATGTTTGGTGTGGACAGGATCCTATGTGCAGCTCCCGCAAACCTCAAATATATTCTTGTGGGTTGTAAGAAGAGCTTGACAGAGGGGAGATACACATGGCGCCACAATCAAGTACTTAAGTGCTTGGCTGCAGCAGCAGAGAACCAGACAGTGGCAGCAAATGCCACCAAACCTCCACCAACCCTTTATTCGGGAGGGTTAAAAAGCACATATCCTCAGATTCAGGCCAGAGTAGAGCCAGGGATTGGGAAATGCAAATTTATTTAAACCACAGACTTACTTTCCCCTTGGAAATTGCAGCGATCAACCTGCGGCCGGACATGGTAGGATCTCCAGTAGGACAGTCCTCATAGTTGAGTTGTACGTACATTGAGAAGAGGCCATTAATGAAGCATTTGAGAGAAAGGATCTCAGGTGTGCCAGTCGTGGCATTCATTTAATAGTAAACACTATTTAGTAAATACTACAGAATTCTATAATTAGAAAATAATATAATAAACTCGTGGCGAGCAGGGCGGGTCGAGAGCCGTGAGGGAAAGGCGCAAGGCCGTGAGTGATAACTAGCGTCAGCTGTGCTGCACCGGTCTCGCATCTCTCACGGAGGAGCTCCGGGAGCATAAAAAGATGAGCGACAGGAGTGTATGACGAGAGATGACCAGGCCTGGACTTCATGTTGTGTTTAATTATGTTTCTATGGCCGGCCGTCGAGTGTGAGGGAGCTGCCGGTATTTTAAGTTCGTTTTATTGTTTGTTTATTTATTTAATGAAAAGCTTGTTTTACGTTTGCCGATCCCGTCTCCGTCCTTCCTCTTATTGAATCTTGATACAACACTATGGTATACAAAATCCTTTAATCAGGCCACCTTCACATGAAGCAAGAGTGGTACCTTTTTTCCTTTTCACGTTGTCAAGTCAAGAAATATCTGACGAAACCGCTACACCGCCTCAAAACGATAGTATTATAAACACCAAATCAGTACGTGACGCTGTAATTCTGCCACAGAGATCAAATGCAATAGACGACTTGGAGCGTGGGCATCATTTTTGCGCGCTGGGGTGATGACATCATCGTTTGAGAAAATATACAGATCGGCTGTACACACGAAAATGCAAGGGTGGCGTTTTCAGATTTCAAATTGCAGTTTCACGCTCCCAAAACACCGGATCCGTGTTGGCAAAACGCAGATACGATAAAAAATCTTCAGGCATGTCCCTGAGTGGATGGGCTGAAAATGTCAGTGATGAATCACAGTGTCCATTGCATATGATGAACATTGTGATGTAATTGTGTGATTGTTCTGTTTGTGAGACAGATGTGATGCATCATCTCTTCTGTGTAAATATCACTGTCTTCGCCATAGCAACAATAACAGCGTCAGCATCCGTTCAAGCTTTTGGTGTCTATTTTTGTGTCACGGCACTGAGAGTCTCCTCATAACATCTCATTGATCTCTCTTCACATACATTAAACCACAAATGTATCCTGTATCCTGAAAGTCACATCAAGTCTGGTGTAATGATTTGAGCAGATAAACACCTGAAGAAAAGCTGAACGATGAGTGTCAAGGAATCAAAGGTAAGAAATATGGTGATGCTGATATTGATGCTTGCGTGTCATATCACTGATGATCATTCAGTCAAACAGGAGTTTTCATTCAGAGGTTCGATGTTGAGAATGATATTTGGGTGCTGAAGTGGAGATTGGTACCTTTGGTTTCAATGACCGTTGACCTCACGCTCTCCCCTTCTTCCTCATGTGATGGCTCTTCAATCTTCCGTACTTTACATGGCCTGCCAACCCTGAAGAAGAACGTCAGACATTATTAAGTTGAGACGCAGCATACTGTTTGTTTACTCTGATGTTTCTGAATTCATCTGTCCCGCTATGCAATAACCTTCATTGCTGACACTGTCTGACAAAGGACCTGGAATAAATGTCCCAAGTACCATTTTCCTCCTTATTTCATTAACACATGACCTTGCCGTTGCTAGCGCAATGCTCTAACCGCTGAGCTACAGGAAACATACACATTACTGTATTAATAAAGCTTATAGACAATTAAAAATTGTGAAATAAATGTATAATGTCATTTATTTAAAGAACACTTATATAAAACACAACATCTTCTTAGTATGGAATATTCCAATCCTGCCAAAATTAAACCTTAATAAATACAAAAACTAATCCATGAGGAAATACAGAAATATAGTTTTCTAAAAATAGACCAATGAATGAAAAAAAGATATTTAACTTATATTTTTTAATTATTTAAACTTATTTATTTATAATTTTTTTGTATTGAGTGTGATCACATGAAACAATAATATAGTATATTGCTGCATTTACTATAGTAAACTACAGCTTTCCTGTGTCTCAGAGGTTAGAGCTTTGTACTTTGTGGTTACAATAGCTGAACTATATTGACCATGGTTCATTTTCACAAGGGAAGGCTGTAGTATCTGGGAATTCTGCTATTGTTTACTACAGTAAATATTATGGTATATAAGCGATAGCAGGGCTAGTCAAGCACCCGTTCATCATTTTAAAGTAATCCAGAATGATTGGCTTGCTCAGGTGTGTTTGATTAAACTCTGTAGGATGCTGACCCATCCAGGACCAAGTTGACTAGCCATGTGTGGTATTACTTCATGAGGCTGCCTTTGAGTAGTGCAAGTCAAATGGGAAAGTAATGACTTCGAGGTGGATGATACTGAAAAACCCACCTTTTTCTCTCTTTGCAGGGAGATTACGGGATGAGAGAAAGGGGAACAGAAAGGGGACTCAAAGTGCACAATGTGACGGCATACAGTTCACTTGACCACCAGCACCAATAACAATACCATGCTTTAAGTGATTTAATACCTGTTACTGTATGAATAGTTACTGTATGAATATACAAAGTATACCTTAGTTTTTTACTATACTAGATTCCCAGATGCTATGTCGGCTTTGAACACTCAAACTCCAGGTCTTGTCTTGGTCTTGACTGCATTTGTAGTCATTCCTGGATTGGTCTCAAGTGGTTTTAGGATTTTATTTCAGGACAGGTCAAGACCAACATCACTAAATTTCAAGCGCATGGCATATACACTGCCCGTCCCAAAAAAAGTCACACACTCTAATATTTCGTTGGACCGCCTTTAGCTTTGATGACGGCACGCATTCGCGGTGGCATCGATTCAATAAACGTCTGCAATATTCAGCATGTCCATTTTTTACACCCGGAGAATTTTGCTCCAAGATCTTGTATCGATGATGGGAGAGTCGGGCCGCTGCGCAAAGTTTTCTCCATGACATCCCAAAGATTCTCAATGGGGATAAAGTCTGGACTGTGGTGGCCGATCCATGTGTCTCATGCTCCCTGAACCACTCTTTCACAATTTGAGCTCGATTCATTCTGACATTTTCATCTTGGAATATGGCGGTGCCATCAGGGAAGACATAACCTGGTCATTCAGTATATTCAGCTGACCTCATTCTTCGGGCACATAACATTGCTGAACCTCGACCGCCGATCCAATGGGAGGCTCTTACCTATTAGTTTACTATTATGACTAATAATAATGATTCATGCAGAACATTTAAATGACATATAGCAATCTTTCAGAAGGACAGCGGCAAGAAATAACAGAAAAAAGGTCTACGGCATGTCCATACGATGATACTAAACCTGTGTGTCCTACTTTAGAATGATGCGCTGATCGATATCTGATGTACTTTATTCAGTATCTGTCATTCATTTATCTGGTATTACATTTATTGTCGGGTATATTGTTGGTCACTGTGTTATTTTGTGTTGCGAGTAAACAGACAGAGAGAGAGAGAGAAAGAAGTGGTGATTCACACAGTCATGTGCTTATGAAGGATTGAATCTAACCTTCGTTTGGTTTCTGAGCCCACGGGTTTCTTTACTGCCGTTTCCATGGCACCAGCGGCGGGTTTCTCCGGGTGAGCCGGGGCACAAGTGAGGGCTTTTCTGCAGGAAGACAGTGATAAATGAAGATGTTTTTAAAGGGCAGAACAACAGGTGTCTGAGAGAGCTCACATGATAACATTTATTCTCATTCATTTACATCTAGTTCCACTAGAATGATTCTCTACATGACTTTAGCTTTTTACACTTGCACTACTTTGATGTCTCATACACATCAATGAGATCAAATTGAATGTGTGTGTGTGTGTGTGAACACTCACTCATTACTGTCAGCAGCAGGAAGGTCAGGGTCCGGTTCAGTTCTGCGGGGGCGACCCGCTCCGGTTCCCGGCATCTCTCCACTCAAGCGATCGGGAAGAACCGAGTCTTTATTAAGATTGATGTCAGAATACGGACATCCCACAGCGCTGAAACATCACAGACATTTAATTACACTCATTTTGTTGTGCTTTATAAGAGGCTTCATATCCAAACATTTACACAAAATTCAGATGTGTTCATGGGATACCCTCCATCTTCACAGCGCTACACAAACAACACACCCATCTGAACTCACACTGAACTACACAAACATTCATAATCATACAGTAAATTCTTTTCATTGAGTGAAATATTCCTCCTAAATCCTCACAGCATCCTTCAAGAGAAAGAGATTGATGTTGTGTCTCCTGCATGCGTCTGATCAGCCCACGTCTGATAATGATAATACATTATTCATAAACACACACACGGCGGTGAATGACGTTTAAAGATGCTCACTGAAACCTCAGAGCAAACACAGCAGCTTACATCTCAGAAAAACACACACAGAAAACATCAGCCGGTGACAGGGTTTAAACTACTGATGCACTGAAAACGTCATTGACATGATGTGTGTCCGGGTTTATGTTTCTCTATAGTCAGAGATCACGTCCGTGTTTTAAAGCCGAACTTTAAACAAACTCTACATATGTGAACTTGACTACTCTTATGCATATAATCATTACAGAATAAGTCTAAAACTTTAATGTTTAGATGACTGGTAAAAGAGCTGAATTAAAAGACTTAGTTTCCAAAATCCCTAATGTGTTGCAATGACCAAGGAAAAATCTTATATTTTGTATTGTTTTAAAATATGTTCTCCCTAATTTTCATGGTTTAAGTGTGTGTAATGAATACAATTAAATTAAAACTATTTCAATACGTTTTTTAAGTCATTTTGGGTTTCGGCCCACAGTTTTCATATGAGTGCATCACTACTTTAAAACTTATAAAAAACATATAAAAACTACAGATGAAATCTCAAGCATCTAGATTACACACTGAACACAGCTCAACCAAACATCTACATCCGGTCATCATTTATTCACCCATGTGCTTGTTACCTGTCTGTGAGTCTTTCTTCAATGAAACACAACAGAAGATATTTGGTGAAATGTCTCAGTGGTTTTGTGTTCATACACTGAAAGTCAATGGTGTTCAGTGTTGTTTGATCAACATTCTTCTAAATATCTTCTGTTGTGTTCTGCAGAAGAAACTCAAACAGGTTTGACACGACATGAGTGAATATTATAAATGATGACAGAATTCTCATTCTTCTCCTGCTTCACAAAACGATTATGATTCTCTGCAGCAGCGGCAGATTCAGCTGATATAAAGAAAAGTCTCACTGTGTACTTTCATAATCTTACAGCTCATTCACCTCATTCAAAGCGACACACAGGCGCATAAACATTAGCATCTTTTCTTCTGTTCTAAAGAGACATTATTTTACTCTTCTATTCTGATATATTCACACCGTTTAAACATCTTTTCATGAGTGTAAGACTGATGCAAACTTTCACCACTGATTCAATATCACTGAGATGATGTTCATGAAACTCAAACACGTCCGATCTACTCCGAGTTGAATGTGCACACGCAGGCACGCACGCACGCACACACACGCACGCACACACACACGCACACACACACACCTGTGATGTCCAGAGTATCGAGCTCCTTTGATGTGTCCCACTCCTCGACAGCCTGGGGTGGGACAACCGCTCTGCTCACACACCTCCAACAGGTCCTGAGAACCTATGAACACACCGTCACAAAGCTATCTGTGAATAGAGCTCACGTTTACATGTGTTCAACATCAGACACACACACTTCATATATGGTTTCATATAACATGATTCACTTCTTGAATGTTGCTATCCATTTGTGTAATACCCAGAAAGTGTAAGTAACGCAACACAATGCAAGACTTTTCACTTGTTTAATTTCTGTGTAGATGTCAACTACACAAACTACACCAGCTGAAATAAAACACACAAGACATCATTTGTAACACTTACAGTCTATATTTCAGTCTAAAAATACAGTCATGACATTTGTAACACACACACACACACACACACACTCTGTTCCAATCTGTTTCCAAGGATACCGAGAGGAAGAAGACGATCAGTAAGAGGAAGTGAAGAAAAGCTCATTGTTCAACAGCAGTTTTCCCAGCATGCTCTGGGGTTCGCAGATGAAAGGAACACTCGCTTATTTCTCGCTCTGCAATAAAACCTCTCGCACACACAATTAACTGAAGGATAATGGCCGTCATTTACCGCCTGTACACAGATCACAGTGCCATTATCTCACATCACTGCATCCTTTCCCATAAGTCACTGCTCTGTTGTTTTCATGTGTGTTGTTGCTAAATGTTTGTTGAAATGCTCTCTCATGTGTAAGCAGTCCTGTTTAAAACGTTTCAAGCTAAACTGACAATAAACTCAAATCTGTTTGTATTGTCTGAATCAGGCCAATTCCTGCGTGATGGACGTGATTTGTTGCGCATGTACTGAACCGTCTCTTTATATTTGACTAAACTTTAGAGTTTAAAGTTTAAGGAAAATGTTTTCTATTTAAAAAAAGGAAATAGACATGCGCTAATGCTGTGACAAAAAAACGACACAGTTTTCATTGACATCTTTGCTGTTAGTATAGCAAACTCGAGGGCTGTGAAGCGATTCATATTTCTAATTGAATTAATAACATGATGTGGCGATATCATTTAAAGACTTTAGAAGACAATACAGAACGTGCTTCAGAGGTTCAGGAGCTAAAACACCAATCACTTAGTTTTTTATGAGCAGAAATATTATTTGTATATAATTATAGACCAAAATAGTTTAATTACCAACATTAAGAAATAGTCATTCAGGTTTAAGACGACATGAGGGTAAGTAAATGTAAATAAATATAAAAATTATGAACAATTTGTTAGTATTATAATTATTTCACTTTTTTATTTGAATACTGTTTAATTCAAGGTTCAAAACTGCCAGTAGGTGGCGGTAAATGTCATTAATTCATTGGATTCTCTGAATTTGTTCGGAAACTATTCATATAGAAACTAAACCACGCGCAACACTTTTCCGGAGGTTTTATAGGTCATATTTTCGTTAAAGATTAAGAAAACAGACAATGCTATAACATATATGGTAATATTCATTTCTTACTTATTTGTTGTGCAACATCAACATGATGTGCACTCGTAGTTTTCTGGACAAAACTAGCTCTGGTATGCTATGTGCTTGTGTGATGGCATAACTAAATAAATAGGAGACAAAAGCTCATTCAGGGTCATCGTTTTTGCACAGGTATCTTTGTTTCTGACAGTATTCTGTATGTTATATCATGCAGTAAGATGTTGCCAGCATCATATTTGTCACCAAACCAACTGTATGAAATGTAAGATGACCTGCTTACCTGCGGCGGGTGCGTTAACATTTATAAATCGCATTCATTTTCCATAACAGCCCGAGTACAAACCTTTGTTAAAACTAGATCATTTCATGGTAAGGTTGACATTTTCAGTATCTTTGTATCAGTTTGTATGTAGAGCTGTGAACAGAACAGTGCCATTAAAATCCTTTCCTATTTCTAAATAAATATTGTTTTTCTCCATCAATATGTATCGTATGTTTTCTGTAAAGCTGCTCAGTTTGAATCTTACCAATGTAATTTCTTTAACCAATACAAATCTGAAGACCAAGATGCATCATTTATCCTGAGTAATAAAATATCATTGTTTTAGGCTCATGATGGTGATGATGGTGATGATGGTACTCACTGACAGGAGGCTGCAGTGGATGTCCAGTTTTAGCGCACCAGCCAGCAGGATGAATGTCTGGACTGTCTGCGTCCATCCAATAATCATAATCCTCTGTCCAGCCATCAAAATGAATCTGAGCAAGAAAAAACGGATCAGTTCACCCCACCAGAAACATGAAAAACATCAAACAAAGAAAAGAAAATTGCCTAAAACGTAAAGGCAATATTTATGCAGATTTGTGTTTGTTATATCTGATGGTGTTTTGTGCTTTTGGGTGCAGGTCTACAGTGACGTGTGTGCCAGCGATGCTGCTAAAGATACCAAACGTCCCGAGACGCTTCCGATGAACAGCTTGACTTCACAGTTTTCACATTCCCTTGAGATGTTCATCTTCATATGGCAACTCACATCTCATGAGACGTTCAGAATGTGAGAGAAACGCTGGCACGATGACGGTTTTATCACAGCTCAGAAGTGAGAATAAAAGAGCAACAGCGTCTGAACGTGACAGCACATCCGATGGTCACTATATACAAGCTGACAGACTGACTCCAGACCAGCTGTTATGATTCACACGGACAGTTCTGACTCTGAATCTCAAATCCTAATGATTATCTGCAGATTCAGAACACACAGGTCACGACTAGCGTGTGCTGAGGATGCTCGTGTCTGTCTTCTTCATATCATTCTGAATGACTGGTTAACAGTTGCTGATGCATCATAGACAACACACACACACATAACTTTCATGTGATTCTCACCCGAAGTCGATGGTCATCTGTGTCCACCACCGATACCACTCGGATGAGAACAGGATTCCTCTGGTCGACTGCCTCCAACTTCATATTCAGCTGAAAAGCGTGATGAGGTCTCTGTGGAGCGAGAGGAACACACGTCAAAACAGTCTCAGGCATCACGAGGTACAGTATGACAACACTCACAGACTTAAAGGCTCGAGCAGGAGCCGGTAATGAGCCCGTCTCTGACAAGTATATCTCCCACGAGAAGATTTTCACATCAGGGTATCCTACAGCACACACACACAAAGAGAGAGAGAGAGACATCATATGAGCTGATGTTGTGTACATCTCAATGTGCTGCTTTAAGGCCTGTCCCAATAATGAAATCATCACCTCATCGCAATTATTTCAGATAACCACAATTATTGGGAATCCTCAGAAAACAAGGGTGATCTTACATCCACTCTCCTTGATATGCACTCACTGTTGCGTTCAAATGGCATTTCTACATCATTAGTTATATCAGCTTTGTGTTGATTTGTTTTATTACTGTAATTTCAGACTTGCTGCATTTACACATCTGACACCATCCACATCTATAGTTTTCTGTAAAGGTCACTCTATAGTCAATATATAACAAAATATAACAAAATTACACAATTTATAAAGGATATATTTTCTTGGTTGAATAAATGAATTATTTGTATTCATGATATTGTCAAAAACTTAAAAAAGACAATTAATTGCCATAATTGCAATTACAGAATAGACAAATAATCGCAGTAAAGGCAATTTATATAAATAGAAAATTTATCTTCATAACCGTGATTATTTAATAGACAATTAATTGCCATAACCGCAATTATAAAATGGACAATTCAGCGTCATAATCACATTTATTTAATAGACAATTAATAGCCAAAATTGCAATTACAGAATAGATAAATAAACGCCATAACCGCAATTATTAAATTCAATTTCAATTCAATTTTATTTATATAGCGCTTTTCACAATTTGCATTGTTCCAAAGCAGCTTTAAAAAAAAAAACAAGAAAGGGTAAAACACACTACATGGTGTTTTATATAATAAATCCAATTATTCTAGTAAATAATATCTAATGTCAGCATCTCCTGGTGGTTTATTTAGCATATTTTGCATGAAGTGAATGCTTGTGTCTTTAATCTAGATTTAAATTGTGCGAGTGTGTCTGATCCTGGAATAATATCAGGAAGTCTATTCCAGAGTTTAGGTGCTACGTATGAGAAAGCTCGACCCCCTTTGGTGGATTTAGTTATTCTAGGTGTTATCAGGAGTCGTGCGTTTTGAGATCTTAGAGAGTTTGGTTTCTTGATTAGAGGCTTAATGACGGCCATCTTAAAGGGACCTGGGACATGGCCTAGATTAATTGACGAGTTGATAATGTTATAAATGGGCTCAATTGCAACAGGTAGTAACTCTTTTAATAATTTAGTTGGTATGGGGTCTAATAAGCAAGTTGTAGGTTTAGATGTTGCAATAACTTTAATTAAATCTTCCTGTTTCATAGGTGAAAAACGCTGGAGCCTTTGTTTTGGAGCGATGGTTGGTGCTAATTCATAGGACAGATTTGGAGGTTGAGTTTTTGCTATTTTGTCGCGAATGTTTTCGATTTTCCCTGTAAAAAATGTCATGAAATCATTGCTACCGAGGTGCGGTGGAATAGCCAGGTCAGGTGGTGTCTGTTTATTTGTTAATTTAGCGACTGTGCTAAATAGAAACCTTGGATTGTTTTTGTTGGTTTCTATGAGGTTATGAAGGTGCTCAGCCTTTGCTGCTTTTAGTGCCTTTTTATAACAATTTGCACTCTCTTTCCACGCCATTTTAAAGACTTCTAATTGAGATTTTATCCATTTGCGCTCTAGTTTGCGTGTTTCTCTTTTAAGGGCGCGAGTGGTGCTATTGTACCATGGTGTTAATCTTTTTTGACTTCGTAGGTGCAACAGCTTCTAATGTATTAGAGAAAATAGTGCCCAATTTCCTGGTCGTGACATCGAGCGATTCTTTATTTATTGGTATGGTTATTAAAGGAGTCAGATCTGGCAAGATCTTTGTGAAACTATCTTTAGTAGCGGAGGTGATTGTTCTACCCTGTCGATAACGAGATTCCAGACGTGCGCAAAGTACCCGTTATAAGATAGTGATCGGTGACATCGTCGCTTTGAGGCATAATATCTACATTGGTTAGATCGGCTCCGTGAGATATAATCAGGTCTAGTGTATGATTCAATCGATGAGTGGGTCCTTTAATGTGTCGTATTACCCCAAAAGATTGTAGTAGTTCTGTAAACGCCAGTGCTAATGCATCGTTAGCGCTATCTACGTGGATATTAAAATCTCAGACAATTAGTATTTTATCAATGTTAACCAATAGATCCGATAGGAAGTCCGCAAACTCTTTCAGAAAATCAGTATAGGGACCAGGGGGTCTATACACCGTAGCCAATGTAAAAGAAAGCAAAGGTTTTTACTTTTGTTAGGAATAATTATGTTCAACGCAAGCACTTCAAATGATTTAAATTTATGCTCTGTTCTCTGAGATACAGTAAGAAAGTTTCTAAATATTGTAGCGACGCCGCCAAAATGGAAAAAAATCGTTGTAAGCGCTATTATTAAATAGACAATTAAGCGTCATAATCGCAATTATTTAATAGACAATTAATCGTCATAAGCACAATTATTTAATGGCAATTAACTGTCAGCCAAATTTCATAATCATGAGAGCCCTAACTGCTTTTCAGATGATGTTCACATTCATTTTGTTCTTTTTATGCCTGTTTATGTTTCTTCTACAGTATAATAAAACTGCAATTCATAACTTTTGCCTCTCTGTCACCATCTCTGTTTAAACTGCAGGTGACTTTACACATACTTCTCTTCAAGTCCTGATGTCAAATCAGACTGACAACTCAACTTATAAGTCCTTATTAAAGATATGATCATTTCTCTGTCTTTTCCTTATGTGTGTGTTTGGCGAGGTTGGATGTGTAGAACAGATGTGAGTTTTCATTGTTTGAAAGAAATCATTCAGAGCTGATATCGCACGTTTGTACTTACATCCGAGCTTTATAGAGTGAGATTCTTTCTGAGGCGACTGACGGCATAACAAATCACATTTAAACGGGAGTTCTGGAGAAACGGAGGAGGAAATGAATTTCACCTGGAGGAGTCGTGAGGGTCCTGTCATTCTCCTCACACCATCCGATTGGATGAATATACGGACTGGTGGCATCACACCTGCACAAATCAAGAAACACACACGAACACACAGTCAATGGCACGTGATTCATTCACACAGACACATAATATAATGATTTACAGGAGACAACAGCGTTTACAGCGCTTCATTATTCAATCAGAATATGGATGTAGGAAACTTCAATTGATGAAAAAAAGATGAAACTGGAGAAGATGTTCAGATGAACGGTCATTTCAGAGGAGTGTTTGTGTTGTGTACGGTCCTCTGTGAACGCCGTGGCTCGTGATTCATTCATCAGATGATAAAAGCACAGAGAATACAATGAGAACATTGTTGAAACTGAGTCATTCCCAGTAAACACTTCCAGTGACATTCTTCATGAGTTAACCACGTGAACAACAGGTCTAGATCCTCTCCCGTCATCTTCGGTCTGAACATGAGCGACCGCTGGTTGTTCCATCACAGCGAGCCACCAAATCGCTTGCAAAAACCTTTACTCATTCGATTGCAGCAACCTTCACAACCTTCAAAAACACATCAAAACATACCTGTTCCGTATTTACTTGACTGAGCAATAACTGTCTTGTGTCAAAAGAAGGTGTTCATTCTGTCCTTTGCTCACTGCAGCTTTAATCCTCTAGCAGCATGGCTTTGGAAACTAACGCTTCTGTTTAGCATGTTGACTAAATGTTCATATGCTCTCCTACTTGTAAGTTGCTTTGGATAAAAGTGTGTGCCAAATGAACAGATGTAAACTAACAATGAACAATACATCTAAAGCATTCACATACCAATCCTAGTAACCTTCATTTTAACATTTCCTAACATATTTAATATCACAGGTTGCATTTGTTAACATTACTGACATTAAAATTCGTTGTTGTTTTACTAATGTTTACAAATACACCTTCACTGTAAAATGTCACCAATTAGATAATTGAAATTTCATTCCAATGTATAGGATATATTATTACATATAATAATTATTATTAGCACTCAGTACTGTTTAATATTACCAGTAGTCATAAGTTTCATCCCAGTTGTCCAAGTGCACCAGGAATCTGCTGTCCACCATGTCAGTAACCGTGGCAACACAGATGAATGATGGATTCTTCTTGTCGATGGCCTCCAACTTCATACCGACTCTAAAGCCGGATGGCGTCACCGTCTGCAGAATAACACATGTGAATACATGATCGTATCCAAAAACCAGTAACTACTGAGATTTAATCTAAATATTAAAGTCCCAGTGAAATTTTAAACGACAGTGTCTACTTTTTCATGAAATGTTGCAGTGTTTATTGTAAACAGTTTATCAATGTGGTTCATTCTCTTTTTAAAATCAGCATGTCCTCATAATCGTCAGTTAAAATCTGAAAATGCTAAATTATGTTAGACGGCTTGGGCGGAGCATCCAATAACTCCTCCCCTTCAACTGTCAGTTCCATTTCAAAAGCTAATAGTTGTTATAATACATCCAATCAAATGGTGGAGAAAGACGAAAGCCACGTCCATGATTTTTCTCTTTCAAAATTCCATTTCACTTGGAAATTCGTTACTTTAATCCTCAACACATAGTGTATGATTACATTTCCTCATGAATGACTTCTGATGTTATTCTGTATGATTCACTAGTGTTAGTGATTCCAGAGAAAAAGGATTTACTACTGACTGTTTTGTGTCAGTCTGTGACGGTACTGAAGTGAACTGTGCTATGGTCTGTAGTGATTCAGTGATGTGCAACAGCTCCACCCAGAGGACACGAGAGGAACTCACCATATTCTGATTCTGAAATAGAGCTTTGGGTGCCGTCTGGATTTTATTGACTTTAATGTAAGATGACCAGCTAAACTCCTCGTCCGTCATCCCTACAAACACAGACAAAAGAGACAATATTGAAAAAACAAATCACATTCTGTTCTGACCTAAATATAAAGACAGAGAAAGTCACTAGAGATGAAGCGTCTCATTTATGTGCCCGTTCTTAAAAATGATGATGATGAAGGTTTTCAATCAGATATCCTGGACACTCCATTTCTTTGGGTTTTCTAAGTAATCAACTCATATATTTGTTCTATCTAAAATTCAATGTCTTCTAAAATTAACAAAACAAAACGCATACAACTGATATAAATGTTTTTAAAATGCCATTCACTTAAGCATATTTTGTATATCTATTGGTTGCACCACGTGATAGGTGGTCATTATACGTCATTGATCCATAAATGTCTTTGTCCTGTTGAACACAAAAGAAGATATTTTGAAGAATGTAGGACAGCAAACTTTTTTCCTGCTGTGGTAGTCAATGGGGTCTCTGTGCTCAAGCAAACAAAGACATTTAAACATGTTTGAAACAACAAGAGAGTGAGTCATTCAAGACAGAATTGAGATCTTTGCGTGAACTGTTCCTTTAAACACTGAACATCTGGGGCACGTTCAAGCTCAAAGGGACAGTACTCTGAAACACACACTAGGATCTATACTCAAAATACTCCGGAGGGTCTCTTGCCTTTAGGTGGATGTAACTTGTGTCCGGTTTTCTCACACCATCCCACTGGGTGAATGTCTGGAGAGTTACAGTTTACCCAGAAGTCATAGCAGTCTGAATACTTATCAAAGTGCAGTCTGATTCGATGTCCTGAGACCTGTAAAGAATCACACGTCAACTCTTCTGATTTATTCTAGAACATTCTCATACAGGTCACAGTTCATTACGATGTCCGTTTGTGAACGATTGATATGTGACAGCATGCGTCAAGTTTACTGATTCTGTGACCCTGCCTGTACATGTTATAGTCACTGTTCATACTGTGGGCTGCTTCCCCCGGTGGACAGGAGTGGTATTGTACCCTTCGACTAAATCTAACATTTTGACATACTGTAGCTTAACACAAAACTAATTTACTTCCATATTTAAATAGTTCAATGATGACAAATAGAATATATGTTTGATTGTATTACATTCACCAGAACCACATGTGAAACTGCTGTAGGTTAGTGAACTGTATGTTATAGCAGTTATAACTATAGTAAACTGATCATGTTTTTGTGGGGTCTTAACCCTGTGAAGATGCATTCATACCGAATTACAACCAACCAGATGATCTATTTATTCAACATTTCATTTTTAGATGAATTGGATTGATTTGATGTCAAGTGTTACATACCTCAGCGACGGAGAGAACGCAGTACATGGACGGATGTTCAGGGTCAATCCCCTCCAACCTCATGCCCACCCTAAAGCCATTCTTACACTGCGGTAAAGCCTGATACTGCGCACACACACACACGATTCATATCATTATTATCATGACTGAGAGTAAAATAAATGAATCATGTGGGAACTGTGAATATGATGACGTTATGCTGAATCGCTGTGATTTGTTTAATGTGTACTCTGATTGGTCAACAAAAGTGTTTTCTGTGTATGTGTGTTAACGTGTTGTGATGTGATGTCACCTCTTTAAAGAGTTTGGTGGGGGCCGCGATGGCTCTCTCCTGCTCCAGGTATGAAGCCCAACACCAAACCTTCTTCTTACCTCCGTACGGAACCGCTGCATTATGGGAAACATTGAGAGGTGTCAGAGGTCACGTGACTCTCACCTGCGCACGTGTTTGTGTGTGTGACGCTCACTGTATCTGAGCAGAGCTGCGTCTCCTCTGCGTTTCCTGCGACCTCTCGCAGCTCCGCGCGCCGGCCGCCTGCTTTCTTTCTCCTCCTGTGACAAACACACACGTCACACCACCATCAGAGTAAACACAGACAATCTTTATATTGGTTTGTGTTAAAACATTAGAAAGAAAACTAACATAATCGTCATCGTCTTCCTCAGCAGCCTCCACTGAGCTCTCCACATCTTCAGACGCCGCCGGGCGAGGACGCTTTCTTCCAGACATCTCTCCATTTGCTCTGGATGTTTCTCTCTTCAGCTCTCTGTGAGCAGAGAATAAGATTTATCTCTGATAATGCTCAAATATACTCATGTGAAACTATAACAACTTCATATAATTACCAGAGATTTTGCAACTCATTACTATTCATGATATCTGAAAATATATAAGTGTCACACTACACACTCTTTGAAGGAACACTTGGGACTCTGGTCTCTCTTTTAACACAATGATTAGACACTTTTTAATTGAAGATATTCTTTCTGTCCAGAACCCAAACAGTACAGGGTGAGTTACATGCTAAAAATTATTTGAAGATGAAAGGAGTGTTTTCAGTGACAGCGACACACTGACTGCACTGAATGTGCGACACTGCCCTTCACGGACAGAAGTGTGCAGCATCACTCAGAATTGTGTAGAAATTAGCTGCACGCTGCAGTATTACACAGATTTGTGCAGTACCGTGTTGTATCATGCAGTATTGGACAGTTTTGAACAGTGAATTGCAGTGTTGTGCAGTAGTGCCTAGTATTGTATAGTAATGTAGACTACAGCATTATCATTCAGTATGACACAGTATTGTACAGTATGATGCGGTATTGTGCAATATTGTACAGTGCTGTGTAGCATTATACAGTGGTGCAGTATTTTGCAGTGTTGTGCAGTATCACATAATGTAATGTACAACATTGTGCAGTAGACAACACCATTGTACAGTATGATACAGGGCTGTACAGTATTAAGCAGTTTTAAAATATTGTACAGTATCACCAAATATTGCGTCATAATGTATGGCATTATGATAAGAGCAACATACAGTATTACATGGTATCGTTCGGTACGGTATGCCTATCATACAGTGTTACATGGTATCGTGCGGTGTGATGCGGTACGGTATGCCTATCATACAGTATGACACGGTATCGTGCGGTATGATGCGGTATGGTATGCCTATCATACAGTATTACATGGTATCGTGCGGTATGATGCGGTACGGTATGCCTATCATACAGTGTGTCACGGTATCGTGCGGTATGATGCGGTGCGGTATGCCTATCATACAGTATTACACGGTATCGTGCGGTATGATGCGGTACGGTATGCCTATCATACAGTATTACACGGTATCGTGCGGTATGATGCGGTGCGGTATGCCTATCATACAGTATTACACGGTATCGTGCGGTATGATGCGGTGCGGTATGCCTATCATACAGTATTACACGGTTTCGTGCTGTATGATGCGGTGCGGTATGCCTATCATACAGTGTGTCACGGTATCGTGCTGTGTGAGGCGGTACGGTATGCCTATCATACAGTGTGTCGCGGTATCGTGCGGTATGATGCTGTGCGGTATTCCAATCATACAGTGTTACATGGTATCGTGCGGTGTGATGCGGTACGGTAGGCCTATCATACAGTGTGTCACGGTATCGTGCGGTATGATGCGGTGCGGTATGCCTATCATACAGTATTACACGGTATCGTGCGGTATGATGCGGTACGGTATGCCTATCATACAGTATTACACGGTATCGTGCGGTATGATGCGGTGCGGTATGCCTATCATACAGTATTACACGGTATCGTGCTGTATGATGCGGTGCGGTATGCCTATCATACAGTATTACACTGTATCGTGCTGTATGATGCGGTACGGTATGCCTATCATACAGTGTGTCACGGTATCGTGCTGTGTGAGGCGGTACGGTATGCCTATCGTACAGTGTTACACGGTATCGTGCGGTATGATGCTGTGCGGTATTCCAATCATACAGTGTTACATGGTATCGTGCGGTGTGATGCGGTACGGTAGGCCTATCATACAGTATGACACTGTATCGTGCGGTATGATGCGGTACGGTATGCCTATCATACAGTGTGTCACGGTATCGTGCTGTGTGAGGCGGTACGGTATGCCTATCATACAGTATTACATGGTATCGTGCTGTATGATGCGGTGCGGTATGCCTATCATACAGTATTACACGGTATCGTGCGGTATGATGCGGTGCGGTATGCCTATCATACAGTATTACATGGTATCGTGCGGTATGATGCGGTGCGGTATGCCTATCATACAGTATGACACGGTATCTTGCGGTATGATGCGGTACGGTATGCCTATCATACAGTATTACACAGTATCGTGCTGTGTGAGGCGGTACGGTATGCCTATCATACAGTATTACACGGTATCGTGCGGTATGATGCGGTGCGGTATGCCTATCATACAGTATTACATGGTATCGTGCTGTATGATACGGTGCGGTATGCCTATCATACAGTATTACACAGTATCGTGCTGTGTGAGGCGGTACGGTATGCCTATCATACAGTATTACACGGTATCGTGCGGTATGATGCGGTGCGGTATGCCTATCATACAGTATTACATGGTATCGTGCTGTATGATACGGTGCGGTATGCCTATCATACAGTGTTACATGGTATCGTGCGGTATGATGCGGTGCGGTATGCCTATCATACAGTATGACACGGTATCTTGCGGTATGATGCGGTACGGTATGCCTATCATACAGTGTTACATGGTATCGTGCGGTATGATGCGGTGCGGTATGCCTATCATACAGTATGACACGGTATCTTGCGGTATGATGCGGTACGGTATGCCTACCATACAGTGTTACATGGTATCGTGCGGTATGATGCGGTACGGTATGCCTATCATACAGTATGACACGGTATCGTGCGGTATGATACGGTGCGGTATGCCTATCATACAGTGTTACATGGTATCGTGCGGTATGATGCGGTGCGGTATGCCTATCATACAGTATGACACGGTATCTTGCGGTATGATGCGGTACGGTATGCCTACCATACAGTGTTACATGGTATCGTGCGGTATGATGCGGTGCGGTATGCCTATCATACAGTATGACACGGTATCGTGCTGTATGATGCGGTACGGTATGCCTATCATACAGTATTACACGGTATCGTGCTGTGTGAGGCGGTACGGTATGCCTATCATACAGTATTACACGGTATCGTGCTGTATGATGCGGTACGGTATGCCTATCATACAGTGTTACGCGGTATGATGCGGTATGATGCGGTGCGGTATGCCTATCATACAGTATGACACGGTATCGTGCGGTGTGATGCGGTACGGTATGCCTACCATACAGTGTTACATGGTATCGTGCGGTATGATGCGGTACGGTATGCCTATCATACAGTATGACACTGTATCGTGCTGTATGATGCGGTACGGTATGCCTATCATACAGTATGACACTGTATCGTGCTGTATGATGCGGTACGGTATGCCTATCATACAGTATTACACGGTATCGTGCGGTGTGATGCGGTACGGTATGCCTATCATACAGTATGACACTGTATCGTGCGGTATGATGCGGTACGGTATGCCTATCATACAGTATGACACTGTATCGTGCGGTATGATGCGGTGCGGTATGCCTATCATACAGTATTACACGGTATCGTGCTGTATGATGCGGTGCGGTATGCCTATCATACAGTATTACACGGTATCGTGCGGTATGATGCGGTACGGTATGCCTATCATACAGTATGACATGGTATCGTGCGGTATGATGCGGTGCGGTATGCCTATCATACAGTATGACACTGTATCGTGCGGTATGATGCGGAACGGTATGCCTATCATACAGTATGACATGGTATCGTGCGGTATGATGCGGTACGGTATGCCTATCATACAGTATTACACGGTATCGTGCGGTGTGATGCGGTACGGTATGCCTATCATACAGTATGACACTGTATCGTGCGGTATGATGCGGTGCGGTATGCCTATCATACAGTATTACACGGTATCGTGCGGTATGATGCTGTGCGGTATGCCTATCATACAGTATTACACTGTATCGTGCTGTATGATGCGGTGCGGTATGCCTATCATACAGTATTACACGGTATCGTGCGGTATGATGCTGTGCGGTATGCCTATCATACAGTATTACACGGTATCGTGCGGTATGATGCGGTGCGGTATGCCTATCATACAGTATTACACGGTATCGTGCGGTACGGTATGCCTATCGTACAGTATGGCACGGTATCGTGCGGTATGATGCGGTGCGGTATGCCTATCATACAGTATTACACGGTATCGTGCTGTATGATGCGGTACGGTATGCCTACCATACAGTATTGCACGGTATCGTGCGGTATGATGCGGTACGGTATGCCTATCATGCAGTGTTACGCGGTATCGTGCGGTATGATGCGGTACGGTATGCCTATCCCAGTATTGTGCCATATTGTACAGCACCGTGCAGTGTTGTGCAGTATCACATAATAATGCAATAGTATCATGTGGTGTGGTGTATTATGATTCAGTACCATACAGTATGATCCAGTTTTGTTCAGTACTCACTCCTGCTGTGTTTGCTGCAGACAGCGCTCACTGCAGTGAAGACGGTCAGACAGGAAGTCCACCACAGAGCCCTTCCTGTTACAGCGGACACACACCAGGCCTCTCTGGGCCCAGGACGACTCGTCCTTTGAGACGGACCCCTCAGGAAGAGCTGCGAATCAGAAAGACTTATGTTACACCATAAACAAACATACAACATGACAATGTCATTTCATTTTAAAGTGCAACCCTGATTTATCAACTCTTACTGTGCACAAGCTTTTCTAAGGTACATCTTTACACCCAATGGAAGTGTCATTCAGTTTCTACGGTGAAGTGTCGGTTCATGAATGTAAAGCTAACATGAGATTATTGGGATGTGTTTTACCCTCTTGTGCAGTGGGAACGGTCCATGTGGTGGTGGCGTGAGCTCTTCTGCCCCTCTCCTCATCCATCTCATCTGTTGTGACCTCCAGAACGCCAAACTCATTCACCCGGAACTGACCAACACAAATAACACACACACACACACATGATCTGCACTGATACACAACCGACATTCACACACACCACAGACTTTACACATTGTCAATATTTCCTTTAGACTGAATCACAGCTTTGTGTTTGTATACTAAAAGGCGGGACTTATTTCCCAACCTTGAGTTCGCTACCAGGCAGTGTTCCCACCCCGTCCGTCCATTCCATCGCCCCGTACACGTCAAACTCTGGAGCGGTCGCACTTGGGCCTGATGCCTCCATCACACTCGCCGCACAACTAATCTGAAACACCGTATTAAACCCCACACATTTACATCTGTTAACACCTCTGTGTGCGTATGTTCCTCTACATCAATGTGTCCAAAAGAACTATCTATCTATCTATCTATCTATCTATCCATCTCTCTCTCTCTCTCTCTCTCTCTCTCTCTCTCTCTATCTATCTATCTCATTCCAAATCTATTAGTTCATATATTCTGCTACAAAATCTCCTCCACAGACATTTACAAACTTTGTTTTTGTTGTGTAGTTTGTTTTTCTGTTTAATGACACAAATGTGTCCATGTTTCCCGCGTGCACAGCTTTATTCTCTATACAGCATCATTATTTAAAACAACATCCAGAAACGTAACTCAAATCATCTTTGTTTTTGTATGTATACTAGTTACAAAACCTAATATCTATAATGTGTTTTTTTTAATCAACCCAAAATGAAAAGAAAACTGTTTACCTGACATGACATAATACATGGATGTGCCCCAAATCAATTTATGCTAAATGTAGTTTAGTTCGTTCACCCGGTTGGTTTTGTCGCGATAAATCAAAAAGTAAATAATATTAGACATCAACCTGACCTGTGCTTGCTTTTGTGCGATATAGCCTAAAACACAAATGACGCTCTTATTTCTTTCAGAAATAATGCGACACTTCGACGTCTATAACGCAATATTTCACGCATAAAACGAACGTGACGTGCAGAAGCACGAGGCCTGCAGGCTGTGTGTCATTCACCGAGCGCTGTCGGCAGAGGGCGCTGACGTCACTCGATCTCATTCACTGCGCTGCAAACTTTCAGCTTCTAATCAACAATGAAATCATCACAATATTGTCATTTATTATGACGTTTAATAACGGATCGCACGTTGGGTTTCACGTTGACATAATCCTGCATTAAATACTGAATTGAGAGTTTATATTTGTCTCGCGTCTGCCTCCGTGTTCATTTTAGCCGCTGTTGCTATTTGTGTTTATCTTATATTATTTTCTAGTTGATCTGCTGAACGATGACCAACAATCACCTCTCAAGTGAAGATAACTTTAGTATTTAAACTGTTATACGTCAACGCATATATGATGTTTTTAAACATCAGTTTTATATTTATAGGCGTCGATGATGATCAAATAAACAACCTTGAATTCACACCACGTATGATACACGCATCGGGGTTTATATAGGAATATATCGTTCACGTTTTCGCTGATGTTTGACATTTAAAGAGTTTATAATGAATGAGGTGAAATGAATCAGCTCGACTGCTATTGTTCATTAAATATCCGCGACGGTGAAATGTGATCACAGATGTCAGAGAACGCAGTGTGAAGCATTAAAGTCCGATCTAATATCAAACATCAGACTTTTCTTTAATGTGTTTTAAAGGCAGTTTCTCAAGATGGCGGAGGAGGAATTATATTCTCTATATAATTCAAAGACACAGGCCTGATAATAAGTGCTCGTCATAATAAGTGATAAATCAGACAGAGTCGAGTGAATGATGGATCAGATCGCGGCAGTGAGATCAGATCGAGAGATGTTTTGTTTCGCACGGTCAGTTCCTGTCGTTTCCTACATACAGAAGCGAATGCATTATTATACAAAAGCTCGTGGAAATAGAAACGTGCTTTATTGCTGCCGTCACACGCACGCGTGCACTTTAAGCCGTTTTATCGCTTGCGTGTATTTGCCGTGTCATTAATGCGCGTTATTCTTTATTTCATATACTCTCTTTGCCCCTCTCTCCCCTTCTCTCTCTCTCTCTCTCTCTCTCTTCCTGCTGTTATTGATGACACGTCCAGGCGTTTTCTACTTTATATCTAACTTTCGTTATTATTAAACCCCTCGCGAAAGTCTAACGCGTCGCGTAGCGGCGTATTATAAAGCATAAAACGCGTCACGGACAGTTTACTCTGCGCTGCGATTGTTTTAAATTGTCTGTTTCTTACCCAAATTCTCCCACGAGTACTGAGAAATTGGCCAGGCGGACTGCAGTGCGCATGCGCGAAGCCGTCGCGCTTCATCATGACAATAACGAAAGTTTTGCGCTGAAACATTCGCACGAACGCTCACGATAACGCGCGTTTGTCTCGTGCACGCGTTCACTGACCCGTCAGGCTCCTGTCGAAGGCGTTTGAGGAGAGACCGCACGACACGCGTCCAGCGCTGTCCTGTCCTGTCCGGTGACTAAAAATAAGAGCCTGCGTGTAGTCGAGGCTCAATCTGATGCTCGTTCATTCATTACTGTAGTCCTGTAGGCGATCAGCGAACTACTCACAACAACACACGACAAGGAGGTTTTTTAGATTGAACTAAACTGTAAAAACACGTCATTCCTGTGGTTTTAAATGCACCAGCCTATTCATGTAAAAGTAAATGTGTGGATCTTTGAATAAAGCCTTTGAATTCTATCGTCAGTCTTCAGATCATCGTTTTTTAGCGTTATTGTACAGATCAAAGCTGATTTATTTAAGAAGATCAATTATCATGTTATGTGGAACTGGTGATGCAACATATTCATGAAGGAGATTTTTTCTTTGTGTAACAGGTCTGTGTCGTAACATGTTGAAAAATACTTTTACACAGTGTTGCAGTGATTATTATAAATGATTTATCCGTGCACACCATTCTTTTTTAATTCATTTGCACTTGAAATCTTGAAACAAAATCGTGAAGTTCCTCCCCCTCGACAACAACTCGTCACCGCATGATGTCAGCAACACAAAAGAGGTGGGACTATGCTCACTGTCCAATGACCAGGCATCTTTAGCCCTGCCCTCCAGGCCCAACTTACGACAAACCAATCAGAAAGGGCAAAATAAAGCCCCGCC
>NC_136778.1:22818122-22849438 GCF_947034865.1 Barbatula barbatula | reverse complement strand
GTAAATCCACCAAACATGTTGCAGACTGAAAAAACTCATTTATTTCTCAACACGCCCAAAATGTTGCCATGAAGATTCATAATACTCTAACAAAATGTCACTTTATGTATTGTACTGTAAGTTTACTGGAAAAAAAACCTAGACATTGTCTCTTAGCCTAGCTGGATCTGGCAAGAGAATTTCATCAACATCACAGGCAATGTTGTCATTAGCAAGACACCTTGGAAAGAAACGTCTTGAATGACGAATCCATCCTTGCATTACTGCAACCTCCATCTGATCACAGACATCCTCCATGGCTTGGATGAGGGGTACCTCAGCCTGGAGACGGAGATCATATACCTTCCACCGCCATGCTTAAAAAAACTCTTCTATAGGGTTGAGGAATGGAGAGTATGGTGGAAGATATAGGACGGTGAAATGTGGATGTTGCTGAAACCAGTTCTGAACCAGAGCAGAGCGGTGGAAAGATACATTGTCCCAGACAACAATGTATTGCATATGATCGATTTGATTTGATGCTGTTATGTGTGCAGTTGGTCCAAGAATGTAAGTATGAGTGCTGTGTTGTAAGGGCCCATATGGGCATGGCGGTGGAGGACCCCATTCTGTGTAATGGCTGCACAGAGTGTTATATTACCCCCACGTTGCCCTGGGACATTGACTATAGCCCAATGATGTTTGTTCCCCTCCTTCGTGTTCTCGTCATGCTGGATCTCCTCTCCATCCATTCGTGAAACTCCGTGAAGAACAGTGTCTGGCAAAATTGTGTAGTTCAGTGTAGATGTAGTATACATAACAGTACAGTAAAAGATTATGAGACAGTATGCAAGATCACACTGCTAAAGTGAATACATACATCTGCATAATCGTGCCGCAGTCGTTTCACCCTTTCGGAATTGCGCTCGAAAGGCACTCGATAAATTTGCTTCATTTGAATATGGTTTTTTTTAGGATGCGTGCCAATGTTGGTGTTGAGACCTGATGGATATCGTAGAAACTGGCGTGGTTATTGACAATGTTAGCTTGGAGCTGATTGAGTGTTATAGCATTGTCGGCCAAAACCACATTTACTATCTCCCTCTCTTGCTGTTCTGTGAAGATCGGAGGCCTTCCCCCTTGTCGTTCAAGACCCTCAATCCTATGTAGAAAAACAGTATACAAAAGGTAACAGAAGTGCTGATAGTGCATAGAATACAGTACTTTAAGCAGTAACTGAAACCGTGCAGATGTTTTTGATATGATGATATTTTTACAATACTCTAAATGTTCTTATCACACTTACCACTGTGTATCGGCTTAGATTTGGCTGTACTCGCAGTACCCTCAGCGTCAGGCCGTGGTTGACAACGTGGTCTACCAGTGATGCACAGATCTCATTTGTCAGATTCGGTCCTCTTTGAGCACCTTCTTGTCTTCCTCTTCCTCCAGCATGGCTTCATCTCTTCCTCTTCCTCTGTTGATTCCTCCTCCTCTCCTTCCTCCTGTTCCCCTTCGTCCTCCCTGTACTCCCCGTCCTCCCCGTCCTCCCCGTTCTCCCCGTTCTCCCCGTCCTCCCCGTTTCCCCCGTCCTCCCCGTCCTCCCCGTTCTCCCCGTCCTCCCCGTTCTCCCCGTTCTCCTCGTCGTCATACTCTTTCTCTGACTCTTTCCATGTGCTTGTAGCTTTTTATAGTGCTTATACACCTGATTGGTGTGTCTACAATTAAGCAAACAAGTGTTTGCACACCTGATGACTGTGTTGAACCAATTGGTTGGATGGTGCGGTAATTTGACAGTCAGTGCTTTGGTATTGCAAGGAAGTGACTTCATGATAGATTTTTGTGTGTTCTGCTTATCACTGTGTGTAGAGTTTTGCAACAAGTGTGAGGTTGACAATGTGCTTATAGTTGTGCAAATATGGGCTGATGATTTGCTTCTTGAGTGTATGTGTCACAGTGCTACATTGAGACTGTGACTATACACACTAGAGATGCGTGGATGAGCTAAAATGTCACCCGCATCCGCTGCTTCAAATCAATTATCCACCCGCCATCCGCCCGCACGTATAATTTTCTATGATATAGATATCCGCACCCGACCCGCAACCGATCGTCACTTTAATTCATCTAATTGTTTTCTTTAAGCATGATGTTATCAGATTCAGTGACGTTAGAACTAGTCTGTCAATATCCGATATTAAAATGAATCGTAAAATGCTTTTAAATGAACATTTATTTGTATAACAAAAAGTTTGGCTTCGGCCACACAAACACAGCTCAAATAATTTGAAATATTATACTGGAACATTCCTAAAACAGATATTCAAAGTAACAATAAATAACTTTTTTCTTTCCAGAAAACAGAACAAAGTCGGATAACAAAACGGTGCCAATTCAGCATTAGCTACTTGGCCTTTTCTTTTGCATTGTGCAAACACAGAATAGCATCTACTGTGCCTGCCTGGATTCAGACGATTCCTAAATGAGCGTTCGCTTGCACAGCTTGTTGCAGGAATGCACAATATTCTCCTAGCAAGGCGCCGCAGTCGTGGGAATAAGCGATCTTGTTTGTCCCAGAATAACACATTTTCCTCTGAGGACTCATATCTAACTGAAAGTTTCTCCCGGATCTGTTTCGCCTCCATTTCTGCATTAAGAAAAGGACCCCCCTCCACTGTCGACACCCGCGTATTTCTTTTACATGAGTGCAAAATTGCCGGTTGCCTGGTTGAAACTGCTATTAAAACACATTCGTATTTTAAAGAAATGTTGTTATAAATAATTGTATTATTAACGAATGATCTCATCAACCCGCGACCCACCCGCAATTAATCAGAATATATTTTTTATTACCCGACCCACCCGACCCGTGGATCATCCGCAGCGCTCGCGGATTTAACCGCCATCCGCGCATCAATAATACACACACACACAGACCCATTTACCCACATACAAATATGGACTTGTGTTGTGTTGGTGTAATGAATATATGTTTAATGTCTGTAAATTGATTTACTTTGTTGCTTTGTGCCCATGTGATGTGTTTGCTGTTTTGTCTACCAGGTTCATACCTGTAAAAGTAATTTGTTAGTTTTTTATGTGTTGTATGGTTAGTTATATGTGAAAGTGTGTGTGTTTATTTTATTAGCTAGTATTTGGTTTAATAATTTAGAATGTTTGAATGTTATATGTACTTAGTATACCTATCTCCATTTTCTTGAACATGGTTGATCCAAGGGCGGGGCCTAGAATATAAAATGGCTCCCAAACACTCATTCAAGTGGTGGTTGAAGTAGGTTGGTGTGTATTGTAAAGACAGTTTGAACTGGAAACTATAGAAGCTGATCAGGTCCATAGGATTTAGCTGAACAAGCCTGTAGATATTGTACAGTTTATTTTTTCTTTTGTTTTTTTGTCACTTTGTTACACTGTTTTGCTGGATTCTTTTTGCCCTTTGGAGAAGAGGAAACAATAAATCAATCTCTTTCCACCTCAAAAGCCTTTGGTCACTGTCCATACCCATTGCTCGGGTCATCCTGTTAACAGTAAGGTTTTGCTAATAGTGTACTACTTTGAATTTTAGTGTGTAAACAATCCAAAAAAACTGTAACATATTTCAGTGATGTATTTTATTAGATTTAGGTTTAGTGTAAGGGTTTGGGTCAACAAATATGTAACTGTGATCATTGCTTACAGGCGTACACTAATAATGACATTGATAAGAACAAACTTTGGCGACTATGGGTTGCAACTTGTATATAAGTACATAAAGTGGGAGGAGTTGGATCTGGATCAAACCTCGCCCCCTGGATCTCAAAGTCTCTCTCTCTCTCTTGTTTACAAGGTTACTTGTTACTAGTCTTGTTATATTTTGTATTATGAATATGTTTGATTTAAGCTAATAAAACACATCCAGCAAACCAAGTTTTGACATTTGTTTAATCATGGTCAAACTTTGCAGAACAGAACAATGATCGCACTTCACATCATCTTTTTCCAATACTGCCAAGTGGGCGTGGTGTCATACTCCATATGAGGATACCATGCAAATAATTCACATTTACATCAAGTGTTTTTTTTAACAAACTTAAAATACAACATTATTGCACAATAAATAAGATATAAGTACCGTTCTTTCATCTGCTCGTCTTGACAAAGTATTATTCCAAATATAATTCCAGCAGACAGCACTTATAGTTGATGTTATTGATGTTGGACAGTTGTCATTGTGTAATTCGCTTGGGTTCGATGTTTCTTTAGGGCACAGAGCTCATTTATCTTTATTTCAGGAGTCAAAATGACATTCGCTGGATGAGACGTTGAGTTTTTGTCCTCGTGTGTGTCTGAGGATTCTATCGTGGTGTCAAAAGTTCATGAATCATTTAATGCGATGATGTATAAGAGCAGAGAGAAGGAAGCAGGTCAGAGTGTTGAACGCAAGCTTTACTGCAGGAGCGTCTGGATTGAACTCTGCCGCGGGGTCCGGGTCAAACCCCTCTGACCCCTGACCCTTCGTCGTCATGGTAACTAAACTGGCGTGTTACCTGCAGCTCTGGTAAGTGAGCGGGACTTTACTCTTCTGCATGATGCTACTGAAAGATCCAGAAGATTCACTTTCTCAACTCATTCTACATCTGGTGTCCTGATGATTTCTAGTCACACGGGTGTCTATCAAAGGGACCCGTGCAGGTGAAAATTACACAATACATCCATTGTCTTGTTTTTGTTTTAAAAAATGTTTTACAGTATAAATACTGTATAAAGTGTTGTGGGTGGTGAGATTGGGTTATTCTGTGAAGCATCATGCTACACAGTGTTCGCGGATAAGAAACGTCAAATACAGTTTTTTATGGCTGTAGTCTTTAGGACTTTATAGTGTGTGTGTGTGTGTGTTCTGACAGAAGTCAGACCGTGACATCTCTGTCACATAAACAGATAACATTTCACTCTATTCTTCACATGCCCTGTATCTATTTCACCATTTCACTCAGTGAATGAACACGAGAGAAGGACATTGTTATAGTTCGAACGTCTGAACAGGATGTTATGTCATTTTCTCTTACGGTTATTTATATATATATATATATTGCTTGTGTTCATCTGCTAGGCTATATGTCAGTGTTTTTGTCGTGATGTGATGTTTTATGATTATCTGTTCGTGTGGAGCTTCTTTTGATCTGCATTCAAACAGAATATCTTGACATATGTTGAACTGATATTCACTTTACTACAGAAACAATATTTGCAATCATAAACTTATTTTAACGACAAAAGACAAAGTTTCACTGTTAAAATGTGAAAGCCCATCTGCACTGTTACCAAAGTCATTCTCTTAAACAAACGTGTTGTCCTTAACTGAACACATATTTGTGTTATTACTTTTAACACAAAATAGGTTGTTATTTTACATGTGTACACAAAATCAACACATAATGTGTTAAATAGCAGAACACAAAGAGTGAGTTAATATTAACACGTCCCTTTTAAGAGTGATCAAATACATATTTCACATACAGTATGTTTACCATTAAGAGAGATCATTGATGTTTTTCCTTATTTGAGATTCATTGTATTCAAAACTATAGAATAACACTTATGTAACTTTCTGAATGATGTTGTGAAAGAGAAAAAAAATTATCCACATGCTATTCGGAAACATGTCTTCCGGATAAAAAGGTTTTTTAATCATGAAAAACAATAATTAAGTTTAAAGAAATTAAAAAGAAGCAAAAGAACACAAAGAGCTCATCCTCTGTATTCAGCTGCAGGTGCACGCGCACAGCGTGTAGAGTAGCGCCCCCTTCCGGTCACGAGTGACACAACAACACTGTTTCCCATCAACACCTACAGAGGGCACAAACTCACAGAAACAGCATTTGACATTTAACTAAACCAATGAATGAACTGAACTTTCATTCATGCTGATTTAGATCCAGAGGTCATCTGTGGGGTCATATGGAGAGTGGAGTTATAAACTCATCACAGCTCTCAGATTGACTAAAACGCTGAAGATGGCCGTGTCAGAATCAGACCAATTACAAAAACTATCCATGATTTTACAAATGATATGGGAAACAAAAAATTATAATTACTATAATAAAATCACGGTTTTAGAATCAAGTTACTATCTAAAACTTTAAATGTAGCAATGAAAAATAACAGATTACAACATAAGATCATAGAAATACAAAAGAAATAAACATCAGAAGATGGTTGTGAAATAAACCTGTTGGGCATGTGGAGATTATTGAAGAATAATGTGATTATGAGAGAGAGAGAGAATCTGAACACTACAGGACAATGGCGAATGACACAAGAGATTTTCTGTTCTCGCTGTTAATGAGTTGATATTTTGTAAAGCATGTCAACACTGTGTACTGTATTTATACCCTTTGATTTCATTATGTGCATGTTATGAGCAAGCTCAAGCTTGTTCTCGATGAACCTCTGCTGTCTGTCAGACACATGAATGAGGTATTGAAATAGTTTATAACACATTGTTGCTTGTTTCTAAAGTAACTTCTGTTTTTCACATCGGCCTAATGAATCAGATATGAAATGAAGCAGTGAGACGGACAAACATCAGTAAATGAAGCGGTGAGACAGACAAACATCAGTAAATGAATCAGATATGAAGACAGACAAACATCAGTAAATGAAGCAGTGAGACGGTCAAACATCAGTAAATGAAGCAGTGAGACGGTCAAACATCAGTAAATAAAGCAGTGAGACGGTCAAACATCAGTAAATGAAGCAGAGAGACGGTCAAACATCAGTAAATAAAGCAGTGAGACGGTCAAACATCAGTAAATGAAGCAGTGAGACAGACAAACATCAGTAAATGAAGCAGTGAGACGGTCAAACATCAGTAAATGAAGCAGTGAGACGGTCAAACATCAGTAAATAAAGCAGTGAGACGGTCAAACATCAGTAAATGAAGCAGTGAGACAGACAAACATCAGTAAATGAAGCAGTGAGACAGACAAACATCAGTAAATGAAGCGGTGAGACAGACAAACATCAGTAAATGAAGCAGTGAGACAGACAAACATCAGTAAATGAAGCGGTGAGACAGACAAACATCAGTAAATGAAGCAGTGAGACGGTCAAACATCAGTAAATGAAGCAGTGAGACAGACAAACATCAGTAAATTAAGCAGTGAGACGGTCAAACATCAGTAAATGAAGCAGTGAGACAGACAAACATCAGTAAATGAAGCAGAGAGACGGACAAACATCAGTAAATGAAGCAGTGAGACAGACAAACATCAGTAAATGAATCAGATATGAAGACAGACAAACATCAGTAAATGAAGCAGTGAGACGGTCAAACATCAGTAAATGAAGCAGTGAGACGGTCAAACATCAGTAAATAAAGCAGCGAGACGGTCAAACATCAGTAAATGAAGCAGTGAGACAGACAAACATCAGTAAATGAAGCAGTGAGACAGACAAACATCAGTAAATGAAGCGGTGAGACAGACAAACATCAGTAAATGAAGCAGTGAGACAGACAAACATCAGTAAATGAAGCGGTGAGACAGACAAACATCAGTAAATGAAGCAGTGAGACGGTCAAACATCAGTAAATAAAGCAGCGAGACGGTCAAACATCAGTAAATGAAGCAGTGAGACAGACAAACATCAGTAAATGAAGCAGTGAGACAGACAAACATCAGTAAATGAAGCAGTGAGACAGACAAACATCAGTAAATGAAGCAGTGAGACGGACAAACATCAGTAAATGAAGCGGTGAGACAGACAAACATCAGTAAATGAAGCAGTGAGACGGTCAAACATCAGTAAATGAAGCAGTGAGACAGACAAACATCAGTAAATGAAGCAGCGAGACGGACAAACATCAGTAAATGAAGCAGTGAGACAGACAAACATCAGTAAATGAATCAGATATGAAGACAGACAAACATCAGTAAATGAAGCTGAGAGACAGACAAACATCAGTAAATGAAGCAGAGAGACAGACAAACATCAGTAAATGAAGCGGTGAGACAGACAAACATCAGTAAATGAAGCGGTGAGACAGACAGACATCAGTAAATGAAGCAGTGAGACAGACAAACATCAGTAAATGAAGCGGTGAGACAGACAAACATCAGTAAATGAAGCAGTGAGACAGACAAACATCAGTAAATGAAGCAGTGAGACGGACAAACATCAGTAAATGAAGCAGAGAGACGGACAAACATCAGTAAATGAAGCAGAGAGACGGACAAACATCAGTAAATGAAGCAGTGAGACAGACAAACATCAGTAAATGAAGCAGAGAGACAGACAAACATCAGTAAATGAAGCAGAGAGACGGACAAACATCAGTAAATGAAGCAGTGAGACAGACAAACATCAGTAAATGAAGCAGTGAGACAGACAAACATCAGTAAATGAATCAGATATGAAGACAGACAAACATCAGTAAATGAAGCAGAGAGACAGACAAACATCAGTAAATGAAGCAGAGAGACGGACAAACATCAGTAAATGAAGCAGTGAGACAGACAAACATCAGTAAATGAAGCGGTGAGACAGACAAACATCAGTAAATGAAGCAGAGAGACGGACAAACATCAGTAAATGAAGCAGTGAGACAGACAAACATCAGTAAATGAAGCAGCGAGACAGACAAACATCAGTAAATGAAACAGTGAGACAGACAAACATCAGTAAATGAAGCAGTGAGACAGACAAACATCAGTAAATGAAGCAGTGAGACAGACAAACATCAGTAAATGAAGCAGAGAGACGGACAAACATCAGTAAATGAAGCAGTGAGACAGACAAACATCAGTAAATGAAGCAGTGAGACAGACAAACATCAGTAAATGAAGCAGAGAGACGGACAAACATCAGTAAATGAAGCAGAGAGACGGACAAACATCAGTAAATGAAGCAGTGAGACAGACAAACATCAGTAAATGAAGCAGTGAGACAGACAAACATCAGTAAATGAAGCAGAGAGACAGACAAACATCAGTAAATGAAGCAGTGAGACAGACAAACATCAGTAAATGAAGCAGTGAGACAGACAAACATCAGTAAATGAAGCAGAGAGACGGACAAACATCAGTAAATGAAGCAGAGAGACGGACAAACATCAGTAAATGAAGCAGTGAGACAGACAAACATCAGTAAATGAAGCAGTGAGACAGACAAACATCAGTAAATGAAGCAGAGAGACAGACAAACATCAGTAAATGAAGCAGTGAGACAGACAAACATCAGTAAATGAAGCAGTGAGACGGACAAACATCAGTAAATGAAGCAGAGAGACGGACAAACATCAGTAAATGAAGCGGTGAGACAGAAAAACATCAGTAAATGAAGCAGTGAGACAGACAAACATCAGTAAATGAAGCAGTGAGACAGACAAACATCAGTAAATGAAGCAGAGAGACAGACAAACATCAGTAAATGAAGCAGTGAGACAGACAAACATCAGTAAATGAAGCAGTGAGACAGACAAACATCAGTAAATGAAGCAGTGAGACAGACAAACATCAGTAAATGAAGCAGAGAGACGGACAAACATCAGTAAATGAAGCTGAGAGACAGACAAACATCAGTAAATGAAGCAGTGAGACGGTCAAACATCAGTAAATGAAGCAGAGAGACAGACAAACATCAGTAAATGAAGCAGTGAGACGGACAAACATCAGTAAATGAAGCAGTGAGACAGACAAACATCAGTAAATGAAGCAGTGAGACAGACAAACATCAGTAAATGAAGCAGAGAGACGGACAAACATCAGTAAATGAAGCGGTGAGACAGACAAACATCAGTAAATGAAGCAGTGAGACAGACAAACATCAGTAAATGAAGCAGTGAGACAGACAAACATCAGTAAATGAAGCAGAGAGACAGACAAACATCAGTAAATGAAGCAGTGAGACAGACAAACATCAGTAAATGAAGCAGAGAGACGGACAAACATCAGTAAATGAAGCGGTGAGACAGACAAACATCAGTAAATGAAGCAGTGAGACAGACAAACATCAGTAAATGAAGCAGTGAGACAGACAAACATCAGTAAATGAAGCAGTGAGACAGACAAACATCAGTAAATGAAGCAGTGAGACAGACAAACATCAGTAAATGAAGCAGAGAGACGGACAAACATCAGTAAATGAAGCAGTGAGACAGACAAACATCAGTAAATGAAGCAGTGAGACAGACAAACATCAGTAAATGAAGCAGTGAGACAGACAAACATCAGTAAATGAAGCAGTGAGACAGACAAACATCAGTAAATGAAGCAGTGAGACAGACAAACATCAGTAAATGAAGCAGAGAGACAGACAAACATCAGTAAATGAAGCGGTGAGACAGACAAACATCAGTAAATGAAGCAGTGAGACAGACAAACATCAGTAAATGAAGCAGTGAGACAGACAAACATCAGTAAATGAAGCAGAGAGACAGACAAACATCAGTAAATGAAGCAGTGAGACAGACAAACATCAGTAAATGAAGCAGAGAGACAGACAAACATCAGTAAATGAAGCAGTGAGACAGACAAACATCAGTAAATGAAGCAGTGAGACAGACAAACATCAGTAAATGAAGCAGAGAGACAGACAAACATCAGTAAATGAAGCAGTGAGACAGACAAACATCAGTAAATGAAGCAGAGAGACAGACAAACATCAGTAAATGAAGCAGTGAGACAGACAAACATCAGTAAATGAAGCAGTGAGACAGACAAACATCAGTAAATGAAGCAGAGAGACAGACAAACATCAGTAAATGAAGCAGTGAGACAGACAAACATCAGTAAATGAAGCAGTGAGACAGACAAACATCAGTAAATGAAGCAGTGAGACAGACAAACATCAGTAAATGAAGCAGTGAGACAGACAAACATCAGTAAATGAAGCAGTGAGACAGACAAACATCAGTAAATGAAGCAGTGAGACAGACAAACATCAGTAAATGAAGCAGTGAGACAGACAGATGATCTCTATGGTTTCACTCAAGTCTTGTCTTGACTTTAACAGTCTCAAGCTTCTAATAAAGTCACTTCACGAAACTGCAAACAACTCGTAAAATCAAATCAAGCGTTATCTCATCATAAATATTCATAAAGTTCCGTATCGGTTCCTTTTTTATCTATTGATACACCTTAAATAAACAACTGCCATAAGAAAATAGAAAACATGACGTCACAGCGACAGAAGAACTCGCATTATGGCGACTATATGAAACGTCTGCCTCTAGCCAATCAGCGTGGCTCAGCGAGCGAACGTGACGTCATCTCGTGGATATTCACGAGCCGAGCCTTCTCGCAGTATGATTGGTGGCGCAGCGGCCAGTGGGCGTGTCCGGAGGTGTTTCTCTGAGGGCTGAAGTCTCTGTTGACCAGTCGGTGTCATAATAATGAATCGACAGCAGAGCGATCAGGGCGTCGTGTTAACCGCCTTCATCAGTAACAGTGAAGACTTACCGGCCGTCAGCTGCAGTAGAGCTGAACACACGGAGAGGCGAGTACACTTTAGTTAGTACGCACACTTTCTGTAGACTGCAGTATTTATGGTCACTTTATCCCAGCCGGGCTCTGTCTCAATATCTGCTGCGCTCACGACATGTTGACGCGTTTCACCTTCTCGGTCGCCGTATTTACAGTCGGCTGTGGGGCATAGACACATGCTACCCGTGTAGACAACTCGTTTGCTTTAACACACAGCCCAGTACAAAGGTCTACTACGCTTTTACTACAGTAACCATGGGTTACACATAATATTTGTATGGAAAGCTTGCTACACTCTTGAGAGAATTAAACAAGGGTTCATTTTCTAAATACCGTTGTATACTTTAGTCAATTGTAGTATGCTAGAATGCGACAGTAACTGAAAGGGGATTGATGTCAATAGTACACGTACTACAGTAGGTTAGACTAAAGATTTTCATTGCAAACACATGGTTATAGTTTTAATATGTGAATGGACAGAAGTATGCTGTACTTCTCTTGATGGATCATAAACTTCAAGCACTGCTGCTACAGAGGGTTTCAGTTTTATATTCATATGACTGATATAAAGGGCTCACACGGCGTGAATAAGTGTATTTCTGTGTCTTTGGTGTGTTTTGAGTTGCTCATGCATGTATTAGACACGTAAAATTGCATAAATTAAAGTGTGAGAACAAAAGATGAATTCTATCTTAAAGCAAATGCTCACCCAGTGCCTGAAACACCTCGTGTAGCCACACCCCCACAAATCTACATCAGCTCGTGCTAAGATTTGACTAATAGTGTGTTCACACCAAACGCGAATGAAGCGCTAAGCGCAAGTGATTTACATGGTAAGTCAATGCAAAGACGCGATGACCTACTTGCGGTGCCAATTGACCGTTCGCTTGACTCATGCGAGTTGAAAAATCTGAACTTTAGCAAAAATTCGCACCACATGAACCAATCAGGAACTTGCTCTAGTAGGACCGTGAGCGAGCGGAAGAAGCCCCTCCCATGACACAAATTCGTGTCTGTTAAGAAGCGGATTTCTCGCGCGATTGATGCAAGTAAAGTCAAAATGTTCAAGCGTCCAACTACACGCAAATAGCCCGATTTACCGCGCTTGGTGTGAACACTCTATAAGACCGCCCAAATGTTAACGCATGTAAGGTGGGCGTACCTGTCAGTACAATTGAAAAGGAACCTGATGTTCCAAATATGGTCAGATGCGTATCATTTCCCTCACATGTTTGCAGTATTCGACTGCAAGCCAATCGCAGCTCACCTCCTTTTAAATGGTTACGGTAGTTTGTTTGCAGACACGATATTCTGATTAGGGCTGTGAAATTAATCGTAATTGTAAATTTTGTCCTTCATCAGTTACAAAAACTGAATAATGGAGGTAAATGATTATTGTGCCGCATTCTATTAAGCAAGGATCCTCTCTTTTCTTGTAGTATAAATCCCCAGCGAACACCCTTCCTGTACAGTGTTTCAGCAGTGATATTTGTTAACTACCCATAGACATTTACATTTATGCATTTGGCAGATGCTTTTATCCAAAGCGACTTGCATTGCATTATACTACACATTTGTTTCTAAGTATGTGCAATCCCCTGGGATCCATCCCACAACCTTGGCATTGCTCTTGGCATTCAGAGTTGACATTTATTTTATTTTATATGTTGTTTTAAAGGTTAACGAGTAAGCGTGTTAAATAGTCGGGAACTCAATATTGGCAATTATGGTTTATGTCATAATCGAGCAGCCCTAATTCTGACGATGCGTGAAATGCAGATGGAGATTCGTTTAGTTGTGTTCTTGTTGTGCTTGTTGGTATATGAGGTCACCTGATGGCGAACCGCTATATAGCTTGGTAGATTTTGCGATCAGAACTTGTTTTCTAACTGTGTTGAGTCCATATCTAGAGCACCATGACGCATGCCATGTGGACAAACACGGAAATCTGATTTATCTGCTGATTCAGCGCTTGTATGAGTAGATGAGGAGCACAGTGTGTCAGCAAATGTTCTGTGTTTTTGAACTGGATTAAACACAAACAATGTCAAACAGTCAATTACAACATGCTTTCATTGATTTTATAGAGGAAACAGTTCATACTTTAGGAACGGCATAAGACTTCGTCTTGAAAGCGGTGGTGCCGGGCCATGGCTAGCATCTGTATATTTGGTTCAAGCACGTGTCTAGTCAACATGAGATCCGGGGTTTGAGTCTCAGCAGTGTTTGGTGCGGTGGTGGTCTACGGGTTAGTACAGGGTGTGGTCACCCGTGGCTCTCGTGCCTCATGAGTCTCTTCTGCCACACACACACACACACACACACACACACACACACACACATCACTCACACGTAAACACACACACATCACTCACACGTAAACACACACACTCACACGTAAACACACACACATCACTCACACGTAAACACACACACATCACTCACACGTAAACACACACACACATCACTCACACACACATCACTCACACACACATCACTCACACACACATCACTCACACGTAAACACACACAAACATCACTCACACGTAAACACACACAAACATCACTCACACACACATCACTCACACACACATCACTCACACGTAAACACACACACACATCACTCACACACACATCACTCACACGTAAACACACACACATCACTCACACACACACACACACACACACATCACTCACACATAAACACTCACGTGATGTGTGTGTGTGTTTACGTGTGAGTGATGTGTGTGTGTTTACGTGTGAGTGATGTGTGTGTGTGTTTACGTGTGAGTGATGTGTGTGTGTTTACGTGTGAGTGATGTGTGTGTGTGTGTGTTTACGTGTGAGTGATGTGTGTGTGAGTGATGTTTGTGTGTGTGAGTGTGTGTGTGTGTTTACGTGTGAGTGATGTGTGTGTGAGTGAGTGTGTTTACGTGTGAGTGATGTGTGTGTGTTTACGTGTGAGTGATGTGTGTGTGTTTACGTGTGAGTGATGTGTGTGTGTTTACGTGTGAGTGATGTGTGTGTGAGTGATGTGTGTGTGAGTGATGTGTGTGTGAGTGATGTTTGTGTGTGTTTACGTGTGAGTGATGTTTGTGTGTTTACGTGTGAGTGATGTGTGTGTGTTTACGTGTGAGTGATGTGTGTGTGTGTGTGTGTGTGTGTTTGCGTGTGAGTGATGTGTGTGTTTCTTTGTGTTTGTACTGAATCACACACAGCATTAACTCTACAGAATCAACACTCTTATCATCACTTTTCCATGAACACAACACACTCGTGTGCAGCAGCACCTGTTTGACTGTTCTTGAGAAGTTCACTAGAACATAATAAAAGCTGAGATTAATGTGTGATGAAGAAGAATAAACTTTCTTTTATTTACATGTATTAGTTCAAATGAATATAGTATGCAAGAGATTGTATGAATGTAGATGTGTTCCTCCGGCTCTTCTGAACATGCAAAAGAGACAGATAACCATCATTCAGCTTTTGGGTTACAGTAGGTTTGGCCATTTATCTGAAAGCCTCATCATACTGTCCATCAGTTTCCTGAGCACTGTAATGAGGAACCGTCCGTATGACATCTGTGCCTACGGGTTTATTCTCACAAACAGTTAAAGTCTTCATAAGAACAGTTTTACGCTGAACGATGATGGTTTGTGATCTTGGGAACGAAAGACCTTGTCATCATTATATTGAGAAATGAAAAGTGTTTCTCATGTTGCACAATGAGAGCTTAATGTCAACGTGTCTGTGTAATGCATTAATGTTAAACCCTAAGTGTTAAAGAGTAAAGCACACATTGCACATTAATCTCAGTTCAGTAAAGTCAAGTTCACTTGAGGATATCAACTAATATGAGTTTGACCTCTCACACACGTCTGGAGCTGATTGAATGCTTGAATGTACGTGTGTCAGAAAGATCATTGGGCGTCTCTAAGCAGCGGCATTCCAGTGGTTGTCATAGCAACAGCTGGCGTTCCTGTTGTTGGGGAGCTGGACTGTTCGGTGTGTGTGTGTTTGATCATGGAGTCAGTGTTGTGTTTGTGTGTCAGGGTTTTATGAGAGTTTCTGGGTCACGTGACAAACGCTGGCTGTGTTAATGACTAAACCATGACAGACGTGATGAAACTGTACTCGCTCTCTCTCAGTTATTCCACTGGAACGTGACCACAAACAGTTTGACATCTCAGTATCATATCTCTCTCATTGTGCTTTCGCTCTGGTCTAGAATCATTCAAGATGTGATGTTCTTGTTGTGTCACTTTCATTTCGATTATATTGGTTACTGACATCGTGTCTACACCGGACGCGGCACAACAGCACGACAACAGCTTGTTCTTAAAGGGCCGTGTAAATGCGGCTCGGTGGACACAGCCCTTCCAGTTGTTCCAAATCTGTATAAATGTGTTTGTTCGGATGAACACATAGAAAGATATTTGGAAGAATGCTTTTAACCAGACAGATTTTGCCCCCCGTTGACTCCCATCTCCGAATATCTTCCTGTGTTCATCAGAACAAACACATGTATACAGATTTGGAACCAGTCGAAGGTGATGAAATGAAGACAGAATTTTCATTTTTGTGTGAAGTATCACTTTAATTGGTTTGTCGTGTCACGTCGCACCGAAGCCAGTGTGGAAATAATGTACAATTATTATGGGTTCTAATGCTGGTTTCGTGTCGCATCCCGCAGCGTCTGCTGTAGACATAATGTAAAGTTTTTTAAATAAATGTATTGGTGTCACATTGGACATGTGAATGATGTTTTTTAACAATATTTAATTAGAATTAAACAGGTTATTATACATACCTTTGTATGTGATGTCATGTTATGAATGACCGCTGGTGACATCACATTTGCTAAACTAGTAGCAGCCAAAACTGTCAATCAAAATAAATTACGTTCATAATCTGAAAGTTGAACATTTTATGTTTAGATGAGACAAAATATATCTATAAAAGTTATCATTGAACAATTCACTTATCAGTTTAATAGTAATAATACGAGTTTGGCGCGTTGATTGATGATGTGTTATATGTGTTTGTTCACACACATGCGCAGCCATAAGATGGGTCAGTATAATGTCCAGCGCTCCAGAGGTCCGGCGGCGGGGACGAGTCCGCATCAGCGCTGTAACTCACAGGAATCACTGGATGAGAAGGTCATGGTGGATTATTTTAAAGAGCTGGAGATCATTCAGCACACCGGAGATGAACAGCCTGACGACTGCCAGATGAAGGTGTCTGATGGTAAAAACACTTCACTTCTCCATCATATCTTAAGTAGAAACACACTTTCTTGTTTTGGTGTCTCATAGCTAAAATATTTGATTAAAACCCATGAAACTGCAGATTCTGCTGTACTGTTATTAGCAGATTTGTGTTCAGTACTTTATTGTTGAAGAATGACAGGAAGATCACACAATAAAGCCCACGCTCGGGTATTGTTTAGCCCTACTCACACAAGAAGCGGTGACTTCCTTAAAATCTGTGCGCTTTTAGAAAAAGGAAGGTCTGAGTTTAACATCTTCCTCTGTGATGTCACGTGTCCTGTGCTCTTATAGGATTGATTGTGAATCATGATTTATAAAGCCGTAGGGCTCTATCTTACACTTCTTTTCAAAGTTCAGCTCGACGCAGTTTTCATTTTCACGTCCTGCACCACTTTGTTTAAATACACATTTGTTCTCAACCTTCTCATGGTCTCCCTGTAGACCCATTTAAAGAATTAAATAGATATGAAATATTACAGATTATAAATGTAACAAACCTGCTGATAAAAACAAAAGAAACCATCGCAGAAATAATGAATGGTTTCAGTTAAAATACCATTGTTAACCATAAGCTTTTACATTAAAACCATTACAGAATTGTAGTCTTTTGGCCAAAATGATTCATCTGCCAGAACACAAGAACGGTTTCATTGAATTGAACACAAGCGAGTTTATAATACAGATGCAGTGTGGTGTCCTTTGCATGTCAAAAATAGCGTCGACAGCCATCCAAGTTTAGAAATATATGAAAAGGCACTTTATTCACACGCACCCTGAACTCATCTGAAAAGAGAGAGAGACTCGCACTTATCTGAAAGACAAACATACTTCTATGATCCACCTGTTTCTTATCGTATTTTTGCCATCCTTAAACTAGCAAAAGTGGGTTGGGACACGCTTGAAGTGTTCTTAAAATAGAGCACATAGTCTGATGTGAATGTGAACGCCTCACTGTCCTTCACTATCTAGTGCACTATTACAGCTTCCTTTACTTTCTTCTTTATGTTTTACAGAAGGCGAACAGGAGGAGGCGTGGCTGACAGAGGCGGGGCTAGCGACACTGTTTGACGAGTCTGCGACAGATGGTGAGGATAGCATCGTGCTTCTGTCCACACTGACCCGAACGCAAGCGGCCGCCGTCCAGAGGCGCGTGGAAACCCTTAAACAGACATTACGCAAACGAAACAAACCCTACAGCGTCCCAGATGTCCGAGATATCTTCAAACCCTCATCGTCTTCAGATGACACAGTAAGCATTGACATATACGTAACACATCATACACAACGTCCAGATGACTGTGGTTTTATCAACAAACACCCTGAATGCTCAGTTTCCATTGGCTGTTCACTGTACGAGTCATCATCATCATCATCATCATACCCTGAGTGACATTCTCTACACATACAGTATGATGAATAAACGGAGCGTGACATCTTTCAGTTGCGGCAGGTGTCTGTTGAGCTCAACCAATCACAGGTGTTTAATTAAGTCTCTATCACAAACACGTGTGTGTGTGTTCTGTACTGCAACATGTTTGCACATTCACTGCTCGCTTGCAGTAGAGCCAATATTACACACTGCAAACAACCAGACCAGAGCACAAATAGATAGAGAAGGCAACACATTCATGTGTACGTGTGTGTGTGGAGCTGTTTGGTGTGTGTGTGTGTGTGTGCGTGCGTGTGTGTGAACGAGTGCGTGTGAGTACGTGTGCATGTGCGTGTGCGTGTGTTAATGTGTGTGCGTGCGTGCGTGTTGAGCTGTTTGATGTGTGTGTGTGTGTACGAGTGCGTGTGTGTGCATGTACGTGTGTGTGTGCGTGCGTGTGTGTTGAGCTGTTTGATGTGTGTGTGTGTGTACGAGTGTGTGTGAGTACGTTTGCATGTGCGTGTGCGTACGTGTGTGCGTGCGTGCGTGTTGAGCTGTTTGATGTGTGTGTGTGAGTACGTGTGCGTGTGTGTGCATGTACGTGTGTGTGTGCGTGTGTGTTGAGCTGTTTGATGTGTGTGTGTGAGTACGTGTGCGTGTGTGTGCATGTACGTGTGTGTGTGTGTGTGTGTGTGTGTGTTGAGCTGTTTGATGTGTGTGTGAGTGTGAGTACATGTGCGTGTGTGTGCATGTACGTGTGTGCGTGCGTGCGTGTTGAGCTGTTTGATGTGTGTGTGTGAGTACGTGTGCTTGTGTGTGCATGTACGTGTGTGTGTGTGCGTGTGTGTTGAGCTGTTTGATGTGTGTGTGTGAGTACGTGTGCGTGTGTGTGCATGTACGTGTGTGTGTGCGTGTGTGTTCAGCTGTTTGATGTGTGTGTGTGAGTACGTGTGCGTGTGTGTGCATGTACGTGTGTGTGTTGAGCTGTTTGATGTGTGTACGAGTGTGTGTGAGTACGTGTGCGTGTGTGTGCATGTACGTGTGTGTGTGTGCGTGTGTGTTCAGCTGTTTGATGTGTGTGTGTGAGTACGTGTGCGTGTGTGTGCATGTACGTGTGTGTGTTGAGCTGTTTGATGTGTGTACGAGTGTGTGTGAGTACGTGTGCGTGTGTGTGCATGTGCGTGTGTGTGTGCGTGTGTGTTGAGCTGTTTGATGTGTGTGTGTGAGTACGTGTGCGTGCATGTACGTGTGTGTGTGTGCGTGTGTGTTGAGCTGTTTGATGTGTGTGTGTGAGTACGTGTGCGTGTGTGTGCATGTACGTGTGTGTGTGCGTGTGTGTTGAGCTGTTTGATGTGTGTGTGTGAGTACGTGTGCGTGTGTGTGCATGTACGTGTGTGTGTGCGTGTGTGTTCAGCTGTTTGATGTGTGTGTGTGAGTACGTGTGCTTGTGTGTGCATGTACGTGTGTGTGTGTGCGTGTGTGTTGAGCTGTTTGATGTGTGTGTGTGAGTACGTGTGCGTGTGTGTGCATGTACGTGTGTGTGTGCGTGTTCAGCTGTTTGATGTGTGTGTGTGAGTACGTGTGCGTGTGTGTGCATGTACGTGTGTGTGTTGAGCTGTTTGATGTGTGTACGAGTGTGTGTGAGTACGTGTGCGTGTGTGTGCATCTGCGTGTGTGTGTGCGTGTGTGTTGAGCTGTTTGATGTGTGTGTGTGAGTACGTGTGCGTGTGTGTGCATGTACGTGTGTGTGTGCGTGTGTGTTGAGCTGTTTGATGTGTGTGTGTGAGTACGTGTGCGTGTGTGTGCATGTACGTGTGTGTGTGCGTGTGTGTTCAGCTGTTTGATGTGTGTGTGTGAGTACGTGTGCTTGTGTGTGCATGTACGTGTGTGTGTGTGCGTGTGTGTTGAGCTGTTTGATGTGTGTGTGTGAGTACGTGTGCGTGTGTGTGCATGTACGTGTGTGTGTGCGTGTGTGTTGAGCTGTTTGATGTGTGTGTGTGAGTACGTGTGCGTGTGTGTGCATGTACGTGTGTGTGTGCGTGTGTGTTCAGCTGTTTGATGTGTGTGTGTGAGTACGTGTGCGTGTGTGTGCATGTACGTGTGTGTGTTGAGCTGTTTGATGTGTGTACGAGTGTGTGTGAGTACGTGTGCGTGTGTGTGCATGTGCGTGTGTGTGTGCGTGTGTGTTGAGCTGTTTGATGTGTGTGTGTGAGTACGTGTGCGTGTGTGTGCATGTACGTGTGTGTGTGCGTGTGTGTTGAGCTGTTTGATGTGTGTGTGTGAGTACGTGTGCGTGTGTGTGCATGTACGTGTGTGTGTGCGTGTGTGTTCAGCTGTTTGATGTGTGTGTGTGAGTACGTGTGCGTGTGTGTGCATGTACGTGTGTGTGTGTGTGTGTGTTGAGCTGTTTGATGTGTGTGTGTGAGTATGTGTGCGTGTGTGTGCATGTACGTGTGTGTGTGTGTTCAGCTGTTTGATGTGTGTGTGTGAGTACGTGTGCGTGTGTGTGCATGTACGTGTGTGTGTTGAGCTGTTTGATGTGTGTACGAGTGTGTGTGAGTACGTGTGCATGTGTGTGCATGTGCGTGTGTGTGTGTGTGTTGAGCTGTTTGATGTGTGTGTGTGTGAGTACGTGTTCGTGTGTGTGCATGTACGTGTGTGTGTGTGCGTGTGTGTTCAGCTGTTTGATGTGTGTGTGTGAGTACGTGTGCGTGTGTGTGCATGTACGTGTGTGTGTTGAGCTGTTTGATGTGTGTACGAGTGCGTGTGAGTACGTGTGCTTGTGTGTGCATGTACGTGTGTGTGTGCGTGTGTGTTCAGCTGTTTGATGTGTGTGTGTGAGTACGTGTGCGTGTGTGTGCATGTACGTGTGTGTGTGTGCGTGTGTGTTCAGCTGTTTGATGTGTGTGTGTGAGTACGTGTGCGTGTGTGTGCATGTACGTGTGTGTGTTGAGCTGTTTGATGTGTGTACGAGTGTGTGTGAGTACGTGTGCTTGTGTGTGCATGTGCGTGTGTGTGTGTGTGTTGAGCTGTTTGATGTGTGTGTGTGAGTACGTGTTCGTGTGTGTGCATGTACGTGTGTGTGTGTGCGTGTGTGTTCAGCTGTTTGATGTGTGTGTGTGAGTACGTGTGCGTGTGTGTGCATGTACGTGTGTGTGTTGAGCTGTTTGATGTGTGTACGAGTGCGTGTGAGTACGTGTGCGTGTGTGTGCATGTACGTGTGTGTGTGCGTGTGTGTTCAGCTGTTTGATGTGTGTGTGTGAGTACGTGTGCGTGTGTGTGCATGTACGTGTGTGTGTTGAGCTGTTTGATGTGTGTACGAGTGTGTGTGAGTACGTGTGCGTGTGTGTGCATGTGCGTGTGTGTGTGTGTGTTGAGCTGTTTGATGTGTGTGTGTGAGTACGTGTTCGTGTGTGTGCATGTACGTGTGTGTGTGTGCGTGTGTGTTCAGCTGTTTGATGTGTGTGTGTGAGTACGTGTGCGTGTGTGTGCATGTACGTGTGTGTGTTGAGCTGTTTGATGTGTGTACGAGTGTGTGTGAGTACGTGTGCGTGTGTGTGCATGTACGTGTGTGTGTGTGCGTGTGTGTTCAGCTGTTTGATGTGTGTGTGTGAGTACGTGTGCGTGTGTGTGCATGTACGTGTGTGTGTTGAGCTGTTTGATGTGTGTACGAGTGCGTGTGAGTACGTGTGCTTGTGTGTGCATGTACGTGTGTGTGTGCGTGTGTGTTCAGCTGTTTGATGTGTGTGTGTGAGTACGTGTGCTTGTGTGTGCATGTACGTGTGTGTGTGTGCGTGTGTGTTCAGCTGTTTGATGTGTGTGTGTGAGTACGTGTGCGTGTGTGTGCATGTACGTGTGTGTGTTGAGCTGTTTGATGTGTGTACGAGTGCGTGTGAGTACGTGTGCGTGTGTGTGCATGTACGTGTGTGTGTGTGCGTGTGTGTTCAGCTGTTTGATGTGTGTGTGTGAGTACGTGTGCGTGTGTGTGCATGTACGTGTGTGTGTTGAGCTGTTTGATGTGTGTACGAGTGTGTGTGAGTACGTGTGCTTGTGTGTGCATGTGCGTGTGTGTGTGTGTGTTGAGCTGTTTGATGTGTGTGTGTGAGTACGTGTTCGTGTGTGTGCATGTACGTGTGTGTGTTGAGCTGTTTGATGTGTGTACGAGTGCGTGTGAGTACGTGTGCGTGTGTGTGCATGTACGTGTGTGTGTGTGTGTTGAGCTGTTTGATGTGTGTACGAGTGCGTGTGAGTACGTGTGCTTGTGTGTGCATGTGCGTGTGTGTGTGTGTGTTGAGCTGTTTGATGTGTGTGTGTGAGTACGTGTGCTTGTGTGTGCATGTACGTGTGTGTGTGTGCGTGTGTGTTCAGCTGTTTGATGTGTGTGTGTGAGTACGTGTGCGTGTGTGTGCATGTACGTGTGTGTGTTGAGCTGTTTGATGTGTGTACGAGTGCGTGTGAGTACGTGTGCGTGTGTGTGCATGTACGTGTGTGTGTGTGCGTGTGTGTTCAGCTGTTTGATGTGTGTGTGTGAGTACGTGTGCGTGTGTGTGCATGTACGTGTGTGTGTTGAGCTGTTTGATGTGTGTACGAGTGCGTGTGAGTACGTGTGCTTGTGTGTGCATGTACGTGTGTGTGTGCGTGTGTGTTCAGCTGTTTGATGTGTGTGTGTGAGTATGTGTGCGTGTGTGTGCATGTACGTGTGTGTGTGTGTGTTGAGCTGTTTGATGTGTGTACGAGTGCGTGTGAGTACGTGTGCATGTGTGTGCATGTGCGTGTGTGTGTGCGTGTGTGTTGAGCTGTTTGATGTGTGTGTGTGTGAGTACGTGTGCGTGTGTGTGCATGTACGTGTGTGTGTGTGTGTGTTGAGCTGTTTGATGTGTGTACGAGTGTGTGTGAGTACGTGTGCATGTGTGTGCATGTACGTGTGTGTGTGCGTGTGTGTTCAGCTGTTTGATGTGTGTGTGTGAGTACGTGTGCGTGTGTGTGCATGTACGTGTGTGTGTGTGTGTTGAGCTGTTTGATGTGTGTACGAGTGCGTGTGAGTACGTGTGCATGTGTGTGCATGTACGTGTGTGTGTGCGTGTGTGTTCAGCTGTTTGATGTGTGTGTGTGTGAGTACGTGTGCGTGTGTGTGCATGTACGTGTGTGTGTTGAGCTGTTTGATGTGTGTACGAGTGCGTGCGAGTACGTGTGCGTGTGTGTGCATGTACGTGTGTGTGTGTGTGTGTTGAGCAGTATGATGTGTGTGCGTGTGCATGTGCGTGTGTGTGTGTGTGTTGAGCAGTTTGATGTGTGTACGTGTGCATGTGCGTGTGTGTGCATGTACGTGTGTGTGTGTGTGTTGAGCTGTTTGATGTGTGTACGTGTGCATGTGCGTGTGTGTGTGCGTGTGTGTTGAGCTGTTTGATGTGTGTGTGTGTGTGTGTGTGTGTGTGTGTGTGCGTGCGTGCGTGTGTGTTGAGCAGTTTGATGTGTGTGTGTGTGCATGTGCGTGTGTGTGTGCGTGTGTGTTGAGCTGTTTGATGTGTGTGTGTGTGTGTGTGTGTGTGCGTGCGTGTGTGTTGAGCTGTTTGATGTGTGTGTGTGAGTACGTGTGCGTGTGTGTGCATGTACGTGTGTGTGTGTGCGTGTGTGTTGAGCTGTTTGATGTGTGAGTGTGAGTACATGTGCGTGTGCGTGCATGTACGTGTGTGCGTGCGTGCGTGTTGAGCTGTTTGATGTGTGTGTGTGAGTACGTGTGCGTGTGTGTGCATGTACGTGTGTGCGTGCGTGTGTGTTGAGCTGTTTGATGTGTGTGTGTGAGTACGTGTGCGTGTGTGTGCATGTACGTGTGTGCGTGCGTGCGTGTTGAGCTGTTTGATGTGTGTGTGTGAGTACGTGTGCGTGTGTGTGCATGTACGTGTGTGTGTGTGTTCAGCTGTTTGATGTGTGTGTGTGAGTACGTGTGTGTGCATGTACGTGTGTGTGTGTGTTCAGCTGTTTGATGTGTGTGTGTGAGTACGTGTGCGTGTGTGTGCATGTACGTGTGTGTGTTGAGCTGTTTGATGTGTGTACGAGTGCGTGTGAGTACGTGTGCATGTGTGTGCATGTGCGTGTGTGTGTGTGTGTTGAGCAGTTTGATGTGTGTACGTGTGCATATGCGTGTGTGTGTGCGTGCGTGTTGAGCTGTTTGATGTGTGTGTGTGTGTGTGTGTGTGTGTGTGTGCGTGCGTGCGTGTGTGTTGAGCTGTTTGATTGTGTAACACATCTTCTGTCTGTGTTTGTCTGTGAATGAAGACTGATGTGACGTCCCCGGAGAGAAGTTTGGATGATAAAGCAGGAGTCCAAACACTGGGTATGTGTCACGACATCATTGAGAAGAATGCTGATGTGTCTTCTGTTTGATATTCTCTCACTGTCTCTACTGCATTACTTCATGATCAGCACTTTACATTTACATATTCATGATGTGAACAACATTTGATATTCACTGCAAAAATGAAACAGAATGTTAATGATACTCCATAATATTTATATTGTATTTAATAGTTGTGACAGAACGTTGGAAGTTTAATTTAACCTTCAGTTGTTAAACTGTGCGTAGGTAATGGGGCGGGGCCTGACGCTCATGGGGGCGGAGCTGACAATGAGACGGACATTAACCTAGAGGTATCGTTCTCTGAGCAAGCTCTTATCTATAAGGAGGGGTTAAAGGTCACTCAGCCCAGGCATGAAGCTGACGACAGATTACCCGTGAGTAACATTAACAAATCAGCTGATTTACCCAGCGTACACCGGTGCAAAGTTTACACGCCAGTAAAAGAGAACTCCCTCTCTCTCTCTCTCTTTCTGAAGAAATGTTAACGCAGAATATAACAGATAAGACCTGATTTCATCTGACTGTTACACAAACACATTATATAATATTGTTTGCATCTTTATTTAGATGAAGGTCACTGACTGCAGTTTTAGTCACATGTTATTATTTATTGAGCAACAGTGACATCTGCTGGTGAGGGTGTGGAACTGTCTCACTCGGGTTTTCTTTCTGTCCGGAATTATGAACTCTTTAACGGAGAGAGATTTAAACAAACCCACCCACCCACCTCACCCTAGCAACCATCTCATCTTAGCAACCGCCTCATGTCAGCTCATTAAGCACGTATCAACACGACATGATGACGGTGGGTTATATTTGTTCTCTCAGGATTTTAAAGTGTCTCAGGATAAGACGGGCCAGACGAGAGCTCGGGACCTGTCGTCTGAGGACATGAAGAAGGTCCGCAGGCTAGTCGTCATTGAGATGAGCGCTGTATTCGACACGTGTGGAATCGAGATGAAAACTCACAAAGCGCTGAAGATGAAAGTCAGAGGTCAGTGTCTGTGATGTCTGTGACAGTGATGAACAAATGCTCTTTTATGTGAGAGAGTTCCACACTTCCTCTTCTCCTGTGAACACTGACTGCAGGAGATTTGTTATGATCGACCGTGATTCAGTGTGTGATGGGATGGCACAGATTGTAAGCATAAGGGTTTGTCTGGTGTTGATCTGTGATGTCGTCTGTAGAGTCAGGTTTGTTCGGCGTTCCTCTCCCGACTCTGTTGGAACAAGACCAGCGGAGGATCCCTGGAACCAAAGTGCCTCTTATACTGCAACACGTAAGACAGCAGACACATAAACTCCACAGCGCTGCTTTGAGAGACGCTGACAGTGATGACGTCACATGGACTGAATGTTTGTTTTTGTTTTGAAGTTGATGTCACATATAGAGGAGCAGGGTTTAGACACGGAGGGTGTCCTGAGGATACCTGGCGCAGCCACTAGAGTAAAGGTGAGACATTTTCCACTGTTTACATTACGCTTTTATCTAAAGTGACTGACATTGCATTATACTATACATTGGACACCTGATCTCACATGTGTCTTGCAGACTAAATATTGATGAAACTCAGAAAGGTAGGAAAGCACACGCACGCTTCTAAATGTGATGGTATTTGTCAGGCAGTGTGTCAGGAGATGGAACAGAAGTTTTATGATGGCATGTTTCCGTGGGAGAGTCTCAAGCAGCATGACGCAGCCAGTGTCCTGAAGCTCTTCATCAGAGAACTGCCGTTCCCTCTGCTCACTGTGGAACACTTCACTGCCTTCCTCTCTGTGCTCAGTGAGTACACACACGCACGCACACCATGTTCCATAGACGTCCATTGATTTGATATCAGGCTTATCATCGATTCCAGTGGTTCTCAAACTGTGGTACGTGTAGCACTAGTGGTACTTGAGCAGACCCAGCCGTATGTGACACGACAGAAGACTAGTTGTTAAGACACAAGTTCTTCGCATTGCGTCCCAAATCACCAACATTTTGTAGTATAAATAGTGTGATAAAGTAGTGCTTTCACATTGCAAATTCATTGCAAAAAAGAAGTCCACCTTAAGTACACGGGTGCAGGGGTGGGTTTCTAGGGGGGAACAGAGGGTCAGCATACTTGGCCACCCCACTGGCCCCCCCCTAAATCTGCCAAATAGGAAGATTATTAAAGCAAGACAAAAAAGATCAGCATATATCACGTGTGAAACATTGAGAAGTTCATGTTTTCTTTTTCTTTGTGTAAAGAAAATACCTGATAATGTGGCCCATGTTTAGATGACTGCTTAAGTTGGTTATTGGACATCTTGTTTTTGGTATCTTATGTTTAGTTCTTTAGCAGATGCTTTTATCCAACGCATCTGACCGATGAGGTAAACAATGGAAGCAATTGGAACAGCATAAGGACAACAGTGTATGTACATTGAAGACGCAAAAAAGAGCCGAAATGTTATTATTGTTGTTATTTTGACTATATACAATGTGTTGTAACATTAATTTGAGCTGAACTTATTAGCTTTTTAGTAATACAGGACAGTGAAAAATGAGTGAAAATAATCATGACCCATGTTAGTGTGCCCCCTAAAAGCATAAGCGGCCCCGGCCTGGCCCCCCAGTTACAGTAGTCTCGAACCGCCACTGCCCAGATGAAGTGTGTAACTGTTGACACTTCACACACTCAACGGTCACAGTTTGGTTAACGTAGCGGACGGGAGGTGGGGCTCGAGCAGAACTCTCCTGCAGAGTCACCAAGAGATTAGCTTTAGGTTCAGCTGTTCTCTTGCTTATGTGTTAAATATTCTTTCTACTTTAATATAGGTTTGTAGTCTTTTTTACATTGGAATAGATGGAGGACGAGGTGTAAAGATAAATTGTCACAGCTCTACTATTAAGTGTTTATTCATGTCATTAGGTGGTACGGGAATAACTCGTTTTATTTAAGGTGGTACTTGATCTGAAAAGTTTGAGAACCACTGATCACCTAAACCTCATAATCACACAAACCTTTCTGCATTCTTACATTCTCAATAAATGTCATCGTGTATGATTGATAAGCAGCTTTCCCTTAAAAATCATCGACTGGTAGTACTACTACACTACTACACACACAAACGTACGGTGACGTATGTGTTCATTGTGATTTTTTGTGTGTTTTGTTCTGAGCAGAGCTGCCAACTAAGAAACAGCAGCTCCAGACGCTCAATCTACTGATGCTCCTGTTACCAGAACCCAACAGAGACACACTGAAGGTCAGAGCTCACACACTCCATCAGCTCCTGAGATGGTCAATCGATATATGGTGTACACGGGTCCGGGCACTGCTAACCGGCAAACCCGACATCTCTCTGACTTTATTTTTGAAGTACATACTGTATGAGAAACACTTTCATTATTCTGTTACATGTCGAATATTACATTTAACTGTAGTGTTCCCTGCCTGTCTAGCAACGTTTGTTTCTACTGAACACAAAATAAGTGTTTGTCTTTTCAAAAGTTACATCGCGTTTCATGAAGTTCATTGAGTTCTTCAGTTAAACGTCTTCAAAACTTGTCACCTGATTTCTGGTAAGGGAACATAGGGAGCATCGATGCTTCGACATTGCGGTGCATTGTGGGAATTTTTAGGGATCCAATGTTTCAGTGCACTGGAAGGATATTGGCCTTAAAGTGGCGCTTGACTACTGAACAAGGGAGCTGATCGAGATAAGGCCATATTCACACACATTCAAATGTCACTTCACATCGCTGCTGTACTGTTCTCTTGAGCTGTGTTTGTGTGTCCGTTAGGCTCTGATGGAATTTTTCCAGAGAGTGATCGATCACAAGGACAAGAATAAGATGACGCTAAACAATGTTGCCGTGGTGATGGCCCCCAACATCTTCATGTGTAAAGGCTTTCGCAATAAGATCAGAGAACAGGAAGAGTTCGCCATGGCAACCGGCACCGCCAACATTGTCCGGCTTCTCATCCGCTACCAGAACCTGCTGTGGACGGTACGTGACCTCATCCAGAAAGAGAACGAGAGAAAACCTCCTGATGGAAACACTCAAGTACGTCTCGCTTTTTGTCTCAGATCCCCAAGTTCATTCTGAATCAGGTGCGCAAGCAGAACATGGAGAACCAGCGCAAGATGAACAGAGACAGAGCCGTTAAAAAACTACTGAAGAAGATGACCCACGACCGCGAGAAGACCTCCGACAAACCAGAGAAAAACACAGAGGTGATCTCACACATTCAGAAGTGAAGAGAGATTAGAGACACCTGCTGGATAAATACACAACAACTACAGTCACCTCACGTTATTATCAACTCATTTGTGTTGAAATGTGTTACATGAATTTCTTCCTCATAACTAAGAGAGACTACATATGCTGAAAATGTACATGTTTTAATTGTAAAAAGAATTAGTAAGCACAAGAAAAGATGATTAAAATGGAGAAAACCTTACAGGAGAGAGTTAAGAGATACAGGATCCAATCTCTAGAAAACATCATTGAATCTGAAATGTTGATAAAGTGCTAATGTTATACATCACTATTGTTTAAAGCAGCCTTACAGTCAAGTGTTTCTAAGAGAATCTGTTATAGTTAGAACTGAAGGTGTTGAAGTATAGACTGATTTCATGCCGCCGACATGTTGAAATGGAAAGCGAGGCAGAGAGATTCTATATGGCGTGTTGAACAGAGAGTGTGTTATGGTGACGTGTTGTGTGTTCAGGCTGAAGGCTTCATCCGGGTTCAAGCTCCTCAGTTCTCGATGGTTTCTATGGCCGTACAGCTGAACGATGATCTGAAAGCTTCTGATGTTCTCACACGCTTTCTCACTCAAGAGAGGTAAACACATCACAAACACACACAAAAACCTGAGATCTGATTCACTTACTGATCATTCTGAGGTCAGAGGTCATGATGGCGTGTGTTTGATCATGTACACATACATGTCTTTACAGATGCGTGATGATAATAGTGATCTCAATGACAGGACGGACAATTTTCTGTAGTTACATACTTGCGAACAGGCGTTGTGCTTTGAGTAATAGTGCAATCACTAACTTACACTCAACTCGCTATGGGAATAGTGCCTAGCATAGCAACTATAGATAACAATAACATTAGTCTACGTACATGAACCGAGGAATCAGCTACTTTTGACCATTAAACATTTATTGTGGTTTGGTAGTCATCGTTTACAAGCATAACACTACATTTGTGAGGAGGCACGATCATGCTACGTAAGCTATAGAGGGTATGCATTGACATCACTTTCCCACGTGAACATGTCAGGACACGCCCTTGAGTGGCAAAACATCCAGTAAAATGGCTGAGGAGAATAGGAGAAACAAAGAAACCGGGACTAAAACGCACAATTATTTGCTGAAATGACAAGCAGCGGAGATCCTAACGGCTTCACTACGACTTACAAAGCAATCCGGTCTTCATAAGCAGCATGCAGTCATTTTGCTGAGTGTTTTGCCACCCATGGGACCTTCCAACATTACATTATCTCAAGTCTACCTTATGGTTATTTATTGTGAACCAGTAACGTTTGTGCGCCAATAAACAACCTAAGCACAGCCTCATTACTAATAAACTCAGGACAGTAAGAAAAAATATACAAATAAGACTTTGAACCTAAACACACACCAAAGTTACAAGTGTGATTTCAGCCAATAGAGGACTGCTTAGGGAGCAGCGGCAGTAAAATTCGTCCAGTTAAGAGTCGTCGTTACACTACAATCATTTTAAAGAGATTATTTTAAGGTAGAAAAACTCTCTAGTGTTGCTTTAAAGTGACAGTTCACCCAAACAGTTCCTGTCATTATTTCCTCACCTTCAGATTAAATGTCTTTGTTCTGCTGAACACAAATGAAGATATTTGGAAGGAGGAGACCTCATCCTCCATTGACTCCCATAGTATTCATTTCCCCTACTTTGGCAGTGAATGTGGGATGAGATCGGTTTGGTTACTGACATTCTTCTAAATATCTTCCTTTGTGTTCAGCAAAACAAAGACATTTATATGGGTTTGGAACAATCTGAAGGGTGAACTGTATATTCATTTTTGGGTGAACTGTATATTGTAACTTTAATATTGTAATTTGGCTTATGGCATGGACCCCTGTAATGCCACTAGAGCCCACCAGAGGGCTGCAGCTCACAGTTTGAAAAACACTTGATGTCATCAAAAGATTTCTGAATGTTTAAAATGTCATGTACGTCACTGTAGTTTTAACTGGTTTGTGTTGTGTGTTACAGGTCTCTGACTGTGAAGAGAGAAGATCTGTGTCTATTTGAGACGGGAGGAAACATCAGTGAGTATCTGATGATCCCACAGTACAGTGAAAGAACAACACAACATTGAATTAATAGAATACAACATTAAAGTCATGAGGAGAAAACACAGACATCAACACCACAACTAAACATTCTGCTGTTTGTGCGGTTTTTACATTGATGTGTGTGTTTGTGTAGAGGAGAGATGTCTGGATGAAGAGACGTACATCAGAGCTCTTCTGGAGCTCAACCCCAGTGCAGAATGGGTCATTAAATCTGTTCATCACGCTCAGGGCTGACCCACCTCCAAACCTGCCAATTACAGAGCACCATCACTCATAACAAACGCTTTTCATGTGTTTTATTGCTGGTAGAAACACTTATGTTTTCATATGTTCAGCCTCAATGACTCATTAAAACATTTCAACACAAAAATCAAGAGATTCTGGCTGCACATCACATCAATCCTCCAAACATTTCCAAAGAGAGATAACTCACAACAATCATGTTTTTATTGGGATCTGTTCTCTGTATTTCTCTGTTATTATGGTATAAATCAAAACAAAAACTGCAGTTTGATTGATATTAATTGGAA
>NC_136778.1:22481154-22817922 GCF_947034865.1 Barbatula barbatula | reverse complement strand
ACACAAACACAGATCACATCACGCACACACACAGATCACATCACACACACAGATCACATCACGCACACACAGATCACATCACGCACACACAGATCACATCACGCACACACAGATCACATCACGCACACACACAGATCACACACGCACACACAGATCACATCACGCACACACAGATCACATCACGCACACACACAGATCACATCACGCACACACACAGATCACATCACGCACACACACAGATCACATCACGCACACACACAGATCACATCACGCACACACAGATCACATCACGCACACACACAGAGATCACATCACGCACACACAGATCACATCACGCACGAACACAGATCACATCACGCACACACACAGATCACATCACACACACACAGATCACATCACGCACACACAGATCACATCACGCACACACAGATCACATCACGCACACACAGATCACATCACGCACGAACACAGATCACATCACGCACACACAGATCACATCACACACAAACACAGATCACATCACGCACACACAGATCACATCACGCACACACAGATCACATCACGCACGAACACAGATCACATCACGCACACACAGATCACATCACGCACACACAGATCACATCACGCACACACAGATCACATCACGCACACACAGATCACATCACGCACACACACAGATCACATCACGCACACGAACACAGATCACATCACGCACACGAACACAGATCACATCACGCACACACACAGATCACATCACACACAAACACAGATCACATCACGCACACACACAGATCACATCACACACACAGATCACATCACGCACACACAGATCACATCACACACGCACACACAGATCACATCACACACGCACACACAGATCACATCACGCACACACAGATCACATCACGCACACACACAGATCACACACGCACACACAGATCACATCACGCACACACAGATCACATCACGCACACACACAGATCACATCACGCACACACACAGATCACATCACGCACACACACAGATCACATCACGCACACACAGATCACATCACGCACACACACAGATCACATCACGCACACGAACACAGATCACATCACGCACACGAACACAGATCACATCACGCACACGAACACAGATCACATCACGCACGAACACAGATCACATCACACACACACAGATCACATCACGCACACGAACACAGATCACATCACGCACACGAACACAGATCACATCACGCACACACAGATCACATCACGCACGAACACAGATCACATCACACACAGATCACATCACACACACACAGATCACATCACGCACGAACACAGATCACATCACGCACGAACACAGATCACATCACGCACACACACAGATCACATCACGCACACACACAGATCACATCACGCACACACAGATCACATCACGCACGAACACAGATCACATCACGCACGAACACAGATCACATCACGCACGAACACAGATCACATCACGCACACACACAGATCACATCACGCACACACAGATCACATCACGCACGAACACAGATCACATCACGCACACACAGATCACATCACGCACACACAGATCACATCACGCACGAACACAGATCACATCACGCACACACACAGATCACATCACACACACACAGATCACATCACGCACACACAGATCACATCACGCACGAACACAGATCACATCACGCACGAACACAGATCACATCACGCACGAACACAGATCACATCACGCACGAACACAGATCACATCACGCACACACAGATCACATCACGCACACACAGATCACATCACGCACGAACACAGATCACATCACGCACACACACAGATCACATCACACACACACACAGATCACATCACACACACACAGATCACATCACGCACGAACACAGATCACATCACACACACACAGATCACATCACACACACACACAGATCACATCACACACACACACAGATCACATCACACACACACACAGATCACATCACACACACACAGATCACATCACGCACGAACACAGATCACATCACGCACGAACACAGATCACATCACGCACACACACAGATCACATCACGCACACACAGATCACATCACGCACACACAGATTACATCACGCACGAACACAGATCACATCACGCACACACAGATCACATCACGCACACACAGATCACATCACGCACGAACACAGATCACATCACGCACACACACAGATCACATCACGCACACACAGATCACATCACGCACACACAGATCACATCACGCACGAACACAGATCACATCACACACACACAGATCACATCACACACACACAGATCACATCACGCACGAACACAGATCACATCACGCACACACAGATCACATCACGCACACACAGATCACATCACGCACGAACACAGATCACATCACGCACACACAGATCACATCACGCACACACAGATCACATCACACACACACAGATCACATCACGCACGAACACAGATCACATCACGCACACACACAGAGATCACATCACGCACACACACAGAGATCACATCACGCACACACAGATCACATCACGCACACACACAGATCACATCACACACACACAGATCACATCACGCACACACAGATCACATCACGCACACACAGATCACATCACGCACACACAGATCACATCACGCACGAACACAGATCACATCACGCACACACAGATCACATCACACACAAACACAGATCACATCACGCACACACAGATCACATCACGCACGAACACAGATCACATCACGCACACACAGATCACATCACGCACACACAGATCACATCACGCACACACAGATCACATCACGCACACACAGATCACATCACGCACGAACACAGATCACATCACACACAAACACAGATCACATCACGCACACACAGATCACATCACGCACACACAGATCACATCACGCACGAACACAGATCACATCACGCACACACAGATCACATCACGCACACACAGATCACATCACGCACACACAGATCACATCACGCACACACAGATCACATCACGCACGAACACAGATCACATCACACACACACAGATCACATCACGCACGAACACAGATCACATCACGCACGAACACAGATCACATCACGCACACACGATCACATCACGCACGAACACAGATCACATCACGCACACACACAGATCACATCACGCACACACAGATCACATCACGCACACACAGATCACATCACGCACACACACAGATCACATCACGCACACACAGATCACATCACGCACGAACACAGATCACATCACGCACACACACAGATCACATCACGCACACACAGATCACATCACACACACACAGATCACATCACGCACACACACAGATCACATCACACACACACAGATCACATCACACACACACAGATCACATCACGCACACACAGATCACATCACGCACACACAGATCACATCACGCACGAACACAGATCACATCACGCACACACAGATCACATCACGCACACACACAGATCACATCACGCACACACACAGATCACATCACGCACACACACAGATCACATCACGCACACACACAGATCACATCACGCACACACAGATCACATCACGCACACACAGATCACATCACGCACACACAGATCACATCACACACAACACAGATCACATCACACACAGATCACATCACACACAAACACAGATCACATCACGCACACACAGATCACATCACACACAGATCACATCACGCACAAACACAGATCACATCACACACAGATCACATCACACACAACACAGATCACATCACGCACACACACAGATCACATCACACACACAGATCACATCACGCACACACAGATCACATCACGCACACACAGATCACATCACGCACACACAGATCACATCACGCACACACACAGATCACACACGCACACACAGATCACATCACGCACACACAGATCACATCACGCACACACACAGATCACATCACGCACACACACAGATCACATCACGCACACACACAGATCACATCACGCACACACACAGATCACATCACGCACACACAGATCACATCACGCACACACACAGAGATCACATCACGCACACACAGATCACATCACGCACGAACACAGATCACATCACGCACACACACAGATCACATCACACACACACAGATCACATCACGCACACACAGATCACATCACGCACACACAGATCACATCACGCACACACAGATCACATCACGCACGAACACAGATCACATCACGCACACACAGATCACATCACACACAAACACAGATCACATCACGCACACACAGATCACATCACGCACACACAGATCACATCACGCACGAACACAGATCACATCACGCACAACACAGATCACATCACGCACACACAGATCACATCACGCACACACAGATCACATCACGCACACACAGATCACATCACGCACACACAGATCACATCACGCACGAACACAGATCACATCACACACACACAGATCACATCACGCACGAACACAGATCACATCACACACACACACAGATCACATCACGCACACACAGATCACATCACGCACACACAGATCACATCACGCACGAACACAGATCACATCACGCACACACAGATCACATCACGCACACACAGATCACATCACGCACGAACACAGATCACATCACGCACACACACAGATCACATCACGCACACACAGATCACATCACGCACACACAGATCACATCACGCACGAACACAGATCACATCACGCACACACAGATCACATCACGCACACACACAGATCACATCACGCACACACACAGATCACATCACGCACACACACAGATCACATCACGCACACACACAGATCACATCACGCACACACAGATCACATCACGCACACACAGATCACATCACACACAAACACAGATCACATCACACACAGATCACATCACACACAAACACAGATCACATCACGCACACACAGATCACATCACACACAGATCACATCACGCACAAACACAGATCACATCACACACAGATCACATCACACACAAACACAGATCACATCACGCACACACACAGATCACATCACACACACAGATCACATCACACACACACAGATCACATCACGCACACGAACACAGATCACATCACGCACGAACACAGATCACATCACGCACGCACACACAGATCACAATCACGCACACACAGATCACATCACGCACGCACACACAGATCACATCACGCACGCACACACAGATCACATCACGCACACACAGATCACATCACGCACACACACAGATCACACACGCACACACAGATCACATCACGCACACACAGATCACATCACGCACACACACAGATCACATCACGCACACACACAGATCACATCACGCACACACACAGATCACATCACGCACACACACAGATCACATCACGCACACGAACACAGATCACATCACGCACACGAACACAGATCACATCACGCACACGAACACAGATCACATCACGCACACGAACACAGATCACATCACGCACATGAACACAGATCACATCACACACACACAGATCACATCACGCACACGAACACAGATCACATAACGCACACGAACACAGATCACATCACACACACACAGATCACATCACGCACGAACACAGATCACATCACACACAGATCACATCACACACACACAGATCACATCACGCACGAACGCAGATCACATCACGCACGAACACAGATCACATCACGCACACACACAGATCACATCACGCACACACAGATCACATCACGCACGAACACAGATCACATCACGCACGAACACAGATCACATCACGCACACAGAGATCGGATCACGCACGAACACAGATCACATCACGCACGAACACAGATCACATCACGCACACACAGATCACATCACGCACACACAGATCACATCACGCACGAACACAGATCACATCACGCACACACACAGATCACATCACGCACACACAGATCACATCACGCACACACAGATCACATCACGCACGAACACAGATCACATCACGCACACACAGATCACATCACGCACGAACACAGATCACATCACGCACACACAGATCACATCACGCACGAACACAGATCACATCACGCACACACAGATCACATCACACACACACAGATCACATCACGCACGAACACAGATCACACGCGCACACACAGATCACATCACGCACACACACAGATCACATCACACACACACACAGATCACATCACACACACACACAGATCACATCACGCACGAACACAGATCACATCACACACACACACAGATCACATCACACACACACACACACAGATCACATCACACACACACAGATCACATCACGCACGAACACAGATCACATCACACACACACACAGATCACATCACGCACGAACACAGATCACATCACGCACACACACAGATCACATCACGCACACACACAGATCACATCACGCACGAACACAGATCACATCACGCACGAACACAGATCACATCACGCACGAACACAGATCACATCACGCACGAACACAGATCACATCACGCACGAACACAGATCACATCACGCACACACAGATCACATCACGCACACACAGATCACATCACGCACGAACACAGATCACATCACGCACACACAGATCACATCACGCACACACAGATCACATCACACACGAACACAGATCACATCACGCACACACACAGATCACATCACGCACACACAGATCACATCACGCACACACAGATCACATCACACACAAACACAGATCACATCACACACAGATCACATCACACACAAACACAGATCACATCACGCACACACAGATCACATCACACACAGATCACATCACGCACAAACACAGATCACATCACACACAGATCACATCACACACAAACACAGATCACATCACGCACACACAGATCACATCACACACAGATCACATCACGCACAAACACAGATCACATCACACACAGATCACATCACGCACACACACAGATCACACACGCACACACAGATCACATCACGCACACACAGATCACATCACGCACACACACAGATCACATCACGCACACACACAGATCACATCACACACACACACAGATCACATCACGCACGAACACAGATCACATCACACACACACACAGATCACATCACACACACACACACACAGATCACATCACACACACACAGATCACATCACGCACGAACACAGATCACATCACACACACACACAGATCACATCACGCACGAACACAGATCACATCACGCACACACACAGATCACATCACGCACACACACAGATCACATCACGCACACACACAGATCACATCACGCACACACAGATCACATCACGCACACACAGATCACATCACACACAAACACAGATCACATCACACACAGATCACATCACACACAAACACAGATCACATCACGCACACACAGATCACATCACACACAGATCACATCACGCACAAACACAGATCACATCACACACAGATCACATCACACACAAACACAGATCACATCACGCACACACACAGATCACATCACACACACAGATCACATCACACACACACAGATCACATCACGCACACGAACACAGATCACATCACGCACGAACACAGATCACATCACGCACGCACACACAGATCACATCACGCACACACAGATCACATCACGCACACACAGATCACATCACGCACGCACACACAGATCACATCACGCACACACAGATCACATCACGCACACACACAGATCACACACGCACACACAGATCACATCACGCACACACAGATCACATCACGCACACACACAGATCACATCACGCACACACACAGATCACATCACGCACACACACAGATCACATCACGCACACACACAGATCACATCACGCACACGAACACAGATCACATCACGCACACGAACACAGATCACATCACGCACACGAACACAGATCACATCACGCACACGAACACAGATCACATCACGCACATGAACACAGATCACATCACACACACACAGATCACATCACGCACACGAACACAGATCACATAACGCACACGAACACAGATCACATCACACACACACAGATCACATCACGCACGAACACAGATCACATCACACACAGATCACATCACACACACACAGATCACATCACGCACGAACGCAGATCACATCACGCACGAACACAGATCACATCACGCACACACACAGATCACATCACGCACACACAGATCACATCACGCACGAACACAGATCACATCACGCACGAACACAGATCACATCACGCACACAGAGATCGGATCACGCACGAACACAGATCACATCACGCACGAACACAGATCACATCACGCACACACAGATCACATCACGCACACACAGATCACATCACGCACGAACACAGATCACATCACGCACACACACAGATCACATCACGCACACACAGATCACATCACGCACACACAGATCACATCACGCACGAACACAGATCACATCACGCACACACAGATCACATCACGCACGAACACAGATCACATCACGCACACACAGATCACATCACGCACGAACACAGATCACATCACGCACACACAGATCACATCACACACACACAGATCACATCACGCACGAACACAGATCACACGCGCACACACAGATCACATCACGCACACACACAGATCACATCACACACACACACAGATCACATCACACACACACACAGATCACATCACGCACGAACACAGATCACATCACACACACACACAGATCACATCACACACACACACACACAGATCACATCACACACACACAGATCACATCACGCACGAACACAGATCACATCACACACACACACAGATCACATCACGCACGAACACAGATCACATCACGCACACACACAGATCACATCACGCACACACACAGATCACATCACGCACGAACACAGATCACATCACGCACGAACACAGATCACATCACGCACGAACACAGATCACATCACGCACGAACACAGATCACATCACGCACGAACACAGATCACATCACGCACACACAGATCACATCACGCACACACAGATCACATCACGCACGAACACAGATCACATCACGCACACACAGATCACATCACGCACACACAGATCACATCACACACGAACACAGATCACATCACGCACACACACAGATCACATCACGCACACACAGATCACATCACGCACACACAGATCACATCACACACAAACACAGATCACATCACACACAGATCACATCACACACAAACACAGATCACATCACGCACACACAGATCACATCACACACAGATCACATCACGCACAAACACAGATCACATCACACACAGATCACATCACACACAAACACAGATCACATCACGCACACACAGATCACATCACACACAGATCACATCACGCACAAACACAGATCACATCACACACAGATCACATCACGCACAAACACAGATCACATCACACACAGATCACATCACGCACACACACAGATCACATCACGCACACACAGATCACATCACACACAGATCACATCACGCACGAACACAGATCACATCACGCACGAACACAGATCACATCACGCACACACACACAGATCACATCACACACACACAGATCACATTACGCACACACACAGATCACATCACGCACACGAACACAGATCACATCACACACACGAACACAGATCACATCACACACACAGATCACATCACGCACACACAGATCACATCACGCACACACAGATCACATCACACACACAGATCACATCACACACGAACACACACTGTGTGCACACACACAGATCACATAACACACGAACACAGATCACATCACGCACACACAGATCACATCACACACACACAGATCACATCACGCACACACAGATCACATCACGCACACACAGATCACATCACGCACGAACACAGATCACATCACGCACACACAGATCACATCACGCACACACAGATCACATCACACACACAGATCACATCACACGAACACAGATCACATCACGCACACACAGATCACATCACGCACACGAACACAGATCACATCACACAGATCACATCACGCACACACAGATCACATCACGCACACACAGATCACATCACACGAACACAGATCACATCACACAGATCACATCACACACACAGATCACATCACGCACACACAGATCACATCACACACACACAGATCACATCACGCACACACAGATCACATCACGCACACGAACACAGATCACATCACACAGATCACATCACACACACAGATCACATCACACACACACAGATCACATCACGCACACACAGATCACATCACACAGATCACATCACACACACAGATCACATCACACACACACAGATCACATCACGCACACACAGATCACATCACGCACACGAACACAGATCACATCACACAGATCACATCACACACACAGATCACATCACGCACACACAGATCACATCACACGAACACAGATCACATCACACAGATCACATCACGCACACAGATCACATCACACACACACAGATCACATCACACACACACAGATCACATCACGCACACACAGATCACATCACACAAACACAGATCACATCACGCACACACAGATCACATCACGCACACACATATCACATCACGCACACACAGATCACATCACGCACACACAGATCACACGCGCACACACAGATCACATCACGCACACACAGATCACACGCGCACACACAGATCACATCACGCACACACAGATCACACGCGCACACACAGATCACATCACGCACACACAGATCACATCACGCACACACAGATCACATCACGCACACACAGATCACATCACGCACACACAGATCACATCACGCACACACAGATCACACACGCACACACACACAGATCACATCACGCACACACAGATCACATCACGCACACACACAGATCACATCACGCACGAACACAGATCACATCACGCACGAACACAGATCACATCACGCACACACAGATCACACGCGCACACACAGATCACACGCGCACACACAGATCACATCACGCACACACAGATCACATCACGCACACACAGATCACATCACGCACACACAGATCACACGCGCACACACAGATCACACGCGCACACACAGATCACATCACGCACACGAACACAGATCACATCACGCACACACAGATCACATCACGCACACACAGATCACATCACGCACACACAGATCACACGCGCACACACAGATCACACGCGCACACACAGATCACATCACGCACGAACACAGATCACATCACGCACACACAGATCACATCACGCACACACAGATCACATCACGCACACACAGATCACATCACGCACACACAGATCACATCACGCACACACAGATCACATCACACACAGATCACATCACGCACAAACACAGATCACATCACGCACACACAGATCACATCACGCACACACAGATCACATCACGCACGAACACAGATCACATCACGCACACACAGATCACATCACGCACACACAGATCACATCACGCACGAACACAGATCACATCACGCACACACAGATCACATCACGCACGAACACAGATCACATCACGCACACACAGATCACATCACGCACACACAGATCACATCTCGCACACACAGATCACACGCGCACACACAGATCACATCACGCACGAACACAGATCACATCACGCACGAACACAGATCACATCACGCACACACACACAGATCACATCACACACACACAGATCACATCACGCACGAACACAGATCACATCACACACAGATCACATCACACACGAACACAGATCACATCACACACGAACACAGATCACATCACGCACACACAGATCACATCACGCACACACAGATCACATCACACACACACAGATCACATCACGCACACACAGATCACACGCGCACACACACACAGATCACATCACGCACACACAGATCACATCACACACGAACACAGATCACATCACGCACACACAGATCACATCACGCACACACACAGATCACATCACGCACACACAGATCACACGCGCACACACACACAGATCACACGCGCACACACACACAGATCACATCACGCACACACAGATCACATCACGCACACACAGATCACATCACACACGAACACAGATCACATCACGCACGAACACAGATCACATCACGCACGAACACAGATCACATCACGCACACACACAGATCACATCACGCACACACAAATCACATCACGCACACACAGATCACATCACACACAAACACAGATCACATCACACACACACACAGATCACATCACGCACACACAAATCACATCACGAACGAACACAGATCACATCACGCACACACAGATCACATCACGCACACACACAGATCACATCACGCACACACACAGATCACATCACGCACACACAAATCACATCACGCACGAACACAGATCACATCACACGCACACACAGATCACATCACGCACACACAAATCACATCACGAACGAACACAGATCACATCACGCACACACAGATCACATCACGCACACACAGATCACATCACGCACGAACACAGATCACATCACGCACACACACAGATCACATCACGCACACACAGATCACATCACGCACACACAGATCACATCACACACGAACACAGATCACATCACACACGAACACAGATCACATCACACACGAACACAGATCACATCACACACACACACAGATCACATCACGCACACACACAGATCACATCACGCACACACACAGATCACATCACGCACACACACAGATCACATCACACACACACAGATCACATCACGCACACACAGATCACATCACGCACGAACACAGATCACATCACGCACACACAGATCACATCACGCACGAACACAGATCACATCACACACACAGATCAGATCACGCACACACAGATCACACGCGCACACACACTGTGTGCACACACACAGATCACATCACGCACACGAACACAGATCACATCACGCACACGAACACAGATCACATCACGCACACAGATCACATCACACACACACAGATCACATCACACACACACAGATCACATCACGCACGAACACAGATCACATCACACACGAACACAGATCACATCACACACACACAGATCACATCACGCACACGAACACAGATCACATCACGCACGAACACAGATCACATCACGCACACACAGATCACATCACGCACACACAGATCACATCACACACACACAGATCACATCACGCACACACAGATCACATCACGCACACACAGATCACATCACGCACACACACAGATCACATCACGCACACACAGATCACATCACGCACGAACACAGATCACACACGCACACACAGATCACATCACGCACACACAGATCACATCACGCACACACAGATCACATCACGCACACACAGATCACATCACGCACACACAGATCACATCACGCACACGAACACAGATCACATCACACACACACACAGATCACATCACACACACACAGATCACATCACGCACACACACAGATCACATCACGCACGAACACAGATCACATCACGCACACACACAGATCACATCACGCACACACACAGATCACATCACGCACACACAGATCACATCACACACACACAGATCACATCACGCACACACAGATCACATCACGCACACACAGATCACATCACGCACACACACAGATCACATCACGCACACACAGATCACATCACGCACGAACACAGATCACACACGCACACACAGATCACATCACGCACACACAGATCACATCACGCACACACAGATCACATCACGCACACAGATCACATCACACACACACAGATCACATCACACACGAACACAGATCACATCACACACGAACACAGATCACATCACACACACAGATCACATCACACACACACAGATCACATCACACACGAACACAGATCACATCACACACGAACACAGATCACATCACGCACACACAGATCACATCACACACGAACACAGATCACATCACACACGAACACAGATCACATCACGCACACACAGATCACATCACGCACACACAGATCACATCACACACACACAGATCACATCACGCACACGAACACAGATCACATCACGCACGAACACAGATCACACGCGCACACACACAGATCACACGCGCACACGAACACAGATCACATCACGCACACGAACACAGATCACATCACGCACATGAACACAGATCACATCACGCACACACAGATCACATCACGCACACGAACACAGATCACATCACGCACGAACACAGATCACACGCGCACACACACAGATCACACGCGCACACGAACACAGATCACATCACGCACGAACACAGATCACACGCGCACACACACAGATCACACGCGCACACGAACACAGATCACATCACGCACACGAACACAGATCACATCACGCACATGAACACAGATCACATCACGCACACACAGATCACATCACGCACACGAACACAGATCACATCACGCACGAACACAGATCACACGCGCACACACACAGATCACACGCGCACACGAACACAGATCACATCACACACGAACACAGATCACATCACACACACACAGATCACATCACACACACACACAGATCACATCACACACACACAGATCACATCACGCACGAACACAGATCACATCACGCACGAACACAGATCACATCACGCACGAACACAGATCACATCACGCACGAACACAGATCACATCACGCACACACAGATCACATCACGCACACACAGATCACATCACGCACGAACACAGATCACATCACGCACACACAGATCACATCACACACACACAGATCACATCACACACACACAGATCACATCACGCACGAACACAGATCACATCACGCACGAACACAGATCACACGCGCACACACACAGATCACATCACGCACGAACACAGATCACATCACGCACACACAGATCACATCACGCACACACAGATCACATCACACACAGATCACATCACACACAGATCACACGCGCACACACAGATCACATCACGCACGAACACAGATCACATCACGCACGAACACAGATCACATCACGCACGAACACAGATCACATCACGCACGAACACAGATCACATCACACACGAACACAGATCACATCACGCACGAACACAGATCACATCACACACGAACACAGATCACATCACGCACGAACACAGATCACATCACGCACGAACAAAGATCACATCACACACACACAGATCACATCACGCACACACAGATCACATCACGCACAGATCACATCACGCACGAACACAGATCACATCACGCACACACAGATCACACGCGCACACACAGATCACATCACGCACACACAGATCACATCACGCACGAACACAGATCACACACACAGATCACATCACGCACACACAGATCACACGCGCACACACACAGATCAGCTAATTGGTTGCTCTTAATATGTACCAACTATCTAATTGTCGACTAACAGCTACACAAGCTAATCTAATTTGTACCAACTATCTAATTGTCGACTAACAGCTACACAAGCTAATCTAATTTGAACCAACTATCTAATTGTGGACTAACACGTTGTGTGTTTGTGTGTGTGTGTGTGTGTGTGTGTGTAAAGTGCTTGAAGTGTAATGTGATGAAGGACTTCATTCTGTGACCTGAAACAGCTTTTCTTCTTCTGAGGGCTCTTGGTGCTCTTCTGAGGGCTCTTGGTGCTCTTCTGAGGGCTCCTCGTGCTCGATTAGAACACTGCTGTCCATCACTCTGGTGGGTGTATTTAATACCATCGTCGAGGTTTCTTCTGTGATGTCCACTTCCTTCCAGCCAGCATTGTTATTGTATGCCATGTAGAGGTTAAATTCATTTATTCCACACAGCACATTATCATTGTCGTCTATAAGGCCCAGTTCCCTGCAGCGCTTCTTCCTCTCAGGCTTGCTGAAAAAGACCTTGAGATTCGGGTCATGGAGACAGTTATATTGTGTGTCCATGAGCTTCATGTTTGGATCGCTTAAAGTGAAGGCTGCCTGATGCCGAATGAGACTTTCACTCAATTTCTTTCTGGTGAACTGTGGAATAACATTTCTGGGGATAAACACCTTAGTGCCCCGCGGTCTATACATATCACAGTCCAGTTGATACTGAACTATCCTCTTTGAAGGCTCCATCGATAAACAAACGATCAGAAGATCCGCAGAAGTCCAGTAAACAGAAAAGATTCAGCGTGTGACGTCATCGGGAGCACCGTTCAAAGCCGCAATATACTTCATGGCAACGAGACTCTACACGACGGTAAGTTTACACAAAATATGAAATCCATAATTTCAAATCACACGATTGTTCACTACACGCATTACTGACGAGAAGTGATCTTAGAACGTAATTATATGAATAAATGACTAAAAAAACAGGTCCAAAACAGCACGCCACCCTTCCGCAGAGCAAACTCATTAATTATGCAAAACAACAGCCAATAGAAAGTCTCCAGCAACAGACCCTTCAATACTTTCATGTCACTGTTTGAAAAGCAGCTCAGTTTATTATCATTTGTATATGAAGCGGGTTTCTAGTGTGATTAGGGTTCTCGCTGTACGCTTGTAATAGTGCCTCCAATTCGACTGGCGAGAAATAATCGGAGCGCTTTTGGTCACATGCCGTTGCCATGGTGAATCGTGCTATCTTTGCTCAATTGATGACGTGTTCTTACAGCCGCGGTGCACGCGCGTAACCTTGGGTGCTTCTCAATATCCCTCCTCGCTCCTCAATCCTATGACCCGGAAACCGATCGAGCTCAGCCATATTGAAGGACATCTCAATTATCTAATTGCACCGGGAGGAGGCGAGGAGGCTTCCCGGGGAGGGTTTTTATTGCCTAAACGTGACGCACGTATAAATTCTCCTCCCACTTCACATCTGCTCCATGGCAGAACATTCAAACACACATCAATGTGAGTATTAATCATAAGTTATTGTAAATGTGTGTTCTTGCCACTGTTTATTAATTATTATTATTATTATAATCATTATTGTTTACATGTACAAGACACAATGTGTGTGAAATCACAACAACAATAATTCATTAATAATAACTGGAGAAAAAGTTGACGACGCGTTGAAGTGACGCTAAAGAGTGAGGATATAGGCTTGTTTGAGATGCGCCTGTAATGTAGGTGAGAGTAGGCGGCTGCAGTAAGGGGAGGAGTCAAAAAAGACCTTTGAAGTCGGACACTTCGTGAATCTCGCTGTTTTGTCGCTTGTAAACGTGAACAATGGAGGAGATCGCGGTCGCGTTTTTTATCGCAGACGAAGTGGATGTAATCGAAATAACACTGTTCTTACATGAAGATGGTTACAATAATAATCACTGAATGTGCTGTCAAATAATGTACAAATAAACAGCTTACACAAAAACATGTAAGACATTTTCGAGGATTGTATAAACAAATGGTAAATTAAGTAAAAAGTTGCTTTTGAGAGACAGAGGTCATATCAAATGTTTATCATGTTTAATAACAAGCAGGTTTCTGCCACCGTTTCACGTCCATATTATTTTTCCATACCATGCAAGTCAAAGCTGTATTGTAGCAAACATTCTTCAGAATTTCTTCCCTTGTTCTAAGACCCAGACACTTCTCAGATGAAACCACACAAAGATGAGGCGTAATGACTAAACAGTCCATTTAGATATGTATGTGTGCATGTATATTTTTAATGGATTGATTTATTAATTCACACAAACATACAATAGAATAAAGTGAAAATTACAAAAAGGAAGAATTCTAATGAAGAGAAATATAAAATAAATTCTTAACTTCACTAGGCGTGTTTTGTTTTTGTTTAGTTTGCATGTAAATATAAATAAACAGATGCGTAATCTAATTCTTAGAATGAAGAGAAAATGTATCAGTTGGCATTCTCAGCCAATGAGCATGAAGCTGTGTCGTCAGTCAGTCGTTTCCCATCATGCTTTTGAATAGCGCAGTCGGAGGAGAGCAACTGCGCTCGACTGCTCAATCCGACACAGCCGCCTCGCCGTCGCGAGAGTTTTTTGGCACACGTCATCATGACATCAGAGCAAGGCGGACGTAACTCTATGGAAGGCCATTTAGGCAGAAATGTCTTTAGACGTAACGTGTACAGACGTTATTGCGCCTAAAGACGTAATTTCGCGTATAGACGTTTTGGTTTAGCCAATGGTAAGCCCCAAAACGGAAGGATTTGCATTAAATTGATTAAACATATAGCCGTGACGTCATCGTTCACTTGGCCACGTGTCATTCATGAATAATGCATAGTTCCGGATGCGTCACCAATATGTAGTTTTAGGACAAGGAAAAAGAGAGCATTTCAAAATACAAGCGGTAGAATAAGGAAAAGCAATGGCTTTGCGAAATTTTCTTAACAATTGCAGACGCGTTTTTCAAGAATGTGTACATCTTTGCATGTCAGATAATGTGGAGGTTTTTTCCCCTTAACAGCCAAGTCATCTGCTACTCCTCACAGTGTTCCCACTTAGATTAGATTAGATTCAACTTTATAGTCATTACACATATACAAGTACAGTAACGAAATGTAGTTTAGGTCTAACCAGAAGTGCAGTTAGCAAGTGCAGGATATACAGTTAAAATAAATACAGAATACAATACTGATAAAATATTATACAGTTATGAAAATATTTTACAGTAGGTATGTTCTATAAAATAATATGACAGTAGGTATATACTAAGAACAATATATACAGATCACTATATACTATGAACATTAACACTATGAACATTAATGTACAGGTGGATATGAGCAGATAATAATTTAGACTAAACAATAGTGCAAGTGATTTAAGTGTGCATAGATTATTGACATTAGCTGTTAAAGTTGCAATGCAATAGGTGAGTTAATGCAGTTGTTGAAGTAACAGTGCAGTGGATGAGTTAATGCGGTTATTAAAGTTACGGTGCAGTATTAGAGTTAATAATAGGTTGCAGTCCAGAAGATGAGTAAATGCAGTTAATAGGTTGCAGTCCAGAAGATGAGTTAATGCAGTTAATAGAGTTACAGTGCAGTAGAGGGGTTTCAATGAGTTCAATCCACTAGTAAGTTCACACTAGGGGGGCTTCTCATTTCTTATTTGTGCGTCTTTGTTTCCTTTCCTCGTGTCTTAGCTTCACCTCTTCAGGATGCGAGAGAAGGAATCAAGGAAAAGACGCGAGGACGGAGGAATCGAAGCTAGTGAAATGATATCCTCGCGCTCTTTAGCGTCACTTCAAAGCGTCGTCAACTAATGATGACTGTACACCGCTGGATTTAGCTTGCACATCAGGATTCTTGAACATAAGATACAATGATTTATATTGTAACCGTTTCAACCTCCACAAAATACCACATTTGTTCTTATTTTTTACCAGTTATTATTAAAGACTTATTGTGTCTTGTACATGTAAACAATAATGATTATAATAATAATAATTAATAAACAGTGGCAAGAACACACATTTACAATAACTTATGATTAATACTCACATTGATGTGTGTTTGAATGTTCTGCCATGGAGCAGATGTGAAGTGGGAGGAGAATTTATACGTGCGTCACGTTTAGGCAATAAAAACCCTCCTCAGGAAGCCTCCTCCCGGTGCAATTAGATAATTGAGATGTCCTTCAATATGGCTGAGCTCGATCCGTTTCCGGGTCATAGGATTGAGGAGCGAGGAGGGATATTGAGAAGCACCCTCGGTGTTGGTTGAGCCTCCTTATTGAAACGGGCCCTAATAGTTAGAACAAGCTAGCAGGGTAAATAGCAGACTTACGCATCTCCGAAGTTTTTATTTTATTTAATAAAACAGTTCTTTATTCAAAAATGGTAAATTCTAGTTCTCTTTCTAAAAATCCCATAATGCACTGGTAAATGGGGAGCATTGATCCTCACTTCGTGTGTCCAAAAAATCAGGTAGGCTTTCTGTCCAGCATATGTGCGTTTGCAGTATGGATTAATTCCAGATATGTATTCTAACTTCCACATATTTCAATGTCAACAACTATAATTCACGTTTTTAAACCATATATTAAGCTACCAATCAAAACAACTTTCAATATCACCAACATACATGAAGTCAGACTGGTGTAAATCCTTAAAAATAATACATGGTATAAATTGTCTTCTGAGAAACAAGGATATTATTATAGCTTCTGACAAGCGTTCCTAAAATGAAAAGATATTAAAACAAAATAACATTTTACACTGGTCAATCTGTCCAAAGGTTTACAAACACCTGACAATTAAATGTAATGTGTTGACGTCGTCGTAAGCTCCACTGAATGTATGTTTTGCAATAGTTGTGTACGAGTCTCTCGATTCTCCTGCTAAAAACATGGACCTAATCTCACACTCAACGCTGGACAAAGCTTGAATTTGCACAGATTGGGGAGCATTTCTCTTAGGTGAACAGTGTCATGTCTCAGGACAAACCAGAAACACAAACAAAACTTACATTGATCGCCCAGATAACAACAGGCATCTATAGAACAAATGCGAGAACACATTATGTAAACAGTTTATTTGTATATTTTCCCAACATAAAGTCATTTAAACTATCTGAGCAGTAAAACCATAATGCAGGGAAAAAAATAAAATCAAAATAAATACAAACCATAAACACAGACTTGAAAATAAACGCTGTATATGATTTGCACATGAAAACTGAATGAAGGGATGTATTTACACAAATCTATGACCGGCCGTCTCAAAATTCACACCCTCATAACATTCATCATTCGAGATCCTCTGCTGGGAAAAGACATCTTACAAAAACCAAACGGGATGAAATGACAGGTCACTGTATAAAAGGCATCGATAAAGCCAAATAAATATCCAGAGTTCAATAAGAGACACTGATTTGAATAATAGTTTGCGAAGGTCCATATATGGGCATTGATGGCAGGAAGCACTGAGCTTCTGAAGAGAAGAGAGAGAGAGAGAGAGTTTATCACACACGCTCCGTGCCCGGCGCTGGAGACCCAGCTGGACCCGATCTGACCCGTCACGAGCTCCCAGTCACAGATCCACAGAAGAGGAGAACGTCTGATGTTACAGCAAATTCAGGACACATCTGCAGAAAAAATTACAGGTTTCCAATAGAAATTAGTTCAAGGGACAGTTTACCCAAAAAGGACAATTCTGTCATTCTTTACTCATCCTCAAGTTGTTCCAAATCTGTATAAATTACTTTAAATTAGAGTGAGAATTTATGGAAAATGTTAACAATTTTCACTTCTGGGACATCATTGACTTACCATAGTAGGAAAAATTTAACAAACCTTAACTTTTACTAAATTCTTTAAAATATCTAATGCTGTCTTCAAAAGAACAAAAAAGTTACAATAATATTTTTTTCTACTATGATAGTGAGTGAATGATGTCCCAGTACTGAAAATTGCTAAAATTCTTTCAAATATCTTTCTTTGTGCTCAACGGAACAAAGAGTGTGTACAAGTTCGAAAGAAAATGAAAGAACATTCATGTTTGGGTGGAGTATCCCTTTAAACACATGTAAACAACACACGTGGGGGTTTAATACGTACAGCTTGCAGGCTGCTCCCCGAATCTCCTCATCAGCTGGTCATGGGTGAACTTCACAAATGCATCATATTGTTCTAAAGAGAGAGAAAGAGAAATAAAATCGGATTTTAACATCCAGAACCAGACTGTTGTGCTCTAGAATAAGGAACAAGAATAATTGTTACTGCTGATACCTGCAAGTTTGGTGGTCAAGATCTCGTCGTACTCCTCCCGGACCTTCTCCTCACGCTCCTTCAGCAGACGCTCGCAGATCATTCCCACCTGCTTCAGCGTGAATAACGGCTGCTCCCGTCTGGAGGGAGACGCCGATCCAGAAGAACCTAACGGATAAAACCAGACAAGATAACCTAAACCAGCTGCATAACCAAAACACAGGCCGACAAATCTGCCCATCAAACCCTTAATAATTCTAAATGAAACACCACATGAATGGATCATGGAAGGGCACCTGGTATTGTGTTGCTGATGGAGGTTTGGGGCTGGGAATCAATGGGGCAGCAGGTGTCTGTCTGCTGGAAACTGATCTCCAGATGTCTTCTCTTCTGCATGCGCTTGTACTCCTGCTTGATGTTACTCAGGATTTGCTCTGAAAAATAAAACAATTTTAACAAAGCAGCTCTGTGGTTATAAAGACAGATAGAAGCTCAGAAACACAGGCGAAAGATATTTGGAAGAATGCTTATAACCTAACAGTTCTTGGCCATCATTAACTACCATAGTAGAAGTTTCAGTGGTAGTCAAACGTGCCCTAGAAATGTTTGCTTACCAACATTCTTCAAAATATCTTCACCGAACAAAGAAATGTATAAAGCAATTTTTCCTACTATGGGAGTCAATGGTGGCCAAGATCTGTTCGGTTATAAGCATTCTTCTAAATATATTTTTTTGTGTTCATCAGAACAAAGACAATTATACAGCTTTGGAGAAACATTTTTATATTTTTAGGTGAACTGTTCCTTTAAAAACCATGGTTTCTTATAACCAGGCAGAGGTTGCGCAAGACTTCATTTATCGTCTGTCATTTTGACGGACCGGCTTGTAAAAATCCGCCATAAGCCATTACCCGTCGCTATGTGTGTGTGTAACGCAAGGTGGTGTTACGTGGTTATTAGCATGTTCGTGACATCATCACGCTGTACTTTCGTTTACTCTCTGAACTGTCTGTATTTTAATACAACTGAACGCCCAATGAAGCCGTTGTTGTTTATCTTCATTTATATATTAAATGTTTCTGTTGTCAAACATTTGTCTGTAATTAATACTTTGTCTATGTTCATATGTCTAGTCAGTAACAATGACATGTGCCTGTAAATAGTGTTTTGTACTCGCTCACTCATAAGTAAGCTGCGGTTTGGTCATGAATGTAATGCTTCTGGCGCTCACTGAACACGCCGAGAGACATTTTTCCACTCACTGAAAGCTAATGTTTATTCCAAATAGATGCTAGTAGCTTTTCTGAAGGAAGAAAACTCTTAACACCACACCGCGTCTGTGTGTGTATAAATGCACGCAACACAGGGGTCTGAGTGACAGATGCATCTTTGCATTTGCACCGGGAGTCTCACACGTTTACCTAAACCGACAAGGCATTTGCAAGTGAGTTAATGATGTGTGCGGTACCGCTGAAACCAGGTCTTCAAAACCTTTTTTTTACTCCAAGGCCCCCCATTGTTTTCAACAATATTCACCCCCCCATAAAAAATATTTAGAGCTTGTAATTAAATAGGAAAAAAAATCATTATAAAGATGGTCAAAAATAAGAAACATTTCGTTTTTTGTTGAATTTCAAATCTGAAATGCAGGGCAGGCGTGGGCCTAATGGTTAGAGAGTCGGTTTTTGTTACCAGAAGGTTTCCGGTTCGATTCTTAGGGCCGGTGGGTAATGACTGAGGTGCCCTTGAGCAAGGCACCATACCCCTACTTTCTCTCGGGCTCCCAGGTCACATTTCGGATACTTTCACTTTAGCTTAATCTTCTTGGGCCCCCTTAGCTGGGGCACCCTTGTTGAGAACCACTGTTCAAAACCATGTTTTCACACGAGATGCACCGGTGTGTATTGGCTCCTGATGATCACGAGTTCATCTTTGATCAATCCAAGACCATCAACATATAAGCTATGGCCTTGGCTAGCTGGAACCGGGTAATGAATTTTAATGTGGCGGATTTCCAGTTAAAAACACCAAGAATCTTATCCATCAAACGCCTCCAAACATCATGAAAATTTCATAAAGTGAATATTTGCAATTCCCACCATTGACATAGCATGAAAAGGCTAATATACCAAACAGTTAATTAAATATATGTATTAAGGCGCTGAATTGCACCAATGTTTATGTACAGTCCCTCTAGGTAAAATAATGTCAAACTTACCACAACAAAATGAAATCTGTGTAAAAATGATGAATGGATCCGTTTCATGTTCCATGATTGGATGATGTAGCTCTAAATAGCTAGTATACCGTACTGCATGTGTTTTTGAACTTTTATCATTTAAAACGTAAGCACAACACTGATCTATATTAATGACAAAAGTTCAAATAAGTTAGCATGTGACAAACAACGTCTTTTGCCAATAGCCGTTTGGTAAAATCGACATCGAGTCCAAATATCGCACAACTGCTTTCCTGACGGACACTGATAACATTCGTGTTAAACTATCCTGTGTGTTTCAGAAACAGAAATGATGTTTTACTTACTAAGTCTCAAATGAATCAGATCATAACAGATTACAGCTAGCATAGTTAGCAACACTCATTAAAAACCCTCACGAACACAACACTGGATAACGTTAATGTGATGTTTTTAACCATAAAGTATTATGTCAATAAAGTGACAGCGAGCATATATACAAATATATAGATGACTACGTGAACACATTAAACATGTATGTTCATAACCGTGACGTATTGTCATCGATGTGGAGGTCACGTCACTGCAATCAGTGGATTTCTCCGTATTAACACGACGCGATGTGTGTAAACACGTATGTTTAATGTGACCTGGATGTGTTCGCGATGTTACAGACCTGTGGTGAGGACCGAAGACACTGCGCCGAAGGGCGACGGCTCCATGCGCAGGTATTTCTGCGGAGATCCGCCGGAGGTGGACGGGGACATGGGCGCACATCTCCGCCTCTTCGGAGACGCCGGGTTCATAAGAGGATCAAAATCCAGAGTCCGTTTCAGAGTGGCTCCGCATGCCATTTTATCTGAACACTAGAAGGGTAAAGTGAGCAATCCGCGAAAAATATAGCACACAACGCCCGGGCCGAGCCTCCTGCTAGCGACAGTCCTGCTGTGATCTCTGGGGAACACGACTCGATCGCTTCGTTTTATTCAAATCCTGCGTCGACCTTCCACGCAAAACATCCGCGAGGAAATAATAAACGTTTGAACACGATAAAGCACGTGGATGAGCAGTCGATCCTCTACATGAACACGCCGATGATGTCGGATTGTGCTAACAACCGCGGTCCGACGCCTCTTGGTTTCCGCCGGCTAAACAATATGGCGTGGATACAAAACATTCGACGAAGCGACCTCTCTGCGCATGCGCAGCGGCGCTAAAGGGAAGGAGGGATTTGCTGTTTTTAAAATAACTTTCCTGGTGGATTCTGCCTGTGAATAGGAGCCTTGAAAACGACATGACCCAGAATGCACGTCTCGATTTTTCTAGCTGAGTGAAGTTTCCCATTGGTGGTTGTGGATTGTTTGTAAATTTGAAAAAAGCACCTCACAGACAGACACTGGATTGATTTACTCTGTTCAAATCATACTGATGATGTTTTTACTCCGTGTCCTTTCACCAAACCTGTTGATATAGTGTTGAAAAAATATATAACTTTTGAGGATATGATTATATGAACGGTATTGTGTGAGAACACGCCCATTACAACCTCTTATAAGTCACTTCGTTTTCACAACCATACAGACAGACATATTGGAATTTCTTCCTATGTTTAGCAGAACAAATAAATGTATACATGTTTGGAACAATTTAAGGAAAGTCATTGATGAAAGAATTTTCATTTGATAACAAAACATTGTCTCTATTTTTTAAGTTCCATAGCTAAAAAAACGTTATCATAGTTCCTTTTCAGTCATTTTTGGCAAAACTTTGGGATACTTCTCCCAAAAATGACAATTCTGTCATCATTTACTCACCTTTGAGTTTTTCCAAATGTGTATAAATGTGTTTGTAACACAGAGAATGATATTTGGAAGAATGCTTATAACAGACAGATTTTGACTCCCATCGTAGAAAAAATACAATAGTAGTCAGAAGTGCTCCAGGACTGTTTGCTGTCCTACATTCTTCAAAATGTCTTCTGTTCAACAGAACAAAACAAATTATAAAGTAATGTTTCCTATTATGGGAATCGATGATTTGTCTGGTTATAAGCGTTCATCCAAATGTCTTTCTGTGTCCATAAGAACAAACACTTTTAGACAGATTTGGAACAACTGGAAGGCGACTAAATGATGACGGAATCTTCATCTTTGGTTGAAGTATCCCTGTGATGGTCTTAGAGATGTATGTTTCGCTCCGCATTCACCATCAGTTTTGCAGCATCTTTTGCACTAGCTCTTACATGAACACTGTTAACGGCTGTTTTGAGTGTTCAAAGCTTTCAAAAATCTATAACAATGATTATTGTTTAATCAATATTACATTTTCAGGTTGACATGTGATTAGTGACGTAAACATGATATACAAAATGGTACTCATTCAGAACAAGGGTAAACGTGACCCTGGACCACAAAACCAATCATAAGTCAAATGATCGTCATATTGCTCGTTAGTTTGGAATGATCCACTCAAGTTTGGTATCAATGTAAAGCTCAGATGTTTCATCTACTCTCCTCAATAGAGAGCGTGAAAACAACATGTTTCATCTTAGCAACGGCCTGCTACAGCGCCCCTGATGGACAACATCAAAAGCCATTTAATGCACCCTCAGATTCGAGCGTCACAAGGATCCCAATTCAATTATCACGCACTACATTCGTTTATAAAGGCGCTTTGTAATAGAAATGATGTGAGTAAGGTTTTCACTAAATTATAGTTTGACCCCCCGGCATATCGCTCTGGGCCCCCAAAAGTGCGTGGGCTCTAGAATCATCCTTCCCCTCTTATAGCACCCCTGAAGACAACTCGGACATTATGAGTAAAACAAGATGTTTTAATAATAAGAGAAGAATATCTTTACACACTTCGTTGAGGGGGAGCTCGCCCAGTAAGGACGTGCCCGTGCCCGGCCGCGACAGAAACCCCGTCGATGCGCGCAGGCATGAGTGTATGCGCGCACCCGCGCGAGTAGCGCCGCCCGCCATTTTACATTATCGGGAATCGCGCGGAGCTCCGCCGGGGACGATTTACCGGTCTCATCACACCGAACATACACTCACACTAAACCGAACAACCCGGAAAAACACCGTCAGGTAACCGTGCGCCCGCTCGGGGGATTCGATGCCGTTTACCGCTGTGTGGGGGTTTATTTCACCGCTGTTTGGAAACAATGTGAGGCGCGGGGGGAGGGGGTACCGGACACGTTTAACACCCGTCAACGGAGTCAAATCAGACCTGCAGATCAGATTAAACGTCATGTTGAGAGCCGTTGTGTGGTTTATTGTCGCGTGTGAGGTGCGGATGTGTTTTACGTGTTTTGTCTGGGTCACGCGGGGTGAGTTAACGTTAGCAGGCTAGTGCTAATGTTGTTGACTGAAGACACTCCTGTGCCATATTTAACGTAAGCTCACTCGTATCGTGATTTCATCTTTTTTAACGATATCAGCACGTTTGATGTTTTTTTTGTTTGTATAAACGCAGTTTGACCGGTGTTTAGCTGAAACGGCCCCATATAACACCGGCGCGTGCACATGTTTCATTTCACCTGGGCTCAGGTGTGCAGATATAAACCGCGCAAATGATACAAACAGGGTTTCAGTTTAGACATCACACTTGTTTAGATGAGGTCTGCGCATGGAGACCGTGGAGATGATGTTTAATAGTAGGCCGAATTGTGTAGATGGTGTTTAATGCGTTTTTAACACTTTGACAGTGTAAAATACACAGCTGATCCGAAATAGACTCACGTCTCTAGGTGTGTGTGAGCAGGATGGTGTTCTGCGCTGATCAGATGTGGAATATTGATCATTTGATATATTTGTTCATGTTGTGAAATGGCTGCCTTCACGTGCTCTCGGAAATTAGATGATAATACTTTATGAAACTGTTCTATTCATGTTAGCAGACAGTTTACTAAATAATGTTTAATGTTACTAAATCCAGAGTCGAAGTGTCGAATGATCAAATTCCCGGGAGCACGTGAAGGCATCATACGTCATATATGTTGGGTGATGGGGAGTGTGTAAGAATCGTTTTTATCATGTCTGAATACCTGTAAGTGATGTCATGTACTTTACAAGATTTCTTTGTCGTATGCATGCAGTCTATATTTTTAAGTGGCGTTATTTGTCTGTCTGCCTCTACCAAAACATGGAATCATTTGTCTCATTGCATCTGAACAGATTTCTGGAGACATGGCCACAGAACATATTAATGGGAACGGTACAGAAGAACCCATGGACACCTCTGCTGAAGTTACCCATTCTGACCACTTCAACGCTTTATTAGAATCTGGTTTACCACAGAAAGTTGCTGAAAAGCTGGATGAAATTTACATAGCAGGTAAGCAAAGCTCCAACCCTCCCCAATGGACTCCTCACCCTTGTTCTATATCCCATTGAGTGCATGTTGAAGTGTGCCCATCACGTCTCTCTCTCTCAGTAGGGAACGGGAATGTAGTTAGAAACTTTGTGTGGTTTCACCGCAAAATGAGTACTGCAGCGCCGAGCAATGCTTTACAACGGGCAAATCGAGCATGTCTGGTTCGATCCAGAGAGGAGTCTTTTTGGGGATTAGCTGTTTTAAAGGAGGGTGGGGAAGGGAGCTGTCCCGGGGGAAACGTGGGCCAGCTGGGCATATGCTGGGACAAAAGAGGCAGCTGTCTGGAGCAGGGACAGGTGATGTTCCCCCCTGTGGCTTATCGCTAACAGATGCTAATTCTAAAGGGGATGAGATGAGCTGGGGGCTTTTACAATAATCTTTATTGTTTATTTAAATGAGTTAGTAGATAGGTGATAGCTGGATGAACAAATGCAATGCACTAGAAAGGGATATTTAAAAGGGTTGTAACTATGTTGCCGCACAGTATGTCATGTATACAGAAAGCTATCAAGCTTTATACTCAGTGACGTCAGTTTAAATGTCCAGTGTGTAATTTTTGGGAGGATCTATTAATAGAAATGCAATATAATTAGGGATGCACCGATACCAGTTTTTCTCTGCCGATCCGATTCCAATACTGAACTTTCAAATATCGGCCGATACCGATCCAAATCCGATATCAGTTATTGTTGACCTTTTAAGGTTTAGAATGTCTGTAACTCACACAGTCATTCAATTTATCTGCTTAAAGTCAAGCTTTGCATATTCATGAAATACATCAAAACTTAGATAAATAATATACACAGTATGACAGACATCTTTATTAAGAACACTGTGCTAAACTTATAATTGAAATAAATTACATTTAATCAAGCTATGAAGTCATCCAAATGACAATCTGTATTTTCCAACCATCCAGCATTTCTTTGATTGACGCTGAAATCACGCTGCTTCTGTGTGATCCTCGCAACTCTTTAGCATGTAGCACAGCACTCTGCAATGCGTGACCAGAATCCATCCCATGCGCGGTTAAACTCAAAATGAAATGGGACACACGTCGGAGCTCCAAATATTAGCAGTGAAGCTCAAAGATTTGACATCTTTTAACTGATCCGCAACATGCGACGACACTATAAAATAACTCGGGCAAAGCTGTTTCAGAAATGTATTTACGCGATGGTAAACTAACGCGGTTCAGGCGACGGAAGCCTACATTTTCCACAACAGAGAGAGACTGATTATCTAGTACAATAAATTCCACAACTTTTTCTGTGATTTTTACAGATTTTTTTGTCGTCTTTGTGAAGTTTTTCTTGCCTTTGAAATAATTCCTGCAAGGTTTGGTGCTTTAATTCGTCCTTTTTGCGTTTCGCTTGTACAAACTCTTCGTGATCTTTTCCGTGATGCTTCTGAAGATGTTTGATTAAATGTGTCGTGTTGTAACGCGAAACTGGCAGCTGTGCTGCTTTCTGTTGTTTCAAGCGTGAAATATTTCCACATCTGCGACATCTTCAACGCGCTGAAATTTCCATATAGGCATAAAGTTGGGTCCTGAAAGGTCTCCCCACTAAACTCGCCTGTCGGGCCATTACGCAAAATACATTTCAAAGTATTTAATTATTATTTTTAAGTAAATGCATTTTTCTCAAAATAAACGAACGTTTTCTATTTACTTAAATACAGCTCCCCGTTCAACAACTGCTGGTAATTTGGTATCGGATTTGGATCGGTTGTGCTGACTCGCGCATGATCGATACCCGATCCATTCAAAAAGGTATGGATCGGAGCCAAATCCGATCCAGAGTATCGGATCGGTACATCCCTAAATATAATATAAAAAACTATGTGTTCAGAGATGTATAAAGAGCTTACATAATGAAGCGTTATGTTTTTATTACCTTAGAATGAGATATTTCTAACTACATACACCTCAGGTCCCCTTGCGTGTAATTGGCCATGTTCTGTCAGACGTCATAGTGTTTGGAGAGGGAGGGGTGGACTAAGCGCTTAGTTGCAATTCACAACCTTGCAGCTAGATATTACTGACTGGACCTTTAAACCTGTTGGTTAAGCTGCCAATAAATGACATGTCACCATATAAAATGTTTTAATTTTGTGTGCTTTGTGACGTTATGTCAATAAGTTTTATTTGCAACTACTTTATATTTATATTAATTTTTTGTCAGTTTACATACAGAAGGTCAACGAAGCCTAAATATGGTCAGTTCTGTAAGAAGTGCAACATTAATGTTCTGGAAAACATTTGTTTATCAAGATTTACTGCTGCTTCCACAAATACATAAAGGATTTTAAAATATAATTTTTCCCTTGAAGCCTCGTCCAAATGATGATACCCTTGAACTCTCTCTCTGAGTTACACTGTTACTGTGATGTACAACAGAAGAATCTGATTGGACGCTGGTTGTTGTGTGTGTGTGTGTAATGTCTGCAGTGGCTTAAACGTGTCTGAGATTTGCCTGCTTTCCTACCCACAGGTCTCCTAGCTCACAGTGACCTGGACGAAAGGGCCATTGAAGCACTGAAGGAGTTCAATGAGGAAGGTGCACTGCAGGTTCTCTTGCAGTTCAAAGAGAGCGATCTATCCCATGTGCAGGTGAGCACGCTCGCTGTGTGTGAGTGATCACGTGAAGTGAGCCTTTATTGACTCACTCACTCTCTCGTTCATCCAGAACAAAAGTGCCTTTCTCTGTGGCGTTATGAAGACTTACAGACAGAGAGAGAAACAGGGGACCAAAGTTCTAGACTCCAGTAAAGGACCAGATGAAGCGAAAATTAAAGTAAGTCCAGTGACAGGTTTCTGATGTCGGTAATGAATGTAGATGTAATTTGCTGCGTTTTTTGCCTTCAGACGCTTCTTGAGAGGACAGGCTACACCCTTGATGTCACTACAGGCCAACGCAAGTATGGTGGCCCTCCCCCTGAGTCCGTCTACACTGGTGCTCAGCCCACTATCGGAACAGAGGTGAATGAAATGCTGTTAGGCCTAGCGGTCTGTGAGGATTGTGTCCAAATGATGAATGATGTACACTGTTCTGGAGTAACTCTTGTTATGCTGATGGTTTACCGCTAAGATCTGATTGGACGTGACACGGAACCTGACTGATATAAACCCTGTAGTGCGCTGTTAGAACACCCACAGCGTTCACTCTGTTTATTACGAAAACAGACTGTGGTTTGTAAGAAACCTCACTTTTCAGTGCGTACCTCATCTCCACTCTCTGTGCTACAGATTTTTGTAGGGAAGATCCCGAGGGACTTGTTTGAGGATGAGTTAGTGCCTCTGTTTGAGAAGGCTGGACCGATCTGGGACCTTCGTCTGATGATGGACCCTCTGAGCGGCCTGAACAGGGGATACGCTTTCCTCACATTCTGCACTAAAGAGGCTGCACAGGAGGCTGTCAAGCTAGTAAGAATAACTATTTCTTTAGTTGTTGTTCTGAATCTCCATTGTGAAGCTTGTGGAGTCATTTAAATTATTCTGAGCAGAAAAAACTGAAACGAAAACGCACATGTACTGCTAACTGCTCGGTACTAATTTACAGAAAATCTAGCACTGCATTTGTTGAACATGCTTATGTTGTGGCACTTGCGTTGAAACATTGGGTTTGAGTTTGGAAATGTGTAATGGTTTCAAGAATGTGTTCACGTGTCCTTTTTCTTTGCAGTATAACAATCATGAAATTCGCTCTGGCAAACTCGTTGGCGTGTGTATCTCTGTCGCAAACAACAGACTCTTTGTGGGCTCCATCCCCAAGAGCAAGACAAAGGAACAGATTGTAGAAGAGTTTTCCAAAGTCACAGGTGAGCTGGTGATGTGGATGTATGCACTGCTCATTGCTGAGCATTTTGACATGTATTCTCTTGGGGTTGAATGATGTACAAAACTTGCTGTCTTTTCCCCATCAGAGGGTCTCACCGACGTGATCCTGTACCATCAGCCCGACGATAAGAGGAAGAACAGGGGCTTTTGTTTTCTGGAGTATGAGGACCACAAAACAGCAGCACAGGCGCGACGGAGACTCATGAGTGGGAAGGTGAAGGTCTGGGGCATTGTTGTCACAGTCGAGTGGGCCGACCCTATCGAGGACCCTGATCCAGAGGTCATGTCGAAGGTCAGAACCTGCTCGGACTATAATTTTGTTTTTTATTTTTTAATATCGCATTTGAGTCTTGCACAATACTGACTGCTTTGAAGAAGTATGTGAATAAAGTGTCTGAATATTTATACTGTGTCATTGGCTGTCCAAATTATTTTTGATTTTGTTGCACTGACAGTTTACTGCTAAGATCTGACAGGACAGCCTCTTGAAGCTTGTGCTGCGCTCCTTGCCGTAAGTCTCTGGGTTTCAGATGTACTGATGGTCTGTTGTGTCCACGTGTGCCGTCAGGTGAAAGTGTTGTTTGTCAGGAACCTGGCCAACAGCGTAACTGAGGAAATACTTGAAACCACTTTTGGCCAGTTTGGAAAACTGGAGCGAGTGAAGAAACTTAAAGACTACGCCTTCATTCACTTCGATGAGAGAGACGGTGCGGTGAAGGTAATGACACTGAGAGTTCTTTTGTTGGGTGGGAGGCCTGTTTGTCGAACGGCGATAACAGCGGCGTGGTGAATGTTGACAGGCCCTGGCGGAAATGAACGGAAAAGATTTGGAGGGAGAGAATATTGAGATTGTGTTCGCCAAACCACCAGACCAGAAACGGAAAGAGAGGAAGGCACAGCGCCAAGCAGCAAAGACACAAATGTGAGTTTTTATGGGTGTCTGTCTTGAGGAATTTTTCCCTTGTTTTCAAGAAGTGTCTGTATTGTTAATATACTCTATGTACGGTTGTTTTTTTAAATCTAGGTATGATGATTACTACTATTACGGCCCCCCTCAAATGCCACCTCCCTCCAGAGGCCGGGGCAGGGGCGCCGGTCGCGGTGGTTATGCCTACCCGCCCGACTATTACGGCTACGAAGATTACTATGATTATTATGGTTACGACTACCATAACTACAGGGGTGGCTACGATGACCCGTACTACGGCTACGATGATTTCCAGGTGCCCGCTCGAGGCCGCGGGGGGCGTGGTGGTGCCAGAGGCGGGGTGTCTCCGGTGCGTGGCCGAGGGGGTGGCGCTCCACGGGGCAGGGCGGGCTTCACGCAGCGCGGTGGTGTCGGACCGGGAGCGAGCAGAGGCCCACGGGGAGGAGCCAGAGGCGGGGTTCTGCCGAGAGGGCGCGGGGTACGTGGTGCTCGGGGTGGACGCGGTGGAAATGTAGGAGGCAAGCGCAAAGCCGATGGCTACAACCAGCCAGATTCCAAACGGCGCCAGACCATTAATCAGAACTGGGGCTCGCAACCCATTGCACAGCAACCCTTGCAAGGTGGCGATCATTCTGGTAACTATGGTTACAAATCTGACAACCAGGAGTTTTATCAGGATTCTTTTGGGCAACAGTGGAAGTAGAGAACGTAGGGCCTTTTTGCTTTTTTAAATAAGAAACCCTTTTTATAGAGACTTGATTGGTCCTAAAACACGTTAAAGGTTGTCCCCTCTCTTTTTCCCGTCGGGTTTTCTTGTATATATTTTAAGAATCCGCTTGGACTCGATCAGTAGTCACACACTCCCACCTGCTTCTGCCGAACTGATTTTGTCTTATGTTTTGTTTGAGAATCGTTTCCTACCTTTTAAAAATCGGGATTGAAATTTTAAAATTTGCAGTTCTTTGTCTATTTGGCAATATAGTACCATGTATGTTCATAGGATTTTTGCTCTCCATGTCTTTAAAGTAGGTAACAGCAACAAAAAAGGACGGGGGAAACTGTCTCCTTAACATGTATTCAAGAAAAAAAACAAAAAAAAAATTGATATTTGTATGTTACAAGAGATAATGCTAGTAAAATAGCTTGTCTTGTGTTGGGGAAGAAAAAAAAAACACGATAAAAGAGGACTTGATCCTAATTTTTGGCTTTACATTTTGGCTTGTATTCTTTGCTGTTTGTCTGCTTGAATAAACATACACGCACCAGTGTACAAAAACTCAAATTGTGTTTCAAATTCATGTTTCGGCAAATTCTCTCTTCAAATTGCCTACAAATTTATGGCTCCTTGTGGAAGAAAAAGGACTAAAGGTTTGCCTGTTAGACGTGCTGCTACCTCACTCTGCATGCCTTCAGATGATATATCACCGACAGTCCATATCCCACTTGAGCTTTATGTGTAAATACATGATATCATTTCACACAATGACGACAACAACAACAGTTCACTGCCATTCCAATCTGGAGCCTTCTCTCTCCCGAGGTCCCGCTCTGTGTTTTTTTTTGTGATACGCATTCAGAGGGGTTTTGTTAGAAAAACTCAGCTGAGATCTACGCTCACTTATAGCCACAGAAAGCACAATTTGACCCAAAGCGGACGAGACGTCTTTGTCGCTGGAGGCTCTAACTCTTTGCCCTTGCACGTTTGTTCCAAATTGTTAGCGAACGGTGGGAAATCTTTACATGCATGCATGCACTATTGTCTCTGTAGTCAATCTGTTCTGTTTCTCTGTAAACGATCATAACCCCTCCCACCCTTTCCTAATACCTGTCGCTTCGATCCGAACCGCTGCTTGGCTACTCTCGTGCATGCCACAGATCACAGGGTGTCTGTAGTGTCTAGTGAATGCATCATCCTTACAGTCTTTTGTGTTGTTTTGTTTTGATATCTTTATCCTTTGTGTTGTTGTATTTGTTGTTAACGCTTCTCTAATTTGTGTCCCTTTTGTCACCTGGCTAGCAGGGTAAGGGGCTGGAGGCGGCTTTTGACATATCCCAGTGAAGGACGAGTCGCTTGGTGGGGTGCTGCCGGTGGATGCGATGGTAAGGTCCGTTCCATGGTCCGACTCTGTTCCTGCCTTACGGAAGCTCCCCATCTGCCTCCAGGATTGCCGTCAGATCCAGCATAAGACCTGTTTGGACCGTAATGCCACTACAGTAACTTCTGGAGGTGGAGATGCCCAAAGGATATTTCTCCTCGACGTGAAATGTATTTTGCACTTTGTAGATGTTTGAAGTGGCTTGGAGGTGCTGTTTGTGTATGTATATTTTTGTGCGTTTTTAACCGCGGCTTGGCATGTGTCGAGTCTTGCTTTGTTTTTTATTTGATGTGTTTTTACCACCTGGCATGCTTGGCCAGGCATTCCAGGTCAATGGTTCCTTTTGGAACGTTTTTTGCTTTTCTCTTCAGTAAGTTGATATTAAAGGGTGGGTTAACTACCTCATCGTGGAGGCTGAAACTGCCCTGTCTGTTCTGTACATATGATGTAAGCAGGGCTTTTTATATTCCACACTTATGCACAAGGGCCACAGCAGAGCCGATGTACTTAGTGTATTATAGTCCTTTTGTATAGCGCAGAACAGTCGGACTGGACATGTGTCTGAAACTCATATGATGAGTCTAAAGTCACTGGTTTGTTTTCTGTAAAGGTGGGGGAAAAGCTACTTTTTAAAAGCTTGAGCTATTTTCTCTCATGCATTTTGTAAAAGTCTGCAGCTCGATCAGTTTTTAATCGACATCATCTCTTTTGTATGCCGTGTCACAGTTTCAGAGGTAAGTTTATAAATGTCATGCACTAGAATGAGACGGCCCGGAAGATCTCACAGGACCTAGAGGAAGTCAAGCTTCCTTGTTCTCATCTCATCAGAGGCTTGAGATCAGTCTCCTCCCTGCCGCTCATCTTCAATCAGACTGTTGCCATAATTCTCTAGTCTGTTTTGTGAGCTGTGCTTGGGATGGACAGGAAGTGATGTCATGTAACTGGGCACACCAGAGCTGCCTTTACATCACATTAAATGTGATGACTTAATGAGATATGCATCATTGTGGCCATGTGATTGGTGGTGATTTTAATTCTGTCTCTCTTACAAGTAAGGGGGGGGTTAATATCTTTGAAAAGGGATTTTCTTGCATCTGATAACATTGACTGGATTTTGAACATGACTGACTGCCACTATTTCTGTATGATCATGAAGCCATTTTATCAGAAGTGGTATTTGTTTTGAATTCACAATACTGCTGCATTAGTGTTTGCATTCCTGCAAATAAATTTTGTTACCGAACATGTGTAGACTCTGATTTTGTCTTCTTAATAATTTATTTCTCAAGCAAACTTGCATTTTCTACATTGCAATGTGATCTCCAGTGTAATAGTATATGAATTCAGTGCATTGTTTCACAGATTAAGTGTCTCATTGTGTTCTCTCAATGGTCTCAGTAATGTCTCACTGAAGTAGCTCGTGACGCTACTAATCGTTTTTGAAATGGTCACACGCTCACTTACAAACAACTGTCGGTGTAAAGCAACATACAGAGATATGAAAAGAAACGACTTGAACACGAACAAAAGGGCGAAAAACAGGACTAGGCCAATAACGTCATTCCTGTTTCCTTCCGACACGAGTGACGTCACTTCCCATAGGCTGAGTCTCCGCGCTGTTTCAGTTATATCTATGGTTTATGTTTTTGCATATTTAATATTTCAAGTTCTCTTTTTTAAGTCTTAAATGTATTTATGTAATATATTGATTAAATTATTATATTCGCGAAATAAAGCCAATGAATACATTATATTTAGGACGCAATGTCCTAAGTGTAGTTTTATGATTTACAGTATTAATTTATTGGCATCGCCTCATGGAAAATATTGAAAGCGCTTTTTATACACAAATTATTCAAGTGTGCCATGGAGCACATTTTAAAAGGTTTAAGTAATTCAAATGTTTATGGTGTTTTTAGATATATTATATATTTATTTGTTTCACAGAAAATCGAATACATTTACATTCGTGTATATTTTATTAAATGTGAAAAAACACCAAATAGTATATTTATTACAAAATAAAACAAAACTAACATCAATATTATTACCAAAAAATAACCCCAAATCTGCCCTTGTTCATAGGCGGGACCTCGCGACGATGACGCAAGTTTACGTGACGTCCTTGCGCTGATTGGCTGGTCAGCATCGAGGGGGCTCGTGATTCGCTAAGCTGGAAATTTGAAAACATTCCGTTGAAGTAAAATTGTGTGTCCGGGCGGAGAGAGTTAAAAAGAGCAAAGAATTAGACAATAAGCGATTAATACTTTGATAGCAACGATTGAAATGAACGTCTAAACATTCACCAGAAGAACAGATGGACATCGCGTCTTATTTTCAGTAAGTGAAATGACATTTCATCGCGACGCTATTGGTTATTCTCGTATGTTTACAGGACACTATTGTGATGAAAGTGTTTGAATGGATGTTTATACAGTATAGTGTCAGGATAGTCATTTATACTCCTTGAACATCTTCTGTCATTCACAAATCTTCTTTCAGGGCCTTTGAGTCCAGCGTCCGCAGTTATGTTGGCGATGACCCTTTAGACCCATGGGATAAGTCAGTGGATTTTTATGAAATCTCCATGTGTGTGTATATGCAATGTTTCACATGTGTTGTGTTAGGTTTGTGCAGTTCCTGGAGAGCAGGTTATCGCTGGAGGAGAGGAAGGGTCTGTCTGTGGTGTTGGACCGCCTGGTTCAAACCTTCCTTCATGATGACCGATACCACAATGACCTGCGATACGTCACTCACTGTATCAAATGTGTAAGTTCAGTCTCGTGCATTTGCAATCACGCGGAACTGAGCGAATCTATAGCTTGTAAGATCAATATCTAAACGAGATTAAAGTGATCGGTCACTCAAAAATGAAAATGCTGTCATCATGTATTCACCCTCTTGTCATTTCAAACCTGTATGTACTTTCCTTCTGCTGCAGAACACAAAAGAAGATATTTTAAAGTAACAGCGCCGGCACACGTTCACTTACTGGTATTGTATGGACACAAAACCAATGCTTGTGAATGGGTGCAGGTTAAAAAGAAATAAAGTACATACAGGTTTGAAATGACAAGAGTGTGAATTGGATGAACTATCACTTTAATACGCTTTAAACGTCCTCCGCAGGCGAGTTTCTACAGCGATCCGATCGAGGTGTACAGTCATCTTTACAGTCAAGGTGTGGGGACGCAGGCCGCAGCGCTATATATGGACTGGGCCCATCAGTTTGAGAAGAAGGGACTGATCCCGCAGGCCGAGGCGGTGTACCAGAGAGCCCTAGAGAACAAGGCCCAACCGCAGGACAACGTGCTTCAACAATACAAGTGAGTGATCGTCCCTGCTCGTATTCCGGATGCTCATTTTGTTGATGATATGACGTGTTCTTATGGCTTCACAGGCTCTTCCAGAGTCGAATATCTGTGAACGCTCAGACGACAGTGCCAGGTACAGGAATGATCTTCTGTTTGAGCTTTTGAATGTCTGAGAGAGAGGACAATAATCTATACACCGCCGTCTCTTCACTGACAGATCACGTGCGTCAGCCGCTGCAGAACTCTCAGCTCGTCAATCAGACCCAGAGACAGAGAGAGACCGTCCAGACTCCATGCAAGGTACAGACGTCACACTGTCTGCTCTTGAACTGCGTGGTCTAACTGTCGACCTGTTTTCTGATTCATACGTGTTTGTGTCGCTCGCAGGAGTCCGAATGCGTCTCTCCGGCACCTAGAACAGTGCGCGTGTAAGTGTCTGTCAGATCTGCTGAATCTTCTGGAACACAGTAATATTTCAGTGTGTTTCTTTGGAGCCGTGTCTGACCGGCTTTTCTGTGTGCTCAGGATCTCGCGCTCTGAGAATAACCCGAGCCGGGCGGCCGGCAGTACGGGTGCTGAGAGCGTGTCCATGTATTGTGTGAACGAGCTGCAGTGTGAGGGATCCGAGTTGTCGTTTGAAGAGCTCCGAGCCAGACGATACTTCTCTAAATGCAGACAGCAAGAGGAACAGCGCAGACTGGGTGAGAACTCTTCCATGAATCCTTGACGTGTGTTTGAAACATGCGCACATGTGACGCCTGTGTGATGGCGAGTGTTTTGTGAGCAGCGGAGGAGCAGAGGAGGCTGTGGGAGGAAGAAGAGGAGGTGAAGAAGATGAAGAAGCTCCTGGAAGATCTGGAGAAGAATGTGATCGTGCAGCCAGCTGAAGAGAGGAAGGTAAAGAGGTCACTGAAACATCACACCTGCAAAAAGCAGTCGGTGCAAGCTCTCCATTCACAGCTCGCTCTCTGTTCAACTTGTTTGGGTTTTGGAGAGAGGTGTGGGGTTGCAGGAATCATTATTATAGGTTATATTAGTTTTCATTCTGAAAGTGTTTGAACTCTTTTGTACAGGAACAAGCAGCATCAGCGTTCAGAAGGACTGAAATCTCTGAGCTGGTGTCTGAGCATCAAGCAGCACTGCAGCTCCGCACCGAACACTCCGCAGGGCATGCCGGGAAATCGGACATCTGTCTGTCCTCCAGACACGTGACAGAAGCCAGTCGACCCCTCGTGCCTCAGGGGTCCCAGGCTGAATGTGTGAGCGGTGTAAGAAAGAGTGGAGATGTGATGCAGACATTCAGAGCGTCAGGAGATACTGAGAGCTCATCCGTCCATCAGATCAGAGATCGGTGAGGAGCATCACATCACAGCTTGATCAGATACTGAAGGAATGTTTTAACGGACTGTATCCTCACACTTGTCTGTGTTTATCTGTAGTGATGTGTCGAAACAGCCGGAGGCAAATGATGATGGGAATAATGCTGACAGTGAGTGTTTCTATACATGACACACACACACACACACACATAGAGTGGCTGTATGTGGATTCACTCTCTGTCTCTCTCTCAGCATCATGTGGAGGGTTCAATCACTCTCATGTTACTCCAAACACATCTCTGGGTTTCATGCACGCCACACCATCCCGAGTTCTTCCTTCTCCCACTGTCAACACACGAGAAGCTTTGGGTAAGAACACACACACACCTGATTCCTCAACACCTTGATATCATTGTTGTCCTTTCATAACCTCAGATGTCCAACATCTTTTAGGAAACACTCGTTTTAAATGATTAAATACTGTTGTCAAAGATGACAAGTACTTTTAAATGAAACTAGTGATGTGATGTTTGACACCGAGGCTACGAGCTTGTATAAAAAGAAAGAGCGAAGCATTGTACCGCCGCTTTATTCGTTTTGTCATAACCACGTGATCCGTGACGTCTGAAACTTCGTTTTTAGATACAATCACTCCATATTATGAACCCATGGTCTTATGTGAAAGAATATCCTAAAAGGCAGCAGAAGTAAAGAAATTGACTAGCCTCGCACTGTTGAACACGTCCTGTGCCTTAATAAAAATCTTGTGTGTAATAGAGTCCCCAGTTCACAATCACGTCATAGGTCACTTTACATCAATAAACTATTATATGAAACCACAAATATAAATGGACACTAAGGACCAGCTTTGACCGTAGTGTGCACCGGTTTGAAAAGCTGAATGAAAAGAACCATTTTATGATACACTTGAGTGGAAAGCCTCAATGCTTCGCATAGCTTCGTTTCACCATCACTATCAAAATCCCCGTGAACCAGAAGTTGCGATTGTTTTTACTTCAGTATTTTGATGCATTTCCTAGTGGAACAGAATTTTGAATGAGAAAAATAGATGGAATGGCTTTCGTCTTTCGTTTCACTGCGATTTGTCAAACACATGTTCCAGTGTCGTGGGCTTGTTTGTCCACGAGAGATTTAAGAGTAGATGCTTTTTTAAACCTCTCGTGGTGCTCTGATATCACATATACTGATTTGTCCGGGTGATGCTGCATGTGGTCGAACAAAAATGCCTTTTCTGAAACACCGCCTGCAGTGACATTGGTGACATCACCAGTCACCTCTCTGTTTCCTTTTTTTTTTTTTATTTGAAGTATTATTATTTCAAACTTTAATTTTACACATGAATGTTTCGTCAGACAGTCTGTGTTAACACACATGTTCATTTGTATTATGCTGAGATTTCTTCACAGGCTGTCTTTGGCTCAGATGTTTGTTGTAGTGTCTAGTGTGTGTAACAGATGTGTGTGTGTGTGTTTTTTCTAGGTGTGATCATGGACATGTTTCAGGTGCCCACCCTCCTGCAGGAGAGCATGTTTAACAGTATGATTCAGCCTGAGGACAGCTTTGAGAAGAGCTGCAGAATCACTGGTGATGTTCATGTCCTTCTCTGATGCTTTTCATGTGTAGTGAACAATGCAGTAAAGCAATAAACGCTGCTTTTCAGGAAATGGAAAAAAAACACTGACAACACCGTATTTAATCATTTAAAAAGAACAAGGTCAACGAGCACTTATTGAAAAAACCCAGCGACACACATAAAGGGGGACTAATAATGATTTTTGGGAAAAACTATAAATATCAAAGGTGCTTAAGCCAGGATGATTAGGGTATTTAAGTCCCTTTTTTATTTGCCAGCTAATAGTAATATTGGACACAAAACACTTGCAAAGTAAACAGGACTGTGGATTTATTGATTTTGGTGGGGACTTGCTGAAAAACGACAAATTTATATTAAATACAAACAACGTGGAAAGAATATTTAACACAGAAGATAACTAAATATACACGTTAATCGTTAGTTCTCTTTTTCCCCTGAACATCATGTACCAAACATACTTTACACTAGTTAAACATTATTTAACCTTCAAACTTTTCTGGTATATTCTCATGTAACAAACAAACTATAGATGTTCTTCCAGAGCAAACCACCGAGTCTAACCGATCTCAAGACAGAAAGCATTCAGACAGCAGTCTGATTCAAACAATATGCTTTTGTTCCTATAACTGACACATTCATAAATACTGAATCTACATCAACAGTTACTAATATCAGTAAGTGAATGATCACGACAGAACTGTGCTGGATTATAACTGTGAGGAGCTGAAGAAGTTAAACCAGAGGAAATCATTTATGATTTATCACCTATAATATATCGGCCTAAGTTCTTATTATCAGCCGATAACATTAAAAATGAACATTTATCAGCCGATACTGATTTATCATGCATCCTTAATTAAAATTGCACACAGGCTGAAATGTATTCCGTATTCATCCATCATGTATTAAACATTTGAAATGTAAATGAATATATATATAGAGCTTTATACCACCGGGGTCTTTATACGTACAACAGTCTGAGAACCACTGCCTTAGATAAAGATATTACTGGTGTGTATCAATGATGTATTTAAAGATACTGTATGTCAGGGTAATTTCTTTTCAGTCAAACTTAAATTTTAGTCTGGGACTAGTCCTGAGCCTCTTCTGTGAAACTGTGCAAAGGTTTTAGTAGGACAGGAGAGATGTGTTTGGCTTCTACATCACGCATTGGTCTGATGCTGGTTTTCTGTGTGTGTTTTAGGCAGCGCCGCCTCGTGTGTTAAACCCAGCACAACACCATTCATGATCTATCAGGACACAGATGATCAGGAGAACGGAGGGTAAGATCAGGACTTCATCTGTCATGTGATGTAGATGTTTGTGTGAAGGCTCTGTTTGATTCCATCTGTCTGTCGGTCTGTAGATCTGCTCAGTCTGTGCTCAGAAAGAAACCAGCAGTGAGTCGAGCACTCGCCGAGATCTCCAAAACCAGCGTGAGTGTGTAAACCTGTATGTCAGCCGTTCTTCTGTGGAACACAACAGATGATATCTTGAGAAATGCCTCCGTTGTTTTTCTGTTCAGTGTGGTTTGATTATGAATATCTGAAGTTCTACAGGTCTGGAATGAATCATTTGCTGCATTATGCTTATGATGTGATTGTATGTTGTTGTTTGTTGAGTAGGAGACTCCAGTCAGCACCGAGTTCATCACGGATGAGAGCGCAGTGTGGGGGGCTCGTAACGTCTCGCTGGGCCCGTGTCCCAACCACACACGTGATTTCGCTCTGTCCGCTCATCTGGTGTCCACACCGCTGCATCCTCGCGCTCCGCACTCGTGGGATATTGAGCAGACGCAAGGTATTCCACTATTGATTCAATATTCATCTGTTCGTCTCCGTGCAGTGTTGACCGCTGGATTTATTCTCTCGCAGAAGAAAGCGCGCAGGTCAGAGGTGTCGAGAGCTCGGAGGAAAACCAATTCGTGCGGCCGCCCACTAAACTCAGGTATGGTCTTGAATAAAGTGCATTCTCTCTTCTTTCTTGGCTGAAGCTGATTGGCCCGTTTCTCATCTGTCCGCAGTCCAATCATGGAGCAGAGTCCATTAGACGAGAAGCCGTCAGAGGTGGTGGAGTTCAGCATGCGGGCTCAGGGCACTATCGTCGGGGAGGGCGTGTCTTTAGCTCATCAGACTCCGGGTGTTTCTCTGACCCAACACAACCACACCACCAACAGCAGCAGACATCCGCTGGCCGCCCTGTCGTTCCCCGACCAGACCATCCTGCGGACGGACGACGAGTCTTTGAAATCTGTCAGCGCCAAACCCAGCTGGAGCATCTACCAGAGCCCGGAGAAAGAGCCGGGAGCAGATCTCATCTCTTCTGAAGTCTCGGAGAGAGACGAGGATTCACACGCAGCTGATATCCTCCTGCCCAAGATGTCCTTTCACAGGAGAAGATCCGGGAAGAAACCACTGGAGAACAAGGACGTCCTCATGAGTCCCAAAGCCTCACCGGGATTATCCTGGTTACAGGTGGACGCATCGGTTCCCACGCCAGATCCAGATCTTGATGTCATGATGATTCCTGGCAGGACTGCTGGAGAGCACCAGAACACCAGACCTATGTGGTCCATCTACCAGAGTCCAGAGAAAGCCCCTGAACCAGACTTGCTGTGGGCAAAGAGCCCTGAGCCAATGGCAGAGCAGGATTCAGAAGTGTTCTCCGCTCAAGAGGAAGTTCAGTTTCTCCTCCCGAAGAAATCGTTCCAGCAGCGGAGGTCTGGGACGGAGGCTGTGCGCATGTTGCAGGAATCTCTAATGAGGAGTCCGAAGCCGGTCTATGATACCAGCCTGGAGGAGCCCATGAGTCCGGCAGCAGGTCTAGACTGGCTCTCCACTGCCAGCCCACCTCGACCAACAGACACCGATCTGGATGTCATGGCGAGTCCTCCGCAGTGCTCCGGGAAACTCTCAGATACGAGACGAAGCGTCTCGATGAGCCCGGAGAGGAAGTCTGTTAGTACTGTGGATGTTCCCATGAGCCCCTGCGCAGCGGACACGCCCACACCAGGTATTTAAATGAGGCGGAGGGGATGCCATCATGATCTTGTACACGTGCACGTGTAGGGCTACTGTTAAGTGGATTAACCAGGGTTTGAATTTAGGGGGGTCTGGGGCGGCTACCCTGTTGCCCAAAGGAATGACATCTGTTTTTTGTATTCTGCTTTGGTTCATGTGGATTATTTGCATATACTTGATCTACATTATCAGGAGCTGAATCGTGTTAAAACGCTCATATGCTGCATACGACGACTGGCTGGTTCCCCCACTCTTTACATTAGTTTTTTTATAAATAGTGTATATTATATAATTAATGAATACAGAACCATATCTCAATAATATAAAGAACAAGAATCAAAAGACGAGAAAATTAAAAAAGCACGGTAGTAAATAAATTTTTTTAATAAAAAAACAAATTATTATTATTGCTATCAATACGATTTTACAATGAATGAAATGTCAGCAAGAAAGACATCAAACTTAGGCAGAAATGAGTTTTTGTGAATAAAACAATGTCTGCTACAATGCAACATAAAATACAAAATAACAGAAAGATGGATAGCATGGTCTCTCCAAAAAAGAAAGAAATATATCCTTCAATTTCTCCTCATGTGGATCTCTTTTAATGGATTATCAACATTTTAAGGACATTTATGCGTGTAATGTGGTCAAATGAGATCATGTGATTGATGCTTGTACCGCCCGCTGCATCGTTTACTTTATTATTTTGGAGGAGTGGTACGGAGACCCCCGAGAGCCTTGACATGATGTGAACTCTGGCATTAACCCATCACTTCACAAACAACAGAGTTCTAAAAATGAGATGAAATGACCGTATGAAACATTAAATGAAATAAACCAAACAGAAAAGCTTTTTATACTTTCCCACTCGCTTTTCAGCCCACTTTAGCCAACCAGACTTACTCTTGTGCTTCACTGATGTCTTTATTTGCTGGTGACCGAATATTTCAACTGTTTAGTCATTTGTTTGCGTCTCGTTCATATCGGCAGACTCGCTGTGTAACTAACTACACTATAACCCTGATTCAACGAGACAACAGCTCAAAACATTACAATCATGTACCCCACATTCTTTTTAGTGACCTTTTCAAGAAATCAAAAGCTCTTTTTGAGCTCACAGAAGGGCCAGAAACAAGCTTCTTCCACTGAAAACATAGTGCCGCCACTGCAGTTCAAATGATAGTCTATGTGAGAGTATTTTGTGAAGACACCCGACATCATTTTTGGCGTCACACACCAGATACAGGACATTGCTCAATAAAACTTGTTTGTGTAGGTGGACTGCAGCTGGTGTCAGACCCCTGGGATGAAGACCTGATCGCTTCACTTCTCTCCAAACTTCAACCACCTCTGTCCTCGCATCCCACCCTCACCGTCTGGACCTGTCGCCTGCCCAGCATCACACCTAAAATGACCATCCAGATCGGTAAATCTCGAATGAGTGTACCCTCACTGAAGAGGAACTTTATTCAGTTTGTGTCTATAAATATGTTTGTGTTTCAGCCGGACAGTCGCTGCGGGTGGATTTTGTTCTGGGTCAGGGAGCTTTTGCTACGGTCTATCAGGCCACAAACCTGATGAACTCACAGAAGCAAATCCTGAAGGTGAGAACTGAACGCTGCGTGTCTCCTCATTTGATATAATGCTGAACATCAGCGTCATGTGATGTGTGTGCTGCTGCTCACAGGTTCAGAAGCCAGCCAATCCGTGGGAGTTTTACATTGACAGTCAGCTGAACGCCCGTCTGCAGCCCGTCGTGCGTCATCTCTTCAACACATTATACTCGGCTCATCTCTTCACTAACGGCAGCGTTCTGATCGGAGAACTGCACAACTGCGGCACACTCCTGGTGAGGAGAGCCAATGAAAGATGGTTTTATATCTGAGGGCGGGGCTTGCAGCTGCTCTATAGGCCACTTTGGAAACTGTAAGCAATGCTGATCCAACAGCGGTCCAGAAGAACTTTGCGTTTCACTTTTTTAACACCACACAGAAGTTGAAACAAAATACAGCTGAACATTTAAAACAAATATCTTGAAGATATAGAAATGAAACAGGAAGTGCTTCTGGACCAGCGTTTACATCTGACGAAGTGGTCTGTAGGAGGATTTGAATGCATGCGTGTGGTTTCGATTATAGTTTTTAAACCGGTATGCGTGACGTGTTCTACCTGCAGAGCGCAATAAATCTGTACAAGGGTCGCAGTGAGAAGGTGATGCCGCAGCCGCTGGTCCTTTACTTCACCGTCTGTATTCTGCACATGGTGGAGACGCTGCATCAGGCAAACATCATACACGCCGACATCAAACCCGATAACTTTCTGCTGGGAGAGAGGTACATCATTCACTCTATGTAGGGCTGTAGCGATTGGCCGCGAGCCTGTTGAAGACCGACTATAATATGTGACGATTCAAGTCGGTTGAGACGTTTGAAGAATCACAGTACATGTTTTGAACCGCAGAGGCCGCTGTTTTTGGACAAGCTTGGTAAACCTGGATATGCTGATATTTCTTAATAAAGTAAAAATTAGGAAAAGCACAAACACAGTCTTAGTTTGTGTATATTAAAGTATTGTATAAATATTCATTTTTTTTTGTTTGATTTTAAAAATGCTATTTAGTTTTGTTATTTGACATAAAAGATATTTAGATTTCGCAATGAATTGTGCAACATTATGCAACGGTCAGACTTGATAAATTCATTCGGACGCTGCTGCGAAAATGGGCGGCTGCTTTTTTGTTCATCTATTGGTCTCATGTAATGCGAATTCACAGGTCACAGTTCACCAAACTTCAGACGGGCTTGTGTTTCTGTTCTGTCGCATTCACGTGCGTATGAATTGAAGTCAGGGGAGGGAAAAGTCAAGTGTTACTGCAGATTTATAGAATCCTTAACCGTGTAATAATACCAGCGGTGAGCAGATGACTGGACTGACTGGTCCTGATGCAGCACACAGAAGCTCATCTGTTAGGATGAACCTCACAATGATTTCCGCTGAAAGGGTGTCTTGTGTTCTCTCAGGTTTCTGGAGAACGAGTGTTTCCATCTGGAGAACCTGGAGCACGGTTTGACTCTCCTTGATATGGGTCAGAGCATCGATATGACTCTCTTCCCAGCAGGCACAGCGTTCACTGCCAAATGCATGACGTCAGGCTTCCAGTGTGTGGAGATGCTGAGCGGGCGACCGTGGAACTATCAGGTAACCATCATCTCCAGACGTACCACACATCATCCACACGGCTGTAGTAGCTCACTCTGGATGTGTGTTCAGAGCTTAATTTGGTGAAACTGAATTTGGAAAAAGAAATGTTTTGTATAAACAAAGGAATTGTCTATAATAATTCAAGCGTGCATTAACAAAGACATTTCAAATACAACTTTACAATGTTGAACTCACAGATACTGTAGATACATTGTTAAAAAGTCAATAGTTCAAAATAGATTTCAGCTGGATTATGAGATTTCATTCAGAAGTATAAACCTATTTTAACAGACGGATTACTTTGGCATTGCGGGGACGGTCTATTGTATGATATTTGGGACGTACATGCAAGTGAAGAATGAAGGTGGAGTTTGGAAAACAAACGGAACGTTCAAAAGGTAAATGATGATGATTTTATATTCACAAAACCTCATACATACAAGACCGTTATATATCAATACACAAAGAACGGCTTTATTTGATATACTTGAGCAGCAAAGAAACCGTCATGCAAATAATACTGATCATCCTTTATGAGAGCAGAAGAGCAATGACGTTCAATAATATACGTTATGTTCACTGATCTATATAAATGAGTGGATTGCTAATGACATCATTACACTGAAACTACCGCGCCGCCATGTTGGTGTGCCCAAACCTTCTATTAAATGAATAGTTAGTTATCACATATTAATGATATGTATCGTCGTTTTTATATCTTAAGTCTTACAGTACATTCTTACAGCGCAAATGTCTTAAGCATGTAAATGATGAATCATTTAATGTCGGGAAATTTCCCGTCTTATTTGATATAGAGTGAGTTGCGTTCATTTTCTCACGAGACACCTCAACATATGACAAACGTGCTTATCCTGGAGTCCCAATACGGATGAATACAAGGCTGTATGTTCTTTGAGTCATGAAGCTTTATTTTGAAACATTTACTAACAGTGTGCAAAACACACTCGCCTTCTATACATTGATCTCTATACGTCACTATGTGAACTGTAAACTCATCGCACGCCTAATAAGCTGAAAAACGATTCTATTTCTGATGGTCATTTTGACTGTAAGTCAATGGCGCTCTGTCAGTTGGGCGGCGCGATCGCTTCCGGTGGCTTCACCTCCTGCCGTTGGTTTAGCGTTCTAGGAGCAATCCAGTCATTTATATAGATCAGTGGTACAGTTTATGAAAACATCTTCGTGTCCTGAATCAGAAAATAAATCATATGGTCTGATAACGGGTCATTTCATCCTTCACTCCATCTTTTTTCAGAAATGTTCACGCTGACCTCTGGCAGAATTTCTTCCACACGCTCCTGAATGTGCCCAACTGCGGATCTTTACCGTGCCTGCGCAGTCTCCGTCTGCAGCTAGACGCAGTCCTGCAGGAGAATTACAGTAGCAAACTGCGCAGCCTCAAGAACAGACTTGTGGTTCAGATTCTGGAGTCCTCGCGTTCCTCGCGCAAATGAAGATGAAAACGGATTTCTTTTAGTCATTGCCTTTTGTGTTTTAATGCAGGATTTCATATCATGTAAAAAGAGTCATTGAAGCCTTTTGTAAATTGAAATAAACCCTGGACTCCCACAGCTGTTGTTTGAAGGGTTTCTCGGGGACGCACTTGATGGCGCTGTTGGACACAAACACCTTCAGTTTATAACCATCACAAGCCTTCTCTCGCTTCAGCGTTTTATCCCTTTTCTGTGTTTGTGCTGCAGAGAGTTAAATTCATCCACGATTTGAAAACGCACTTGTCACCATCATGAGAAATATCTGAAACACGGATGAGACTTGCACAAGTTTCTATTTGCTCTTCATTTCATCTCACTGATGTCTAGAAGAAATCGTTTATTTCAAATGAATCGATTCATCCACTCTTGACACAGACCGTTGGTAAAAATCATTTAAATGTGAAATGGAATCAGAAATATCTTTCACATTTAATGTGAACTTGTGTCCACTTTAATATTGAAAAAGCCACATACTACACTTGTGTGAATCACATGTGACAGACGTGTTCTTTTTTCCAGCGTGTATAGAGTAATGATCTTATACTTCTGGGTTTTGTCATAAGCCTGAATCCTGATCTCAGTAGTCAGGTCTAGAGGTGACAATGAGTTTTGTAATGTCCACTGAAATGATGTTAAAGGGACAGTTCTGTCATCATTTACTCACCCTCAGGTTGTTTCAAACCTGAATAAATGACACAAAGGAAGATTCAGGGAAAGTCAATGTGGGATGAGATGTGTTTGGTTACTGACATTCTTCCAAATCTCTTCTTTTGAGTTCAGCAGAACAAAGTCATTTATACAGGTCTGAAACAATCTGAGGGTGTTCATTTTGGAGTGAACTTTCCCTTTAAAGGATCAAAGGTGGTTATGGGTTGTGAGATATTTTTAGTCACTCCAGTGGTGATATATGGAAGAGAGATCAGGTGTAAATCCCTTATCCTCCGTTCCTCTCGACGCGTTCTTGTCCATCCTGAGGTCATCTACAGTAGACCTGATCGGTGTCATATCATGTCAACAGCTTCTCCAATGCGTTGCCTTGGTTTCCAAAACTCATGAATGTTTGATCAAAATTCAGTCCCTTTGAAGATCTTTTTTGTCGCCTTCCTCAAAAGAACATCTTCCGTCTTCCCTCTGTTTCCATTGGTTACACCGCAGAAGCCTGTGAACAATGTGCTTTAAATATGGATCAAAGACTGAAGAACAATACAATACATGTAGAGATTACGTGATGACTTTACACATCACGAGACAAATCAACTGCATTACTCATCTAGTTAAAGAAAGCATGTGCTAGATATCGTTTTCTGAAACCTTTCGTCCTGAGAGCAGATTCAGAGATGTAAAGAATGGATGGAGTTTGTAATGCTGTTGGGAAGAAAAATAAAAACTATTGATATAGAAGCTTAGAACTGCTGAACACATATTTGTTAGAAATAACTTTCTTGTAAACATTGAATTATTTCTTTATGAAAATGCAACTTTGTACCCGAGTGACATGGTTGACAGTCGATTCATCCACTCTTGACACAGACCGTTGGTAAAAAAATCATTTAAATGTACTTTTCTGTGTTTTTGTAAAATGGAATCACAAATATTTTTCATATTTAATGTGAACTTGTGTTAATATTAACATTGAAATGCCTTGCAGAAAAAGCCATATGCTACACTTGTGACAGACGTGTTCTTTTTTCCAGCGTGAACTGAAACGCACCTACGGTCTTGATCACAGTTTACAAAAATACACATAAGACAATATACAATAGTTCTACAAACAAGACATTCATTCATCAATTGATAAATAATGAGACATTAAGTGCGTTTGGTTGGTGTATTTCTGAAAGCTGTTCCTATAGCGTCTGACAGAAATGCAAAGAATGACACTGTTGTTGCAAAAGACTTAAATATTCATTTCCTGATTCCAGTGAGTCACTTTATAGCGCTGTAGTGATATGAGGCAGTGACCTTCAGCTTCTGTTGACTTCTGTATGCACACACACACACCTCATATAGCTACACTTACATTTGCAATTTTTAGTTTTATAACAGCATAAATAAAGGAAACATCGACCGTTCTGCTAGATAAAGAGACGTTTCGTTTCCTGTCTCTCTTACAGAAAGTGATGAAAGCAGCAGACAAAAATAACATCCACAGCAAAACAGTCATTTCAAGAGGAAGAATGACATTTATCTGAATTCTCTTCAATCCTGATGCATTATTATATCTGATCAGTAAATGCAATCTTTTTCATGTATGGGATGTTATTATTTTATGACACGGCTCATTGGAACGCTTGATTCTGATTGGTCAGTCACAACATTTGCAGGTTCGTTATTCCCAGATAACAACCTCTCAAAACGAATAACACACGGTAACCCGGGTGCAGAACATGTGGCAAGTATAGTCGTGTAAAAAGCAGGATAATGTTCAAACAGCCGCTGTTATAGTGAAATAATAAAACCCTTCAGTGAGACACAAGACCCTCCGAGGGCTTCACGTCCCGATCACACTGGGATTATTACATCCGGCTGCCTGAACATTATCCCTTACATATCTCACACATTTATTTCTTTTATTGTTTTCTTCGTGTGGCTGTGTTCGGGAATCAATGTTCCTCAGATTCCAGTGTGAAGTGACATGCAGATATATGTGTGATGTGTCAGAAGAGACCCGTGTGAAGTTGAGCTCACAGACTAGTTTAGTTTGTATAAATGAGGATTCAAACTGCAGTCACAACACAATCACACATTTCTCATTTTACTCCCTATTTTCACATTATTACACGGCTGTCTGGAATACTTCATTCTGATTGGTCAGCTGTGAGATACATTTACATTTAGTCATTTAGCAGACGCTTTTATCCAAAGCCACTTACAGATGAGGAAACATTGGAAGCAATTATAACAACATGATGCTGAGGTCTGTTAGCACATCCTACATCCGGCTGCATGCCGTGAGTCCACTGCAGTTTAAAACTTACTTATAAATTCACTACGTATATGCCAAATGAACAACATATGTTTTATAAATGAGATGATGTCATTATATTTACAGATTGATTAAACCAAATTGCCTTGTTGAGACGCTAAAAACAACCAGGTTCTCTTCACAGAAGGTTTGTGTTTGTTCTGAATGAGCTCATTAAGTATTTCAAATCAATCAAAAGGTAAATAGAATATACTTGAGAGTATTTAAGGACAGTTATATAACGCCTCAGTACACAAGACGAATGAGGAAAGATGAGACATAATAACACTTCAAGAATAACTCACTCTTAAAAATGAAGGTGCTTTTGACATGGTTCTTACATTTACATTTACATTTGTTTCTGACTATGTGCAAACCCCCGGGATCGATTCTTCAGAGCGATGCCATAGAGGAACTATTTTTGCTTCCACATAGAATTGAATCAAAGGTTCTTTAAAGAACCTTCTCTTTCTTACTTTTTTATAATAACATTTCTTGAAAGGTTCTTCAGTTGTTAAAGGTTCTTTATTAAAAGGTTCTTCTATGGCATCAAAAAACCTTTCAAAGCATAGACAAAAAAATCACATGTATGATATAAACTGGGACATTTCTGTCGGCAATAGGAAAGATCGATTCAGAAACTGTTCTCATGGGATCTGTATGGTGATATTCATCGTGCTGGCATGAAGAGAGATTTCAGAAGACCCTTCTCCTCTTGAATGTGTCTGATCGCCCATACCTCCGGTCAGCATGAGAGAGAGAGAGAGAGAGAGATGCTCACACACACTTCACTTATCTCCTCATGTTGCTAAGATACCTGCTGAGATCTGCTTTCTCAACACTCAATCAACATTAACACTACATGACTCTCTCTCTCTTTATCCTTCTGAACTTTCACTCCTTTAAGATTCCTGACAACGGTATATACATGCAGGTGTTTTTTAAATCAAGAGATAAAAGTGAAGGTCATTCAGGCGTTCAGAAGAAATGACCTGACGTTAAAGGACCAGAACATTCATGAGAGAAAGCAGACTAACACTTGGCTTGTGTTGCTCTCTGTGAGTCATCTGAGTCAATACAGTCAGAAACAAATCTTTTCACTTTCTTTGTTTCTGCCCACTTTCACTCATTCAGAAATAATAGAGACGACATGCAGACGGTTTGTAAGGGCAGAACCGCGGGTACAGAAGATGTGCTCTTTACATCACTCAAGTGCCACTAAAGGTGTCATGTCAACTGAAGCGACAGTTATATACCGTAAAAGAACTTTTTTCCTCTTAAATGACAGGATATATAATCAATTGTTTTCCGGTTTTCTTGTAAAGTTTGCGATATTTTCCTGTAGTATTTCAAAATGACATAAAATCGGTAAATTTACACTTTACCTGGAAAATCTCTTATAAAAGGTTTTCCGACTCCATGATATCACTCATCTGAGAATGTTTTAGTAGTGTAGTATGCAGTATGTTAAGGAATGGGCAAATATGATGACCTAAAGTTCATATCACCATTTGTTTACAAAAATGATATAAGATTGTGTTATAAAATACCCCTATTTATAACGGCTGACCACATTACATAACCTAAATATGATTTAATTTACTTATTACTGCGTGTATGGAATAAGCGTTAGGGGCTTATTGCTTTAATGAGGGTCTGAATCCTCATTGGTCTCATGATTTTATCCCATTACGATTATTGTGTGAATAATTCGATTGAAAATGATGATGCATCATCAATTATGGCTGGCTTTCTTTGGCTTGCTTCTTGGATATCACTAAGAGATGCAATGTGGCGTCCTTTACATCGAGCGCTTTACATGTAAAACCACTTTAAACAGCGGCCCAACTTCAGAAATATAGAAGACGATGTGCTTTATTTCAAGTATACGCATGCGTCCTGTGCGCACGCACTCATCTGAATGGGGCAGAGAGACTTTATTTTTTGTCAAAACGTTTTCAAATAAGATATGATAAAAATACTTTACAGTGAACTGAATGATGTTTGATGATTGCATGTTTTAATAATTGATAATTTTTTTTTATGCATCGATGCAGATTCGTTCATATGCATAATAGAAGCGACTATACTAAGAAAGAAAAAAAGAAAGATAAAAGTTTTATGCTCTCAATGAAAGAAATACTTACACAAAGTTGTCATCGTTCCATTAGAGCCGTATGGATTTTATTACCACCATCTCAGGAGCCCTTTAGAGACCCTTTCTCACCCTATAAAACCTCTGGTCTATTTTGGAGCGTCTGAAAGAGGTTTTATAAATGTGTTCCCGGGTGTCTGAGGACTGAAAGCACTTACTGTGTGAAACACTGATCCTCATTCGGACTTCTGTTTATTTGTGACTTTGTGTATATGTGTCTTCAGCACACTGACCATCAAACACACATTATCATCACGTTCACCTGTTGAGCTTTACGTGACGCCAGTGTCAGCCCATCACATGCCAGCAACGGTGAAGATCTGCTGAAGCTCTAAGCATCTCAATGGAGTTGAAGGTGAAATTGGATAGTGACGGAAACACAGTTGTGTTTTCAGGTGAGGTGGGCTGTTGGTGTTTGTGTGGTTTGTGAGTCACAGTCTCTGCTTTTCTTCTGTTTCCCGCAAGAAAACAACGGCATGGCAAAGTCACACCACGTTCCAGCCCACGTAACAAAATCATCTATTCCATTTACTGAACACGTCGTAGTCGTTCCTCTGAGAAGTGTGCATGTGAGAGTCAAAGAGATGAGGACGGAAACGAACAGTTTGCCATATTCAGATGTATTGAGTGTGTCACACCTCTTTCTTCCGCTCGTTGTTTCTTTGACCTCTGGTGTCTTGACTAGCTCATCATGAAGCGTTTTAACTGTAAGAACCTGATAGCCATGAAGCTCATGGCACAAAATCCCTCCTGAAGGCTTGATGTTCTTACAGCATCAATGTTAAACATGTCACAGACCTTATACGACACTTTCATTTCAAATCGTAATTTGATTTCAATAAAGAAAAATATTCGTATTATGCTACAGCTCTGAAAAAGCAGAGTTTGATTTTATATTGGTCAGAAGCCAGTGCAACTTAAAGGGACAGTTCGCTCTTAAGTTGCTCCAAACTTGTCTTAATGTTGATGTTCTCTTGAGCACAATGGATGACATTTGGAAGGATGCTTGTAACCAAATAGTTCTGGGTCACTATTGACTACCATAGTAGGGAAAAAAGACAATGATGGTTATAGTGCTCCAGAACTGACGAAGCTCTGATGGACATCAACACACATTCAGTCTGATTCTGCTTTCTGTCGGGAGCATTTACTGACAGCTCTCGTGTAACCAGAGCAAAACACATGAGTGGGTTTGTGGTTTTAAAGGGCTTTCTGTTATGAAGAAGATCTAGCAATCCATTTGCACCAAAATCCTTTAGCTGTACCCTCAAAGGCCGGTTGTTTTAATGGATTGATATGCATTCATCACGACTCAATGCTTGTAGTTTATTGTGCATTAATGACATGATGTCACAGAGTTCTGTGTGCTGTGATAAAGATAATCACTTTTGACAGTTTCCCTCCATGCATCAATCCAGCAAATGTGTCCCCAGATTTTCTGGCACATTTGGGGTTCTTGCAAAAATGCGTTCTGTCGTTGACTGAGAGAAAATGATGAATTAGATGGACTTCTTTGGGAATGATGTTTAACATTATCGCTCACAATCTCTTTGTTTTCCCCCTTTCAGACAAAGACTACAAATAAAAAACGTTTATTTTCATGGTATAATTCTGGCGCCCCAGATGCTGGAAAATATCAGTTTTTTTAATACGGTCAAAAATCTTCAAATTAAAGAAAAAGACCATAAATTTACAAGTAACAAAAAAAACATGTTACTTTAAATAAGCAATTTTTGACCTGTACCGTTTTAGTTCTTCTGACTTATTGACAGCAAATCTCCTTTTTATGACCAGTGAAGTGAGTTTTTTTTGCGCTTTTTCTTCTGTGATGTGCTTCTCTCTAAGTTTTACAGTGTTATGCAAAGTTTAAGAAGAAATTCAAGAACACGATGTTTGTTGTATTTGTGTTAAGATGCTTCAAAGATTCGAAACATGAAAGTGTGAAGCAATCAAACTTAAAAAAGAGACTTGCTGTGAGAGATTCAATGTCATGTCACTGCTGGAAATCCATTGAGTCTTTTTTTCTTTGTCCTGTAGCTGTGGTGGTCCTCTGGAGGGCCGTCGGGGTCCCGCAGCGCTTTTGAGACCCTGTGTGTGATCTGAACAGACTCATTTCTGCACGCGAAGCCTCAGAGAGATTAAAGCTCACAGATCCACATTCTCTGGTTAAAAAACATTTATGTAAAAAACAACTATAAGATTTACTTCATTTCTTTTTGTTGATATGCGCATTTTTTTTAAGTAAATTTGACTTACATTTCTTTACTTTTTTGCAGTGTTCTTTTTGCACTAAATCTTTCTAGTTGTTTTTACAGACCAAATAAAACCGTGTGTTTCTATAGTTTTTTTACTCTATTAACACACAGAATGTTGTCTTACACAAAGCCTCATGTGAGAAATCAGAGGGAATCTCAGTTACCCATAATGCCTCTGTGTTCAGCTGCTTTGTGTCATTGGTGTTTGTTGATCTCTGGGGTTCATTTCCTTTCTCGACAAAATATTTTTTAGAAATATTTATTTTTGAGTTGTTTTATGTGACGTGAAACTTCCAAGGCTGTGTTTCCAAAAGCATCTTAAGCCTATACGTTGATGGCTGCTCCATTGGTGACAATGTTTTGAAGATCAACTTAAGGTTACGATGCGTATGCCCTGGACCGATCTCAAGTGTTTGTCAGAAATGATGTGTCTCATGCAGTCATCATGGCTCTTTCAGGACGCTCTATTGAAGGCTCTGTACTGCTGAAGAAGAGAAAGTGTCCTTTGGTTACTCTTTAATGTGTTGACTTCCATACTATTTTGGTTTATATAATGGAGAGATGAACAGTCTCCAGGCAACAGAGTTTGACCACGACAGGCCTACGACAAAAAGGCTTATATATCAATCATGACTTTAACTGAGAGGTTTTTCTCTCTCTCACACACAAGCAAACAACAAACCTGTTCACACAATTCCTCCTGACACACAAACAACTCACGGATACATGTGAATGAAATAAGTGTAAACAAGCGAAAGGTCTTCTCTCCAGAAAAACCTATTGTGTGAATCTGTCAAGCCGTCTGAAACTCTCTTACCCTGAGGAGCTTTCTATCATCTTCAGTGGTGTCGGCTGGATTTCACCTCCTGATCTGCTCCTCACATCTCCACACGCACCTGCGAGCCTCGAGGTCAGCGGATGAGAAAACGCGTCGAGCAGGAAACTCAAGAGATCTCTAATGAAATCCTTGTCAAGGACGCACTTCTTCTCTGGAGACATGAGACAGGTTATTAAAGATGTAAGAGGGCGGAGAGAAGAGAAGGAGGTAAAAGAGAAAAGCCATTAATATATAAAATAACACATGAATGTAAAGTCACAGTTCAGTGTGAAAGCTTCTTTTACAGACAGAGAGACAGAGAACTACACTTTTCTTTTTTTGAAATACGGTAAAAACATTACAGACTGTTTTTTTACAGTGTAGAAAAGTGAGGATCGGGACTAAAGCTCTTCTCATTTGAAGTTATTTGATGTTTTCGATCGGCCAACATGTATGAGGCAAGATTATGATTAAATGTGACGCAAGACTGCAGGATTGTGCAGGTTTAGAGACAGGATTGTGTTTTCGTGTGGTTCCAGTTAAGTTGTTTTGTGTCTTAAACTGTATTACTGTATAATACAGATCAGGGAGGACCACATTGAGCTGAAACTCTCAAGACATCGCTGTTAGTCCTGATACTGTCAATGGATTTACCAGTGCAAAACTCTTTCAGAAAATCTTTAAACTGCTGTAAAAATGAATGTGAGTGTTTGTTAATGCAGCATGTCGTCATTCCTTGAATTTCCATGGAAACCAAGCATCAGCGTTCACTACAGGATGAATGGTGTTGTCGACTGAGCAAATAAAAGCACACTTCAGTCGTGAGTGACAGTTCCATCTTACCTCTGTAAATGTGATGTAATGCAGAAAGACTCCAGATCTGTGAGCCTGTCGTTGATTCAATCATTCAGTGTCTGTTCTCCAGCTCTCATGAAGAAGAAAAACATCATTCCATTTACACAGAGAGTCACGGACACAAGAGCTTTAAACATGCTGTCACAACAATTACTGTCTGTCTCTCTGACATTCTCTTTTGTCTTGCTCTCTGTTTGTTATCTGTCTATCTTTCTCGTTCTCCTATTTATTGGTCTGTCTGTTGTGTGTTATAAAAATACTTCTTTTATTCATCTTTGTTGATGATTTTTAAAACATTAGTTCATAGAGACATACAAAGATTTCAATGTGTTATTAGTCCACATAGTCAACATTTATCATCTGTGTAAGTTTGAAGAGATTTGTGTGGCCGCAGTACAGCGTGAAGGTGATAGTACATCTCTGAAAACACACACGCACACAATATTTGAAAGTGATTTAATCTCTTATCTTTCCATGGAAATCCACATCTGACAAGCTTCATTAAATGTAATTTATTGTAAGGAACGTTATATGTAAGGAAAATGTAATTGTATCATTTACGGCTTTCCCTGTCAAATGGCTCCCATCTTTTCTTTTCTCCTCTCTCACTGGTTGAGGATGTCCAGCTCTGCTTCATCTGTGTGTGTGTGTGTGTGTGTGTGTGCGTGCGTGCGTGCGTGCGTGCGTGCGTGTGTGTGTGTGTGTGAGTGGTGATGTCTATAGTGAGTGAGTATTTGCACGGATGCTTCTCTATCCAATGCAAGCTCTCTGTTTCTTGTCTCTCATGGCCAGATGGATGTCAGTGTAAAGAGGATGTTTTTGGGTTATTTACTTTTTTATTTGTGTACTGATCCCTAGAGTTTGGAAACTGATAAATGATCACGTTTAACACACAGTGCAGCCGTACAGGAAGACCATCACCAACTAATGGCCTGCACTGAATAATACAGTTTAATGTTGTGATTTTAGCCATTCCTGTCATTTTGTCAACATTCCTATGCAGGAAAAATCTTATCTTAAGAGGACACTTTTTAAGCATACTCATACATGCTCATGAGGTAGGACTCTGAAGGTGAGGCGGGAGGGGATAGATGGACGGATGAGAGGATGACGGTCCATCAGAACCAGGACAGATGAGCCGCCAGCAGCTGCAGGCCTTCCGTGATTCTCCAGTGAATGTTTGACTGATTACAGCCCAGCAGAGAAGAACACTGATTGAAAACAGCTCGCTCGTGTATTTGAATGAGAGAGAGAGAGAGAGAGAGAGAGAGAGAGAGAGAGACGACTGGAGAGATGAGTGTTGAGTCTGTGGGAATGGGATGGAAACTCGCTGAGCACTGAGAGAGATGGACAGTGTTAAACACATATCAAACTATCTAGCTAAAGCATTTCTCCCAGATATTACCACTTTCATAGAGCTTATAGATGTGTTCTTTGAGAAAATCTTTGTAATTTCACTTAGACATCAATGAGATTCAATTGAGAGCGAATGTAAACTTTTGCTTAAAGATGGGTTATCACGCTTTGTCATGTATTCTGACTTCTTTACACTGTTAAACGTGTTGGCTTCTCATGCTTAACATGGTCAACTTGTCAAAAAATGAGTTGGACATATGACGTAGTATTTCTGAACTTGATACACTCTCCCAGCACTCCAACTTATTTCGGAAAGTTTTTTCATAATTCCATTCCTTTTATTGGCCATTCCACCGGTAAAGCACAGCAAGGCGAAAGAAAGAACCGCCCATGAGCCAACCGACGAGCGAGATCCACTTACCTTCAAGATTGGATTTCAGTGATGGATGTTATATAAACGGTGGATATAACGCTGGATTTGGAGATGGTTTGGAACTGATAGATGGAGCGGTCACAGTGCTAAAAGATGCCTGATATGAACTGCACGAGGCAAGTCAAACTAAGTCATACGTCTGGGTTTTGTTGGCAATCGGTGTGTACGTCCATAATGTACAAAACACAAAGGGATTAATGTGATGATGTGTTGTGTGCTCATGCTGTAGATCCGTCCAACCTATCCCCACTAGTCCCGCCTCTAGCAGCTCGTGTTTTCCGAAAAATAATCGTACAGCTGTTTCTCTCTTTTATAAATTTGATCAAACTAAACACTCTTCGGAGATACGACGTATGCAATACTACTGTATAGGTACTCAAGATTAATATGAGATCGGTAGAAACTGCCTGTGATATCTAAGATATTTTTCTTTGAGAAAAAGAGTCAGAAATGTCACACATGTCACTAGAGTTTGAGAAGAGATGTCAAGGATGTGTCTAGCTGAGCTCAGATGTGTAACGTCTGCAATCAAAAGTCAATATTTTTGAAGATCTTAAAATGAACTCAAAACATTTCTCATCAAATTGACTCAAATCCAGATTATTTTACATCTACAATCTACATTAATTTACACATCTAGACTCTTCATGTGTTTACACAATTACATTCTCATTTCATTCTGTTTTATTTCTCCTAAAAGAAGGAGAACTCACCTTTATTACCTTTATCTAAGGTCTTTAGAGATGCCAATTGAACTTTTGAACAGAGAAGATGAAGCTTCAATAATCGGTGGACTCTATCCTACTCAAACACAAATGAAATTCTAATATCATCTGAGACTAATTTCCTTTCGACCTGAACAGAGGGAAGATAATATTAGTGAGTCAGCGTTCTGGGTGTCATTCAGCTAAGAACCTGAAAAATAAAACGAGAACGGCCATCTGGCCACAGTCTGCGCAGAGGGACAATATCTCTCCACCGAGTCTGAAGTTACGTGGACGGAGAGAGCGAGAGGGTGGGTGGAGGTGAGACATGAAGAGCGAGAAAGATTTGAGATTTAACACAAAAGATGTTTAAAACTCTTCAGGCGAGTGATTTTTACAGCTAGCCCAGCATTAGAAAGAACCTAAAAAGCAACATTCTGGCTTTTGTTGGGATGGGAAAACAGCCAGCAGGTCGGCCAGCGCAGGTGAACTTCTTGTTGCACCTCATGAAGATTTTTTGTAAGAAATAGGACACAGAGCTGAAATTACGACCAATCATCACCCACAACCTCCCAGCATCACTGCACACACTTCTCTAGCGCTCACACATTCTCACAAACTAATCCAGTTTATTATATATTTTGCTATAAATGAAATGCTAATGCTTCACAGCTTCACAGCTTCAGTCGACACTCGTCCTCTCCTGAGGTGTCGTCCACAGAGTTGCTATGAAGCACACGTGGGATGCCGGTCATTTCATCCCATATTTAGACTTTTGTTCTCTTCTGAAAGACACTGATTATATGTGCTTCAGGAGAAATACACACACACATAAGTAAGACAAACTAAAAGCACTTTTCTTTTGCTTTCTAACATTTCACATTAGGGAATGATTTCATATAAACAGAACATCGTGAGAAATGCATCTGCTATTTTGAAATGTGATATATTTTTGAAGCTCAATCACATTTGTGTTAATGCATGTAGAAGATGCTTTAGTTTGATCGTGCTGTGTTTGAGAATCGTGCCAAACGCTAATATTCTAGCTATCTTCATGCTCCAGAATAATGTGAACAGTATCAGAAAACACACTGAAACAAGGGATTTTGCTGCTTGTCCAATTTACTCATCAGCATGACTTTTGGAAAATTTGGGATTTGTTTGGTTTAGTTACGTAATTTAATCTATTCTTAATAGGACTACATGAATGATTTGTGTTGTGTTAACATATAATTGTTACAACTATGAAGATGATTTCCCGTGCTTTTGTCATGATCCCGTCTTTCTAGCAGCTGTATCTCTTGTTCTGACAGACATGATCACGACAGCCTCATTTCTTGTGTTTGTTTTGGAAGCACATGGCCATTGATTGTGCCTTGTGCTCTCCTGTCTTGCGTCTTAGCCCCGCCCCCTTGTTTCCTTATTCATTATCGCATTCTGGTCCTGTTGCACCGCTCTGCCTTTTAGTCAAGGTTAAGTCAAGGTTAAATCAAGGTTTAATCAAGGTTAAGTCGATGTTTAGTCGATGTTTAGTCGAGGTTAAGTCTAGGTTTAGTCAAGGTTTAGTCAAGGTTTAGTCAAGGTTTAGTCAAGGTTTAGTCAAGGTTTAGTCAAGGTTTAGTCTAGGTTTAGTCAAGGTTTAGTCAAGGTTTAGTCTAGGTTTAGTCTAGGTTTAGTCTAGGTTTAGTCTAGGTTTAGTCTAGGTTTAGTCTAGGTTTAGTCAAGTTTTAGTCAAGGTTTAGTCTAGGTTTAGTCTAGGTTTAGTCTAGGTTTAGTCAAGGTTTAGTCTAGGTTTAGTCAAGTTTTAGTCAAGGTTTAGTCAAGGTTTAGTCAAGGTTTAGTCAAGGTTTAGTCAAGGTTTAGTCTAGGTTTAGTCAAGGTTTAGTCAAGGTTTAGTCAAGGTTTAGTCAAGGTTTAGTCAAGGTTTAGTCTAGGTTTAGTCTAGGTTTAGTCAAGGTTTAGTCAAGGTTTAGTCAAGGTTTAGTCAAAGTATGTTGTTCTTGTTTTTCCCCTCGAGGGATTTTGAGTTTTATTCTGTCTATGTCAAATAAAATGTTTTTGTTTAAGAGCCTTTCTGCACTTGGGTTCTGTTACCTGTCAGTTTCATGACAGCTTTGAGTGTGACTGCATTTTGAGAGATATTTTCTTAATAAAGTGTTTTATTTGTCTTTCAATCAAGAAAAACACTTGGAGGTGCTTAATGTTAATTTATCATTGAGATTTATATGAGTTTTACATATTTTTGAGTTTTGTGTTTAGAAAAGCGTTGCCTTTGGTAACTATGTAAACATAGTAAACATAACTTTATCATTTACATCATTTTTTTATGTTAATCCAACAGATGGTTTCTCCATGTATGATATTGTCATGTTACCTGACATTATTCTACTACATTACATCATTTATAACACATAATGCATTTTATTTTAAAGCTTTTGAAACAAACATTTATTTAATTGAACAAATTTTGTATTTCATTATTCAAGGATGAAAAGCCCAGATTGGACGGCTTTGTTGAACAATGCTGGAGCAGTTGTGAATGTAAACATGCAGTTATAATCACACTTGTCATGATGAGCCCTTTACAGCTCAGATATGGACACGTTTCTTACACTAGTAATTACATTTGCTTCACTCGCTCCTGGGTCTTTTCCACAGCTGAGATCATTTTGCATTGGAGTGTGAATCAAAGGTTCTCCTCACAGCGGCTTAATTAAACCTTACAGAAGAAGAGATTATAGGATGTGCTTTTGTGAGGTGAGATATTTTCAACAATGAATATTAATGATGTACAAATCAGTTTTTCTTTTGTCCTAGCGAGATTCGTGTTTTATGTGAAATAACTTTATTTGAGGCTAACCACCCGCATGAGTGAATATTGTAGTATGCTTTAGGCCTAATATTTACTCAATTGTAAAATTGCTTGATGCTATAGGATCTATGAGCCGTATCATAGTGAATATGATAGTAGCAATTTACACTGTAAAGAATTTATTACTGGCAGCAGTTTACCAGTAACTTACTGTAGATTTCCATTTATGTCATTTACTGGAAACAGTTTGTTCAAGGATAAATGATCAAGTCTTTATCCTTACAGAATAAAAACTATAAATAACAACCTCATGCAAAGCATTCTGGGAACCAAAATAAAAAAACAGAAAATAGTTTATGTGGATTTTTGATTCCCAGAATGCTTTGCATGAGGCTGTTATTTTATCGTTTTTTTCTGTAAAAAAAGACTTGTTAATTTTTTATAATAATTTATCTTTGCCCATAAATTAGATAAATATAAATTACAGTAAGTTACTGGCAACTAGCTGCATAACTACTGCAAAAACGTTTACAGTGTACTTATCAATTCACTACAGAGTACTGCGGTACCGCACTGTAATATATTAAATACAGGATCCTATACTATTTACTACAGTTTACAGTAAATACTTAACATAAGTATAGCCTGCTAGTAACATATTTTACAACTTTGCATTTGGCAGATGCTTTTATCCAAAGCGACTTACATCACATTTGATGTGGGAAGTGCTGACGAAAAACATGTATATTTATTTTATAATCTCTTTTGTTTTTTATAGTAGGCTATAAACATCTGGCTGCTTGTACACATTCGACTGTATGTTCTTTAATATCTTTAATAACTGCACAGCGTTCACTTGATATAATCATTGGATTTCTTCCAGGGTTATTGTGAAACTGTCAATACCGGACAAATAATGAAACGTCATGACGTTTTATCCGGTCACCATGGCAACCATCGCCAGCATCCCCTGTCCGCGCAGCTCGAGGGTTAGAGCCCTCTGCTGTCCGTCACAGATGTACGGGTGATGATGATGATGGTGATGGAGCTGTCAGGTGTGTTAGCTCAGGTGTGTGTGGAAGATTCATGACAAACACACAAACACACAGCTGATGCACGATGGATATTTCATTCAGTAAATGGACGAGTAAAGTTGCGATGAACGCTTGACATGCAGGTGAGTTCATTCAATAAACGCTTTCGTGTTGTTCTAAATCAAGCGCTTGAAAGCTCAAACTTCTCCGTAACGTGTCGTTTATAAGGACCGTAATGATTTACACACGTGACGCGAGAAAACTGATGGTCTGTTTGTCATTATAAATGTGTGTGTGTGTGTGTGTGTGTGTGCTGTATATATGAGGATCGACATTTTCATGCTTTATCGATATTGAAAATGTCCAGCTTGTTTAATATTAACATTATAAAGAACTGTTCTCATTGCTGGAAATGAATGAGTTGAAGTTTGATAGGCTAATGTTTTAGTCTTATGTATGATAGTTTGTGTAAATGACGTGAACTGAACATCAAGACCAGAGATGATTCCTTTAGACCACACACTTTCATATACTGTAGTATGTACCGTAATGCATTGTAGTTTATTGTAGTACAGTTGTACAACTGCTGTAAATTAATATTATAGTAAACCCACATTGAATTGAACTTTAGCAAATACTGTTGTATACTGCTTATATTTGCTATGGTTAGGTTGATAATATGATAGAATTTTAATACAGTTTGCTATAGTAAATACTCAAAACATACTACAGAGTTGTTTTCATGTGTGCAAACAAAGAAAAGTCCAATCAAACATCAGCGTGCAAATGTATTTCTAGTTATTTATATACCACAGTCATTTGAAATATTCCAAAGGGAAAGTTCAGGTCATGGCACGAGGAATTGATGGGTTGCTCAATTCAGAACGCTGGAGGATTCGTGATATTCCCAGAAATCAATACGACTAGATCACTGAAGGGTTCAGCTGATGCTGTTCTTTTCACATGTTAAGTGTGTGTAGCTTTCAAGGGTCAGAGAGATGTTTGGTTCTGAAAGTGAAACCTCAGATCACACAATCTGTGATAAAATCACAGCGGTCCTGTAACGTGTGCTGAAGTACAGCAGTCATCGATGTACAGACATTCATTTAGTCATGAGCGCACCACTGACTGTTTTCTTATGATTCATATCGTTGCTTGTCTGTAGCTCACTGGTTAGATCATGGCGCTAGATCACGGGTTTGATCGTAGGATCGCACATACTCGGATACAAATGTGTAGTATCATGCAAATGTAAGTCGCTTTGAATAAAAGCGTCCGCCATGCGTAAATGTGTTACGAGTTAAGCATGTATAGGGTTAAAGCAGAAATCCACTGCATTTGTTTATTCATGTTGAGCATTGGACATAAAGATTAAAGCATTCTTCAGTCAAGGCTTTGAAGTTAATTCTAGTGGATATAAAACCATAACATTTCCAGAAGATGAATATGAGTGATATGCATGTTTGAAATGAAAACAAATGCCTTGTATTTGGAAGGATGTGCAGTGATGAATTATTATGCACAATAAGATGAGGAATGTCTGTAAGTCAACAGTGTGATTTTATTTTATTATGATTTCATCTGTTCTTACGTAATACTTCACACACACACACACACACATTTATTTATAACTAACTTTAAGCTTCATTCTTCATTCTGTCAGTTTGTGTTTTAATAGAGATTTAGATGAATGTTCATCGGCACTGCAGTACTGTACTGGTGTGAACTCTTGATGTCTGTATGTCTTGTGTAATGAGTGAGATTCTGAACAGTGTTCATTGCTCACATACACATGTGTACAGCAGTGCCTCTGTGTGTGTGTGTGTGTGTGTGTGTGTGTGTGTGTGTGTGTGTTTGAGAGTTTGTCCACCCACATGCCGTTTGCTGAAACTGAGGTCATGTTCTGTTTCAGCTCTAGTTTTGTGTGATTGTAGACAATATTTTCAATCAAGAGAAGAAAAACCCTCATACTTTATGACCCCTCACTATTCTCATCACACACATTAATGCACTATATAGTAATACACTGACCATACAGTCACAGTCCGGGCTTGAACAACCACACCTGCCAATGGCCAGTGACTTGAGAAAATTGACCAGCCATGAATATTTTTGAACAACCATTAAAACCGTTTTCAGCAACAACTAAACCTATTTAGGTTACACTTTACAGTAAGGCTAGTTAATGTGACAAGCTGAAATAAAACACGAACAGACAATAAACAACTGAAATGACATTAACAAATAATAATAAACGCTGTTAGTTCATGTTAATCTGTGCATTAAAGGGACAGTTTACCCACAAAAAAAATTCTGTCATCCTTTACTCACCCACAAGTTCTTTTAAACCTCGATACATTTGCTTGTTATGCTGAACACCAAAGACAATATTTGAAAAATGTGGGAAACCAAAATTGTCTGGTGCACCATTGACATTTACATTTACATTTAGTCATTTATCAGATGCTTTTATCCAAAGCGACTTACAGATGAGGAAACAATGGAAGCAATTATAACAACATAGGCAACAAAATACATAAGTGCATCAAACTAGTCCATTAAAGCCTAGCACAGTATACAAAGCTAAGAGTAGTGAGGTTAGTAAGTGTTTTTTTTTTTTTAAAGAAGGAAAGGGAAGAGAATTAGGAAAAATCAATCAGCGACGTGTTGACGGAAGAGATGCGTTTTTTAAAGATGGCAACCGAGTCTGCTGATCTTGTAGCAGCTGGTAGATCATTCCACCAATGTGGAACAGATCCAGAGAAGGTACGGGAGAGTGACTTTTTTCCTTTATGGGATGGTACCACTAGTCGTTGTTCCTTTGCAGACCGCAGTGATCTGGCAGGAACATAGATCTGCATTAGCGAGTGGAGATACGATGGTGCAGATCCGGTGTTGGTCTTGTAGGCCAGGTAAATTCTGGTCTGTGTTTGGAAAGTGTCTGATAATAGAACTATTTCGATTTAATTTATATTAACATTGATTTATATTATTATTGTATTATATAGTAATTGTTTAAAATTAGTTTGTCGATTTATTGGATTTGTTGTCAATTTTATTTAATAAACAATTTGTTGAATGGGTCCTGTTGTTTGATGCAAAAACCGTACGGTAGAATGTCATCTAGTGGTTGATCTTGATATCGCAATCTAAATTCAAAATATTGCAGAGACAAGTTAAGCCAAGGAACGGATCTTCTCGATTTCTTTTGCTTGTTATGAGAAATAATGTACAGGCGCTCTATTGTCCATGAACATGCACATGCGCAGTAATGTTTGTTTATGTTGTCACTTATATTGAGGACCTCAATACATTGCAGATATGCTCATTGAATACGCAGATATGCTCATTGAATACAGACCCAAAAGAACACTCAGGTCATTAGTATGGCATCAGCTAGAAATACCAAGGGTTCTCTCCAAGCAAGGAGAGTCTGCATTTAGCTATTATGCGAGCCGCAGCTGGAACCAGCTTCCAGAAGAGATCAGATGTGCTCACACAGTAGTCACATTCAAATCCAGACTCAAAACACATCTGTTTAACTTTGCATTTGATTAATGTGCCACTTTGCCTCTGACCGTCCCACTGTTTGTGCTGTACTTTATTTTATTTATTATCTATTCTAAACTATATTTATATTTTTATTCTTAACTGGTTCATTTTTATTTTTCTTATTTCTTCTAAACTATGTTATTTTATTTTTTATTCTTAACTGGTTACTTTTATTTTTCTTATTTCTTAACTGTTTTATCAAATGGATATTTTTTATTTCTTCTATGTAAAGCACTTTGAATTGCCATTGTGTATGAAATGTGCTATATAAATAAACTTGCCTTGCCTTGCCTTGCATATATTGAAACGTCTATATTAGTCAATGGTGACCCAGAAGTGTTTGGCTATAAGTATTCTTCCAAATATTTTTCTCCTGATTCAGCAACAACCAAAGTCATACAGGTTTGGAACAACCTGAGGGTGTATAAATGATGGATCTTCATCCCTTTAACTAATGTCAACAAATACAATCGATTTCATTCATTTATAAAGGTTTTATTTTCAGTTTGTCATTGAACAGTAAATGAATTCACTTCATTAAGCTGATATGACTATGTGTCTTCAGTCACTGTCTTTTTCACACCCATTTCTCTTACACCTCATCCTCCTCACATGTGTCACAGTCTCTCCGCCATCCATCATCGTTGTACATCTCGCAGAACGTACAGCACCGCCGTGAGTTTGTGCATCCACACAAGTGGTCGCCTATAAAGTCGTGTTCACTGCGGCAGGTTTTTATCAGGTCACTTCAGCAGCGAGCATGTGAGATTACACACTCTTCAGCTCTGAACCTTTCGGAGAGGAGACGACAACGTGACAAATGGTTCCAGCAGCACTTTTGGGCTTTAGGGAAGATGTTTTTAATCATCCCCCTTCATCCCGCCCAGGTGGGCTTTAACTTTCGTTCTGCAAAAAAGACCAAGTGGATGAAGATAAGCTCAAGGACGAACTGAAGTTATATCAGCTTCAGTGAAAGTGGAACAGGGGATGTCATCGTTTCCTCAGTTGATAAATCTCACCTCATTTCTGTTCTCCAGCTTCAAAGACTTAAAAACAGAGAGAAAGAGAAAGAGAGAGAGAGGAGCTAATGTCAGAAAAAGTTCTCGGTTTCTTACATTGACCATACATTCGACCGTTTTCTTGACCATTTTACCTTGGTTTATTTTATTTCTTATCTGGAAACATGTCAAATCACCTCTTATACAGCTCAAAGAAAAAGTCATTAAGTGCTGGTCTATTCATAAAGGCAAAAGTATAGTCAGGCCGTCTGCGTTCACCCGCATGATGTCATTTTCGCCATTTTTTGAGGACGGAAAATGAGTCCACACGGTGACGTACTGTGCATGTGTGGAACTCGTCTTTGAGCAGACATGCACCCGGTCCTTAAAGGTGACCCGGGTTGGCATTATAAAGCTCTGCGGCCAGCGAATCATCTGCTTCATAATTCATGTGTCTCTTAATGTATGATTTGTGGAGATCACAGTTAATGCTTTGATCTTGGAGAAATGTGGTCTTCCCTTCATCTGAGCCTTGAATAATAAATGCATCCATAATAGATGTGTCATTAACAGGTCATTTTAGCTGTGGACGAGTGGCGTTTTTGTGCTAGTTTAATCACGCTGCTAAAGGAAATGTTTCAAGTGAATCAGTGATGTTACGACGTGTGTTTAATAGACCGTGTCTCTGAGTTATGAGCCGGTGCTGTTCATCAGGAAAACTTTCAGTTTCAGTTTCATTTAAGTGTGAGACACATGAGATAACGCATGGATTAATTCTGTCAGGCATATTTGTAATGTTGGTGGATTTATTAGGGATATATTATATATTTATGACAGCATGCAAAGTAGAAATAAAACTATTTTTAATCATTACATTTAAATTTAATCAAACATGGAAGTACGCACACATTTATGCAGAACTTTCCAAAAGTTGCTCATCATTTGCGTAAAATTAAACATTTCTCTACTTTGCCGTGTCAATAGACAAGCCCGGTCACTGATTGGACCTCACCAGCTCTCCATTCAAATAAATGGGATCATGCCGCCTTGTTGCTAGTGTTGTGAACGGGGCATACATGGGATGGCTCAACCCCCAAAAGTGAAAATTCTTTCATTATTCGTTCATCCTCATGTCAAACCTGTTTAACTTTCTTACTTTGACTCAACACAAAAGAAGATATTTTATGAAAGTTGTTAACTAAACAATATTGAACACAAAACCACTTAAAGTTGTTTTTAGAGTTCTTTAGAGTTCTTTCTTTGTTTATTGTCTATTTGGGCCAGAAGCTGAATAAACATAAATATGCCCTGAAGTTTCTTGCATCAGACTTGCATTTTACAGTCAATACACTTTGTATTACTTTGTGTGATATTCATTCTGTATCACTCTCTGTGTATCACTCTTTGAATATCAATCTATAACTATGTGTGCCACTCTCTGCATATCAATTAGTTTCACTCTTTATACACACAGTGTGTCAGTCTCTCTGTATCACTCTCTGTGTATCGCTCTACCATGCTGTGTATTATTTTATCATTTTTAGCAATATTTGATACTTTTATACTATAAATAGATTAATTCTGTTCCACTCTATCACTCGGTGTATCACTCTTTGAATATAACTCTATAACTATGTGTGCCACTCTCTGCATATCAATTTGTATATCACTCTTTGTGTATGACTCTGTTTGTCACTCTCGGAGTATCACTCTGTGCGTTTCACTGTTTATACACTCAGTGTGTCCGTCTCTGTGTATCACTCTCTGTGTGTAATATTCATTCTTTATCACTCTGAGTATTACTTGTGGTCAGCATCCAGACCATCTGCTTTGTAACGTCTCAAAATCAACGGAGGGCCTGGTTATAAAGGTCTTCATGGCTGTCTATGAGGCTGTTGTAGCACCTTCACCTGTCTCGGCTGAGAGCACTCGCTTTGAGACGTGCAGACAGACGATCGCTCAGGTCTGAGCGTGATGACAGCCGCTTTTCAAATACCCTGACAACTGCACGCCATTACTCAGTCTCAGCAAACAGAGGACTCAAGGTCACAGAAGGTCAATGGATCGTGCTCTTGGAGAGCACTAGAGGTGATCGTGTTATCGCATTAACCCCATGGGACACTCTAGTCTAAACTATTAGTCAAACCTCTGCAGTTGTAGGTTACTGGTGTATGAAGGATTGCCGATGTGTGTCTTTATCATTGGTATGACTTAGTACTTGGGAATTAAAGGTTAGACTTCTGAATATATGTGAAAGAAAAATGTAACGATTTAAATGGTCACAGTGGGAAAAGTAAGCAACATCATTGGTGGAAATAATGTCGTCCAACAAGCACATGCACACACTTGAACGGTTGGGTACGTTTTATTGCGGCTGCCTTCTTTAATGTGCTAAAATGTGTTTAAGTGCTGATGTTTTCATTTTAATAGCAAAGAACAGCATGTTAGCCTGTTATTGCTGGCACAACTGTATTTTTGTCCACAAATCCAGACATACACCTTCAGATCAAAGGTTATTAAAAACATGAACATCATTTCAGCCAAGTGATGCTTAACTCTTGAACAGTATGTCTATGTGGAAGAGGTATTATCCTGTTATTTGAAGAGTTTTATGTACCAGATGACATGTTTGTTTATATGGATATTTGTGTGTTGGTGTGAACATCCTTAATGCCTCAAGGTGAAGGATTTCTCTGTCTTTGCCCTGGAGACAAATAGTTAACATTTACTTCACTTCATCGTGTTGTTGTTTGTAGGTGTGAGGCTGTTTTGTGAATTGACAATGACTAGAGAATGCAGTGTATTCAAAAGCAAAACGTAATTAAAGCAGACCACTTGCTGTTTGTTACTTGAGAGCCCCACGCATGACATGCAAGGTTCCTTACTGATTTATAAATCATGCAGATGATGAAGTCGTCTGTTTTTCCGTCATGTCTATGCACTTTGTCAAATGTCCATTGTATAAAATTGTGCAGCCTCTAGCGGTGAGGTTTTGAATTGCGACCACTCCTTTTTGAATCACCACAGTGACTGACACGAACCCCGAGGTGGTAATGTGGCCAAGACGCGCAGCGGATAGTGTGCATTCACGTTCAAATAATTACATACTAATGCCACGGTGATCACATATGAATTTACTGAAAATTAATGCATACCCATAGACCGTTTGTCAACCAACAGATTGAAGCATTCAACAGCACCGTGGTATAACAAGCTATATTCTAAAGATTTGGAACAGACCTGAAATTAAATGATGTCAAGATTTCATAGTCTAACTGCGTTCACACCGCCCGCTACACCCATCGACAAAGCGACGCAATGTCATTTATTTCAATGGAAACTCATCTTCGTCCGGCGACACGTGAGACAGTGACCGTTGGCAACATGAAGTGGGTGTGTCTAGTGATGCGACAAAGTTGAGAATTGCTCAACCTTATGCAAATGACGAGCGACTTTCAGGAGCAACTACCAGTAGGAGAAAAGCTGCGGAGCTCAGGTCAGCCGTCTCTCGTCAGTTACAGCATGGTTTGTTTATAACAGTTAGAGCAACCGAAGATAGGAACGCCTTCTAATGAATGACAGTAACTTCATCACATTTGGATAACAGGACAATCTATAACCGATAGCAATTAAGCTAATTGACATCCAACATGCACCATAGACTGCAGATTTATTTGGAAATTCTGTTTAAAACTGTCTAACTTTCATTGCCTGGATTAGGAAAACGGCGCATATGGTGCACAAGCTGAATAAACCATAGGAAACATGACAGATGTGATTACGGTGAACGTCTCTCGTCCGGAAAGATCTCCCGACCTATTTTGACCCTGTTGAAAAAAAGGGCATACGCTGGTTAGGTAGGTTTTGAAGCATGGAAGCTGGTTTGTGTTGGATTAAGATGGTCATGAGCTGGTTTAGGACCGGCATAAACCAGCTACCATGCTTCAAAACCTACCTAACCAGCATATGCCGTTTCTTTCAACAGGGAATTGTGTTTGGAAGTCAAATAAATATAATGAATTTGTTTAACACATTCGCTTGACCCTGTTCAACTGTGTTTCTGACAGGGTGTTAATCGTTGTGTGTAGCAGTGGCTTTAGTCCTGGAGTCCAGCCGTGGGATGGAGATGGAGCGTTATCTGGGAGAAAGCTCCGGTGCACCTGCCAACACCACCAATGCCACGGCCACACCAGGAGCGGCGTTTCCCGTTAAGGTGACGGAAAGAATAGCTTTGGTGGCTCTGCTGGCCTTGCTTACGTTATTGACAGCCGTCATGAACGGTGCCGTCATCGCAGCCATTTGCACCACCAAAAAGCTCCACCTCCCTGCAAACTACCTCATCTGTTCATTGGCCGTCACTGACTTCTTGGTCGCTGTGCTGGTGATGCCCATTAGCATCCTTTATATCACCACGGAGACGTGGTCGCTGGGACAGATTGTGTGCGAGGCGTGGCTGAGTGTCGACATGACCTGCTGCACCAGTTCCATTTTGCACCTGTGCGTCATAGCGCTGGACCGCTACTGGGCCATCACTAAAGCCATCGAATATGCGCGCAAGAGAACGGCCTGCCGCGCGGCTGTCATGGTGGCGATGGCGTGGGTGATTTCGGTGTTCATCTCTATACCGCCGCTGTTCTGGAGGCGTCGGGAGGAGGGCGGCGGTGGCCCGCAGCAGTGCATCATAGAGCACGATCACGTGGGCTACACCATCTTCTCCACCTTAGGCGCATTTTACATCCCCATGACGCTTATCCTCATCCTGTACTCACGCATCTACCGCGCCGCCAAGACGCTGTATCAGAAACGCGGCTCGTCGAGACATTTCAGCAGCCGCAGCACAGACAGCCAGAACTCTCTGAATCACTGCCGGGTCACGCACGCTTTCTGCATCTCCGACCCGTCCAATTCAGAAAACGCAACGGAATTAGAACGAAACAACATCACCGTTCGCATGCCGTCGGTCGATTTGGAAATGGCGGACTCAGACGAGAGGAATCAGATCTGTACGTCCCGGGAGAGGAAGGCAGCGCGCATTTTGGGGCTCATCCTGGGGGCGTTCATCCTGTGCTGGCTGCCCTTCTTTCTGAAGGAGCTGCTGGTGGGGCTGAAGATGCTGAACCCGCCCCCCTATGTGTCGGACCTTCTCACATGGCTGGGCTACGTGAACTCTCTCATAAACCCGCTGCTCTACACCAGCTTCAATGAGGACTTTAAACAGGCTTTTAAGAGACTGATCAGACGCAAAGGGCACACATAAAACCCCCAACAAGACTCTTGTGAATAAAATCATGTGGAATTATTTCAAGTTCTGTAACTCTGTGTGCATTTACTCAACAGTTTTTAAAAATGGAGCAACCAGAATGAAAAATGTACATGAAACATTCCTTCCTGATTTCATTTCTAATGTTTCAATAAAATGCGATGAAAACCCGCTGTCTGCTTTTACATTTACATTTATTCATTTGGCAGACGCTTTTATCCAAAGCGACTTACAAGTAGTTTTTTATACAGTGGCACATTACTGCAGAGCAATCAGGGGTAAGGTGTCTTGCTCAAGGGCCCTTCAGTCATGACCTGCTGGCACTGAGATTAGAACCGGCAACCTTCTGATCACAAGCCCAACGCTCTAACCATTAGGCCACAACTGACCCCTACAACACTTTTCTACAACATTCTTCATTCTGATGCTACAGATGAGTCAGATCCAACATAAGTGTCCTTTTTTATCCAACCTAAATTACATACTATTATATTGAATAAAATAAATATCAAACACAAAATATTAAATGTTGGAAATCATATCAGGTCACTTCTTTAATAACATCTGAACATGGGCAGATGTGCCAATAGTCATTGTTTATTGATTTAATTGGTAATAAATAAACTAAATCCCTTTCCATCCTGTTAAAGTCTCTTTAACAGTTGCTTGATGACATCATCTTTCATGAGATATTTTAAATGAATCCTTACATTGGTAAGAAAGGCGGTGATATCTCTGTCCCGTAGGTTGCTGGTCCACTATGAGAAGCGAGAAACTGTTATCTCTTATTGATTCAGTCGCCCACATTTAAGAGGAATAATGTGGCATTTCAGACAAACCCACTAGTAAAGCTGTCTTCTGATTCACAGGGTCTCTGGGAAGCGTTCGCTCCTTCCTACACACGCAGCAGGGGATAACAAATGTAATTCATTTGCAATTTCATTAAACCAAAACACTTAAGTCGTGCAGATCACTGGTTTAAATTTAGGTGATATAGTATAGCCTACCTGTGAAAATAAAAAAATATGCATAATATACAAATGTTAATAACCAATTAGTCACGGAACAATGAAGAGCTTAGTTCCAAATGATGTTTTTTTTAAATCATGATGTTTTATTGTGAATTCCAATTGACATGAATCAAACTGCAGTTGGTTTTTGTTTTGATTTAAGCCACAATGACTAAAGTAAGTAGCTAACTAACACAATAAAACACGATAACATAAAAAAACATAAATTTTGAAGTTATCTCATTTTGGAACCAGAATCTTCAAATATATGTGTATGTAAATATAATGAAACGTTTGAATTATTCAAAAGTTTCATTCACTAAAATGTATTTTGTCTAAAGCCATATGTCTGAATTTTGTTTAACTAGATTTGTTGAGAAATAACCGTGACAACACATTCATTCCATTACAAAAGTGTATAAGCATCTCAGGGCGAGACCTCAAGAAGCTGCTGCTTGATAAAATGACAAAACTGGCAACACTGTAGATGATCAAATGAAACATTGTTTTGGTAAATTCCCAAACTTAAATTTACTATTGTTGTTCTATCTAAAATGTACACACAAAACCTACAGCCCAGTGACTGACTCCATGCGGCGCTGCGCAGACCGATCGGTGTATGACGTTGAAGTATCGCGAGAGTAACAGCTTTCGACCAGTTTTGTCGGTACTTCGACGTCATAGGACGATTGGTCTGCGCACGCAGCGCTTTCGAATGAAGTCTGAACAAGGCCATAATGGCAAACTACACGCTGTTCTACGACTGGATAAAACAACGAACAAAAGGACTTGTGTCACGCGAGACACTTTAATGACTTCAGCACACATATAGCTACCAACAAATGCATTGTTAGAGTTTTAACAGACAAGCGAATCATTACATGATACACTATTTTTAACGTTTATTGGGCGTAGTGAAGCTTCTCCCCCATTAAAAAATAACCGCCCCTGGTTTCCGTGTTGCGTTTTATTCAGGCTTTATCCCGTTCAGCAGCTTTGTGCTTAGTTCGCTACCCCGATACGCTTCTGAGTGGAGTCACGTGACTTGACCTGTGCGTCAGGACGCACGGTGATTTTTCGTCACGTGTGACGCGCTGAGCGTACGCGGCGGAATTGTTAGTGAAGATGGCGGACGAGGAGGCCGAGCAGGACCACGGCGAGAGGGTCGACGCTTCCGACGCTTTAAACGCATTCTCAGCGCGCTTGGCAGAGATAGCGGCGACATTGAAAAGCAGCGCGGAATCGCCTGACGAGCGCGCGTCGCAGTACTGCTATGAGTTCTGTCAGGTACGTGCAGATTGTCTGACAAAACACGGCGCAGCTGCATTCATAAACACGCGCACAGCGACTGAAATACGATAACCTCTGTCGTGATAACTAATGCGTTACTGTATACAACGAATAATAGCAGCACCTTGATGCGATGGCACGTGCGTAGCGGGTATGTCGCGTATTCGGTGTCGTTATTTTGTCTCGATCTCGCGCAGGACTGTAAACAAGCACGCAGCGCACGCACAGCTGCAGAATTAAAGCTACAGTTATAACTGCGCATCATCTATCACTGACTGCATGACTGTAAACTATTACTGCACCTCATCGTCTCACATCACTGTTCGTTTTCATCTTTGCACGTGATCATAATCAAATACACACTGCATAGCATCATATTTTACTCACTGCACATCAGCTGTCACTCAGTGTGCATTGACCAGTTCGTCATCATAATCTGATACGTCATCTGTGTGCAGGACATCACGTCACTGGTCACTCACTCATCATCTGGTTCTCACTGCACAACATCATATGATGCTCACATCATCATTTACTCACTAGGGCGCGAGTATGTGCTAGAAAGATGCTTACAGTTTTGGTCAAGAGCTGATCATTCTTTAAAGGGATGCTTCAAATCTGTATAGATTACTTTGTTCTGATAAACAAGGAAAATATATTTGGAAGAATGCTTGTAACCAAACAGTTCTTGGACCCCATTGACTACCATAGCAGGGAAAATAACTGTATACATTTTTTTCTTCTTCTGAACACAAAATATATTTTAAAGAATACAGTTTTGGGGCACTTTTGACTACCATTGTTGTTTTTCCTACTAGTCAATGGGAGAAGTGTTTGGTTACAAGCATTTGTCCAAATATCTTTCTCTGTGTTCAGCCGAACAAATGTTTATAACAAGTAGAGCGTGAGTGATTCATGACAGAATATTTGCGTGAACTATCTATTTAACATGGAAAGCTATTAACCAATATTTTGTTTAATTATTGGACTGATACTGATAACATTAAAATTACCATTTATCGTCTGATCCTGATATTGTGCTTCCCTACTTAAAGTATATCGGCCGGTTTTACCTGTCACAGAATATTGTTTTTATAATCTGCCGTGTGTCGTGTGGACAGTCATTTTTATTGTCTAGAGAAGAAATGAACCATAGAAATAGAAATAGAAATGTTGTAAATAAATCTTTCTCCTACCGTGGTGCATTTTGCCGTTATTGAATGACTTTCAATATCAGATCAGAATGGCTGAATCAACCGCTCATGAAGACAGGTGTGATTGTTGTATTACTGTCATTCATTGATTACCTGTTGTGAATCATTTAGTGTTTTTGGTGTATGTGGTTGTTTAGTAGAATACACGTTTATATCAGACTCCTTTACAGTGAGTGTTGCTGCGCTTATCTCTTTATGATGACGGTCTACTGACCTATATCTCTTTTGTGATCATGTCTTCACATCAGGGTGTGAAACATGACGTTATGTTTAATCTGCTCTTAACGTGAGATAAAAATAAAATGTTCAACTTTGAGTAGCTCAAACTGTGAGTATGCTTTTGAGTTCACATCAGGTTGTGCTGTAAGGATCTTTTTTGTGTGTGTTGATATACTTTTAAAACATATTTGGATAAAAGCATCTCCTTAATGTGTACATGTAAATCGTTTCAGTTAGCAAATCTAAAAAAGTGCATTCTTATAAGAATCCGTACATTGATTTCTGTGTGTTTCTGGAGCCGTTTCCAAATAATCTTTCAAACAAACATGTTTGTTTTTATTGATGACAAAACTAACATTTTATGTAATAAACTGTGATTGTTTTAATGGTTGACTTTGACTGAATAATGAAGAAAGAGCAGCCAGTAGGAGCACAGAATAGACGAGAGCTCTTTTAATGTTGTTTAAAAAGCATCTCTTGAAGCTTCTTGACAAAATGACTAGCAAACATTCTGCAAATTCTGTTCAAAAGCTAACAACACTGAAGACGATAACACTGAATAACGATTTGAATTTATTTTTTATTTTAGTTACAACATAATTCCCATATTTCCCTTTGTTTCATTTCATAATTTGGATGAGTTTGTTATTATAGTAAAATTTGAAGACATAAGTGAGTAAGTGTCCAAAAACATTCGACCGGTTGTGAGTCCAAGAGCATTTTTTATTAGCGTTGCTGGTTAGTTAATATTCGGTCAGTTGGATAGAGTAAAATCTAATGTACCGATCTGTTAACACATTTCTCCTCTCACAGCATGTTTTGTTTGGCTCGTAGTAAAGAGCAAAAACATTTCAGCATGACATCATAGCACCAATAGTTTTAACTTCAGTCATTGAAGAGAACCACATCATTATAGTGTGTCAGAGAGTTGCTGCTTACCTTCACAAGAGAAATCTGAACACTTTTGACCATGTTGACAACACAACTGTCTGTTCGGTGAAGTCATAAACTTCAATTTGCAAAGATATATGACATTGTCTGACAAGCTTTTTTATATTTGTAAACAGAAAATATACATGGCAAATTGTGTTTTAACATTTGGACAGCCTTGTTTGTTATTATTGTTTTTATATTCTTTCTAAACATGTACAAGTGCAAGGACCACATTATGGGAAATCCTTGCCCCTCACCACCCTTTGACCTTCAGAGCCCAATGTACTGTAATGATATTGAGATTCACAGTTAATGAGATGCGTTTGTGTGTTCAACAACAGACATTTGTGTTTTAGTTTTGTTTTTACAGATAACAATACTGGCATTTTAGTACTAGCCATGTGACAGTACCAAAGTATGATTGCAAGGACCATTATTACTCTATAGTACAGTATATCACAGTATAATGTTGCATTCATAACATTGTGTGTAATATATAATAATCATATATTCACTGCTGTCAATAGCCTTTCATTTATTGATTGCATTAAAAAAATCGACATGCCTAAAAGATATAAACATGATTCCCATCATAGGTTTTGTTTTACAATTGTTCTCCATAAACAGGGGTTGCGTTATATAGCATTCTGAATCTTGACTTATTGATGGAAAATAAGCTGTGATTTCAGAGAAATGTAAACTGTTTCATAGGGGTGAAAAACGGACAGTTCTTCAATATCAATATTTGCCAATACCACCAGCATTTTTGCGATCCGATTAATTTAATCAATATTTTGATATTACTTGCCTAGACAGTTACATTTTTAATAACTCACAAATGCAACCAAAATATCTGTCCAGACGGGACATTTACAACAATAAACTGTAGTGGTTCTGCTAGGATTTTATGGAACAGTTGGGCTAAATGATGTCATAGGCTAATTAACATATTCATGATGTCATCGCATAGTTTTGTGTTGCAGCTTAAGACTAGTTTTGCTTCTACTTTCACATTGTTTTTAATACAGCATATTGCCCAATAAAGGTGTTCTCGTGTACATGTTTTCTGTTTCATATTTACATATCAAACACCCAGTAACCGTGTTGGAAAAGCAGTTTTTTTTGTACCCATTTATTCACAAGTCGGCCACCGTACGGTGAACAAGATGTGATATGTATTAATTGTACACCCCTAAGTTGGTAATAGGGAAGCGCCAAATGTACGACAACTGAAATTATTTGCCCAAATGTAGCAAAAAAGATGTGAACTGGAATGGTTGTCAGTGAGCGTACATTGCTTGCATGGATGTTTTTTCTTTAAATCATTTAGCCTATAATAATCCAACTGTTTTTGTTTATTTGTATTGTTGGTTTATAATAATTTGAATGACACTTTTTAATGAGTTTTGTTGTAGACGTACAGAGTACATTACATTCTTTCAGGCCTAATATAGGATATTCAAGAAGGGACAGGACTCCTGACTTGTTTTGTTTTAAAGGTATATTGTATTATATTAAAAAGCAAGACAACACTTTAAAAAAAGCACACCTTGACCATTGGCTTATGCAATAATAAAAAAGCGAAAAATAAAAATAAGTTTTTATTTGGCTTCAGTCAAGAATTTTCATTTCAGATCCCTAACAAGTAACAACATTAACCATATAGGGAAATTTTTATCGTTTGATTTAGTAGAATATAAATTATTTAGCTGTCACTTCAATTTTAATTGTTAAAATGACAATAATAAGTCCTAATGGAACTTGTGACTAGCTAATATAGAACTAGTAATTAAACTTACAATAAAGAGTAAACGGATACAGTAATGATGTTTTCCTTTCATCATTGGCTTTATAAATGGTATCATAATTTCTTGAAATGTCTGCAGTCCCATGACTCTCCATACCTTACTAATGACACTAATATTTACAAATGTGCTTTTGTGTGAAACCATTGCTGGAGACAGTAAGATGGGCACTCGTGGTCATGATTTCATTGTGTCATATCATCAACTCTGGGCTGATGACTGAAAACATGCAATACTTTCTTAAATTAACATTTAAATTAACTCTCAGTGAATTTTTAAAAATAATCTCTGGGCTGTTTTTAATGAAGAATCGGCCCTGTGCTTGTGTTTAATTCAGATTTTGGTGGAGTATGCCAGTCTTTGGAAGATGGAGGAGGACCCATTACCAGTACTAGAGGTTTACATCACGGCCCTGCTCAGCTTTGCACAGGTGTCCTCGTGTCTTTCAGCACAGTGTGAAAAGGTGCCTGTCGTGCTTGAAAGGCTCTCACTGTAAGTATGCATTTCCTTAAAAATACTTCTATCTGTTTTTTGTGTTGTAACCCATGATTTATTTTGCCTTCTGCAGGAGTTGTGTAGAGTTGCTAATTTCTCTGCAACAGAATGTCCCAGATTCATTGTGGGAAAGATTTAGGTCATCTGTCCAGGTAAATCAGAATTTGCGTTTGTCAGATTTATCGTCCTCCACATTGACAAAATGTGGTTGACAAAAATCAAAGAAAGCTTCTAGAACTGTGGTAAAGACTATTTTATGGGTTGTTATTTCTGTGTAGATCGTTCATTCTCTGGTACAGGAGAAAGGAATCTCTCAGCTGAGGATGCTCTTCACCATCTCACAAGAACAAGGGATGTGGACCAATCCAACACTGCAGAGTATCCTTAAAAACGACACGCCACCGCAGGAGAAAGGTGGTGCTGTCCTTCCTCTTTCCTCTTTAGCTCTGTGCGAATAACCAGCAGTCTAATGTTCTTCTTTCATTTCTACAGTTCACGAGTTCCTCACTCAGGAAGGACCAACACTTCTTAAGATGCGAGTCAAGCACCTGATGAAGGAGAGCTACATCGAGCAGGCCGCACTGCTGGCCAAGACATGTGGCGACTTCTCAGAGTTTGAAGAACATGGGCACTTTAAGCAAACATACCTGGTTTGTTTGTGCAGCATCGCTCCACAGGAAATTGTGATGGAGGAGGTGAGATAGGGAATTATAAACTTTTCGTTTGCATTTGTCATTCTGCTTTTGCTATAAAGCAGTCCTTCAATATATATTCCACTTGAATAAAAAGGTATTACTTGAAAATTGAACTTGCTGAGGATTATTGTCAGTGGGTCCTTGAAAGAAGATTTTCATACTTCAAAGGGGAATATTTCTTTTTAAATTATTTTTTTTTCTCTTCAGCTGTCAAGAGTGGACTGTCGTGATGCTTTAGAGATGATTTGCAACCTTGAGGCGGACAGCGATGAGAAAGCGGCATTTACTCTGTGTTCAGGTTTTTTGACCCGTCAGATTCTTCAAGAGGATTCTTACTGTGCTTGGTACGTTACTAAAGTTACCATTGCTGATTAAAAAAATATGCCTTGCTATAAGTATATTAGTTTTGTGAATATTTTCACTGAAAGTTGTTTTGTGATCTCTTGGCAGGGAGCTGACTCTGTTTTGGGGAAAACTTCTTAAGCGATTAGAACCTTCAGAGCAAGGCTTTTTGGACCGATGCCGTCAAATGTCACTTATGTCCAAAACTGTGTTCCATCTACTCTTTTTCATTAAAGTCATCCAGTCGGAGGTGAAGCTTCCCTAAGCTCTCGTTTCATGTAATTATTTTACAGATAGTAGAAATACTAAACTTCCTTGTTTTCCATTTTTAGATGGATAAAGTTGGGCTTTCCACTTGCATTGATATGTGTATACGAGCTCTCCGATTGGAATCTTGTGAAGGAAACACCAAGGCCACGGTCTGCAAAACCATTTCCTGTCTCTTACCCTCGGACCTGGAGGTGAAAAGGTCCTGCCAGCTGACAGAGTTTCTTCTGGAGCCAACGGTAGACTCCTACTATGCGGTGGAAACTCTTTACAACGAGCCGGACCAGAAGCTGGAGGAGAAAGATCTACCAGTACCAAACTCACTGCGCTGTGAGCTGATTTTAGTCCTCAAAACCCAGTGGCCCTTCGATCCTGAGTTTTGGGACTGGAAGACATTAAAGCGTCACTGTTTGGGTCTTATGGGCGAAGAGGCTTCTATTGTGTCCTCCATTGATGAGCTGAATGATGGCGACCCTGAGGGTTCAGAAGAAGATGCGAACATGTTTTCTGACGATTTTAAGGATGTGTCTCAGTGCTTTGTGGAGACAACGAATGAACTGAATGAAATTGCAGATCAGAGGCAGAAAAACAGAGAGATGAAAAAGTTGAGAGAAAAAGGCTTCGTTTCAGCGAGGTTCAGAAATTGGCAGGCTTACATGCAGTATTGCGTTTTGTGCGATAAGGAGTTTCTTGGTCACCGAATTGTACGACATGCACAGACTCACTTTAAAGATGGATTCTACAGCTGCCCAATATGTTTAGAGACTTTTGAAACAAAAGAGACTCTCGAACCGCACGTCGCATCGCATGTGAAACTTTCGTGCAAAGAACGTCTCGCTGCAATGAATACGAGTAAGAAACTAGCCAACCCCAAAACCACTGCTCCCGTCATAGCTACTCTGAAAGCTAAAAGTGGCGAAAATCACATGAGCAAGGCAAAGACAAAAAGCAACTGCAACGGGGACTCTGACAAACTTTATAATGGACACGCCAATGACAAAGAGCTCTTGGACATCAAGGAAGGCAGCGAAGGGAGCATTTGCCCAGTTCAAAGCTGCAGAAGGGGATTCAAATATTTCCGTAATCTCTTTGCTCACGTGAAAGATCACGGGGACAATGAAGAAGCAAAGCGCTTCCTTGAAATGCAGAGCACAAAGGTAGTGTGCCAGTATTGCCGTCGTCAGTTTGTAAGCGTTGACCACTTAAATGATCACCTACAGGTCCACTGTGGAACGAAACCCTATATTTGCATACAGCTCAATTGCAAAGCCAGTTTTGACTCTAATGCTGAACTGGTTGTACATAAGAAAGAGCACCTGGCGTTCAAGGCAAGGTGTATGTTTCCAGGTTGTCGCAAAATTTTTCAGGACGCCTACAAACTATACGACCATGAGGCACAGCATTACAAAACATTTACCTGCAAAGCATCAGACTGTGGTAAAGTGTTTCATTGTCAGACTGAGTTCGATCTCCACGTAGAGAGTCACGTCACAAAAGCGGAAGTCCAGGGCTCTGACGGGCTGCTAACTGAACCTCATGAAGACCAATCGAACGAAACGCATCAGAGTTCTGTTCAGTCAGACCCTCTCTCGGCCACACATGCCAACAGCACATATCCTCTAGTGGATCGTACATTGGGCATGCTGGCAGTAAAGCATTCTGTTACAAATATGCATAATAGTGTGTTAGAACTGTCCACTCAAGAGTGTGTTCATCCTGAAACAGGTCAACCTCAAACTCCCATCCATCATCCAATCCCTCAAACGAATGACCATGTGACGCAGACAGCCATGAGCACTCGCATGTCTCACTTGAGTCAAATCGGACCAGAGGAATCTCTGCTCGTTGCCTTGATGAGTGATTCAGATCCGGTGCCATCTACGTCTTCATACCAGAGTGTATTAGAGGACTTTCTACCGGTTCCAGCAACTGATGCTTTGCGCGGTCAGCTGCGGACGACAGATTCTGCTAAGGCTCCTTTATACAACAATACCAATGGAGTATATGGACAATACACTCCTAATCCTCTAGGTCAGGTTCAGACGCAGTATTCCAGCATGTATAATAGTACCATGACGTCTCCAATGCAGGGATCCCACAATGCAACACCTCTTGTGTCATTGGGTCAAATGGTTCCACCTATTTCACAGACACTTAACCGTCAAATAGCTCCCTTGCCAAGTAATGGACAGGCGTGTGAGAACAAGTCCGTGCAATTGGTAAACACAAACAACGCTGCCCAAGTGGTGAAAGAGAGACACAAATGTCTTTTCGATTCATGTACTCGGGACTACAGCTCTTACAGAAGTGTAACCAAACACATGAAAGCTGTTCATCCTGATTTTTACACGCAGTGGAAACTAGCAAAAAAGACCAAAATGGCAATGCGATCCACACTCCGAACTGTTTCTAAAAAAGGAAGTCTCAATTCAAGTCAACAAGACCAGCCAGCTCAAACCGTTCCCGCTCCTGCTGTTCAACCGCAGAACCCTCATGCCCAATCCATTCCCTACACAACAAACTGTATCAACTCCGGCTTTCCGTCTGTGGCCCCTCGCGTAACAGCTCCCTCGGGCCATATTCAAACCAATAATATGGAAAATATATTGGAACCCCTTGTGATCTCTCAACTTGGTACAAATCAGTCTCACATGGCAACAGGTCACTTGTGGGACCCCAGGCACAATTCATCCCTCCAGCAACAGACGTGTCATTCTCAGGAAATGACTCCAAACATGAACACCCTTTCAGGCAGTAATTTCACTTCTCACCTTAACACAGCATCTACTAAAGGTGCCCAGCATAGAGGAATGAGCTATTCTACTCTACAGCCGCATCCTAATAATCCTCCCGCACCTGCCCTACTGGACAGTGTTCAAAAGCTTAATGGTGACAGTTTGCATTCAAACATTAATCCACCTCAACAAGTCATGGCTTCTAATATGATGGAATCTGTAAATTCTGTAGCAGATCCAAATTTGTCATCTGCTCAAATGACTCGGTTGCCCCCTTACGCTGAAAGTGTAAACGGTTCAATTCCTAAAGATCCCTTAGCGTCCTCCTACTCTCAACAACAAAGTGACAGTTCATTCTCATCTGTACCTCACACCGAGTGTGCAGTGAGCGTGAAGACCGAACCTAATTTAGATTATCCTCTTTCGAGCAACATAAGTGCCCCATCAAATGAGAGTTCTCCGGCTCCTCAGAACAACACTGGGAGTGTGACAAACAACGGGGATAAAAAAGTAAAACGAAGCAGAAGAACAAAATGGCCTGCTATCATTAAAGATGGAAAGTTTATTTGTTGCAGGTGTTATCGAGAATTTCAGAGTCCTAAATCTCTTGGTGGGCACTTGTCCAAGCGTGTTCATTGCAAACCATTCGATGAAGCAGACCTGACGGCAGACCTTCCCAGCTCTTTTCTTGATCTTCTCAACTCGCCTCATCCAACACCTTCTTCATACGTGAACCTTCCAATCCCTACGCACCCACCGATAAGAGGTCCTCTTGATCCGAAACTGTTTCCCAACGTCACATATCCTCAAGCTAATGGCTCCACGTATGCTAGCAGTGATAAACAGATGGAGGAAGGGTTCAAGCAGAACTCATCAAATGTGTTTGTGAGCTCTGGACAAGAACAGCTTCCAGATGCCTGTGGTGGATATACTCAAAACAATCGAATGTCAGAAACTAGTGTCATACAGCACACTGATAGTGTGAAACATCAGCTACAACCCAGTTACCCAGACATCTCCAATCCACATTTTACAGATGGTCTTAGTGATCCTCTTCTTTCTCAGTTGTTGGCTGAAGGTCACTCGGCATCCACCTTGAATAGTGGTTCTGCAGATCACGTCAGGCAAATTCTTCAAGCTGAAACTGTAAATAAAATAGAGACCTCGGAAAAATCAGCCATCAGCAATGCAAGCCTGATGTCGAATGATGGTCTTCTGGCAGCAATGGAAAGTCTCGCTCAGAATCTGGTGTCTGAAAAGAGCGTAAAAGAAAGACTGCGTGAACAGATATTGGCAGGAGACTTTAACAAAATAAGCAGTCTGCCCCGTGGCTCAAGCATTGATAGTTCCTGCTCACAAATTTCCGTAGCAAGTCCTGTGACTGGGGAGACACAGTGTACCTCAAACTTGATTCAGGATGCAACTCAAGGTGAACGTCAATGGAACGCTGCTGGGACTTCTGCCGAGACTGTTTTGCTGTCTGCCAATCTAACTGAGGGCTTATCTTTCAACAATTCATCTGTGTCTTCGGGACATGGTGTGAATGAGGTTAACAATACCACAGCCATCCCGAATGAAATTTTGGAAATCCAAAAAGCTTTTGAGAAACTTGACCTAGACAGAGAAATCACTGAAGATACCAGAACTGTGGACCAACCTAAAATGAGTGAGGTAAAACCCAATAAACCAGACTCCAATGATTCAGCCACTGAGAAGTCGAGTTATGAGAAACCATTTGCGTGTGTCGCAAACGGTTGTACTTACAGAGCAATGACAAAAGATGCCCTTTTTAAGCATCTTATCAAACTGCACAATTACACGGATGACATGCTTGCTCAGGTAAAAGATCAATGTAACGTCTCCCCTTTCAGCTGTCAGAAATGTAACAAGGCGTTCACACGCAACTCCAACCTCAGAGCCCATTACCAATCCATTCATAACTTTTCACAGGAAGATATGAGGAAATTGAAAAGTAAGCGCCAGTCTAATCACATGTTGGTGGAGAGTGATGGCGGGAGCCCTTGCCCAACGCCAGATGTGTCCAGTCAAGTCAAAAACATGACGGATGCAAGTCAACAACAAAAAGTAGCTGTTACAGGCACATCAGCAACATTAAAAGCAGATATCTTAAAAAAATCATGCATCACTCCATTGTTTGTCCAGCAGACTGCTGTTGTTCCTCAAAGCAAAAATCCTGGAATAGCAAAACAGGCTTTAACTTTGGAAAGTCAGACAGCCATAAAGCCATCCGTCATTATATCTGTTCATTCTTCTGTGACTCCAAGAGTTGATCAGCATCCGAAGACATGGTTTCCCGGACAGTCCAATGGGTCCCCACTCAAAGAACTTCTGCCTACGCCTCCCTCAACCCAATATCCGTCTGCACAGGTAAAGATAGAAAACCAGCCCCTGGATAAAAAGCCCAAACCTTGCAAGCCCCGGCTGCCAAAGCCAAAAGAATCTCCCAAGAAACCGAAAGAGAAAAAACCAGAGGCTGATGATAGCTTTAGTCCTTATAGACCGTATCGTTGCGTTCATCATGGCTGTGTGGCAGCTTTTACAATTCAACACAATCTGATCTTGCATTACAAAACGGTGCATCAGTCTGCTCTGCCTAAATTTGAGGTCAACAATCAAGATGAACAGAACGACGAAGACACAGAGGATAAGGATAAGAACGAGGAAAGCGAGGATAAACCAGATGGTGAGATCAAAGAGGTGGATGAGTTCAGGTGTCAAGTCAAAGACTGTTCTTGCATTTTCCAGACAGTTCCGGACTTGCTCCAGCACTACCTTCAGCCACACAAGTTACCCCTTGAGAAAGCCGGTGCCATGATGTGCAGCATCAACCTGGGCAGGTTTCAGTGCGATCAACCCGACTGCTCTGAGATGTTTACGGGATTCTGGAAGTACGTCAATCATGTGGATGAAGAGCATAAAGATATCAAAATCTCTAAGGTGGAGCCAGTGGAGGGCATGTTCAGATGTCAGGTGGATAGTTGCGAATGCGCTTACAGCACGCGCTCCAATCTACTGCGGCACACCATGAAGAAACACCACAACGTTTACAAACGGCTGCTCATGAATCCACGGGAAGGCTGCAAGGGCGGTAAACTCGGTCGTCCTAAGAAATCTGATACTGCTGATGTCGTCGAGAAAGAAAACCGAGAAACAAACAAGAAAACAATTAAAAAGGCATGTCCGAAGAAGATCAAAAATACGAAAAACAACTGGACCAAATATGGGAAACCCATTTTGAAAACCCAAGAAGAAGCCTCGGCGATGTGCACCAAACGATTACAGCTGCAGTACGCTTGTATGATAAAGGGTTGCGAAACGGTGACCGGGTCAGAGCGAAATATAATGAAACATTACCTCCAGCATGGTCTTCCAAAACAGTACCTAGAAGAACAGAGAAGCAACTTTATCTACTGTAAAAAGTTATCCCGCTCCAGATATAAACGCATTGCATCCAGAAGTGATGACACGGATAAGTCGGAGGAGAGTTCAGTCGAGACGTCTGACAATGACGAAGTCCCTGACCCCGTGCCGAGCGAGTCGGAGTTCTCAAAACCCACGTCTGAGAAGGAAAGCACAGAAGATCCCGATCTGTCCGACAGCAAGCCTTCCACGGACACGTGTTCAGAGATCTCTGTTGTGGTTAAACGCCGGAGGGGACGTCCACGCAAGGGTGAGATAGTCAGGAAATCATTGGGACAGAATAGGACGACGAGACTGCGGACAGCAAGGAGTTGCACAGTCAGTTATGTGGATTTAAACTCGGATTCCACTTCCTCCAGCACTATCACCCAGGAAGACGTCTCCGATCAGAACACGGCATTAAATTCGTTTAAGCCCATGGGATTTGAGGTGTCCTTTCTTCAGTTTCTCGAGGAATCACGGACATCCAAGAGAAAGGCAACGGAACCGATGAACGGAGGTTCCCGTAAACGGACAGCAGCTTTCCAACTAAAGACAGCCACGATCGTGTGTAAAAGAGCGGATGCGGAAATGCCTTCGCGGGACGTCCTGAAACTTGTGGACTTTAAAAATCCCCAAAAGTTGACCTCTCTCTGCAATGTAACGTTTGAGGTGCAGAAAATGTTCTCTGGCGTCTTGGAGCTTCTTCTCAAGCAGCTTCATGAAATGAGACCCACGGTGATCCTTGAAAAAGAAAATTAATTTATTGAACTCAGGATAAGAATTACGATTGCAAGCTGATTTCTAGAAAGAAATGAACGCGGAACGGCTGTAGCTGCATTTGAAGATGAACAATACATGCCCGGTATCTTAATGGTCCCTAGTATGACGTTAATAACTCAAGACTGTGTAAGTTAAGCTGACTTTATAGTTGCAGTAGATAAAGAAATACCTCTAAAGCATGTATGTCCTTAGATAAAGGTGATCAGCACATTTTGTTGCCTTGATTTGGGAAGTGGATTTGGTTCTATATTGAGTTTTGGATAGACTTTGTAATATTCCATTGGACTTTTTCTATCCAGCTGAAAGTGGTTCAGTTCTGATGTCATGTGCCGTGTATAATTCGTAACCGTTTTGGTCCCGTTCCCCCTGTAAATCTGAAATTTGTCAATAATGTTGTGTCTGGTTCTTTTTGATCAACTACTGCCACCAGCAGTCCGTATGTTAATCAATGGCAACCGATTTAATACAGCTTGCTTTTTGGTACTAGGTTTTGGTCTCTTTTTTTCATTGTAATGTCGCAGGAACCCAGGACATGAGTTTAACAAGTGTATTGTGTGCCCTGTTAAAACAAATGCATTAAGTATACACTATTTTGTACATTTCCATAAGGCATTCAAAGTGCTTTTTTGCCACACAATTATTTTTACATATTATACAAAAAAAGTATTCTTCTATTCATGATGTCTCAAAATAGCACAGTTGAGTATACTTGGCTTAAGACATTTTCTTTGGTATATTAAGAGTAATATAAGCGCATGAAAAGGGGGCTTTAAGTGCATTTAAATGTATTATTGTACCCTTTTTTTCACCTGGGTGTACTCGACTACATAAGTGTCTGCCTCACATGTACATTTTGCTCTATTAATTGTAATTACACTTAAAGTACTTACACTGAATTAACATGCGTGCTGTTACCCCTCACTGTAACCCCCAACCCTTACCTCAAACCCATAACCAAACGTTAAGCTCATTGAAATGTTCAGTGTGATCAAGTCCGTTTCTATGATTTATTTTCTGAGATTTAAGTCAAAATTTAATTATTCACATATTTTTATTTACACTGTGATGTTTTTTCTTTATGCATGTTGTGAACATAGGACCTTTTTAGAAAACAACAAAGTTTTATCTACATAGTAGTAACCACGTTATCACACATACAAGGTCACTTATAAAAAACTTATTTTTAAATACAAAGCAACAAATCATTTATATTTGTGGATAGGGCGGCCCAGTAAATTTTGAAATATGGAGTTTAAATCCCAGTATTTTCAATGTAAACATCTGGTCTGCAAAGAGATCACCGGTGAAACTAACATTACTGCGCATGCACACTTTTGTGACCCCAGCTGTACAATAGAATATTCTACACAAACAATAGAGCGCATGTACATTCTTTCCCATAACAAACAAATGAAACCGATAAAGAAGCGTTCCTTGGCTAAATTTGTCTCTTCAATATTTAGAACTAGACTGCGATACCAAGATCAACTGCTAGATGTCAGTGTACCGTACGGTTTCTTTAAACGCGACCGAACTACAGGACCCATTCAACAAATTGTCAATATAATAAAAAATGAACATACAACAAAATTCAACAAATAGTTTAATTAATACAATTATTATACAATAAAATAATAATACAAATAATATGAACATAAATAAAATATAAATAGTTATATATTATTAGACACAATCTAGAAGATGAATACTGTCCCGCCGCGTGTGTCTGATGAAAGGGTCTTGAGTTATTTTTCCTTCTCTCCCCTTGCTTTTTTCATAAACAGGCAATTCTATGCAAAGATGGACTTTACCGTGACAAAATGAGGTTCTACCAAAGGTTTTCATCACTGAAGTTTTAAAGTTTTTATTGTTAAACATTTTCAGGTAAGCGCTGCTTTAAGAATTGACACATCTGTAACAGTCCTCATAAATGCGCACATGAAGAAAGAAATTTAAAATAAAATAACTACATTAAATCTTATGCTGTGCAAAGAGCCATTTGTTGGGTATCATAGCTTCCGGTTTGTGCATTTGAATTCACGGAAATGCTGAAAAAGTCATCTCTCAGAAACTGCTTTTTTGTCACATGCTCCCTTTTTGTTTTTGTAATAGAAACATGTATAGACTATAAACAGATGCTTTATTACATTGGCTATAAATGCTCTCTCTATTTCAAGTTTTGATGGTAAAAATCACATCAATTACGCTGAAAGTGAAATTGCCCATGTAACACTTGACCAACCGGAGTTCTTTTAGAAATGCGATTGAAATAAAGCTATTCATTTTGTCTGATTTGGTTATATGAAATGAGCGACATGCAGTTGATAATGGATTTTAAGCCGGTTCCAACCAGAAAAGAAAAACATCCATCAGTCCATATTCACGCAGCATTAAGCGTAGGGTTGTCCTTTCCCGCCAGTGCAGAATGAAGTCCACCCTCTTTAGACGCTGATAACGGCTGTGGCGCGGACGAACCGAGAGTCACCACGGAAGGAGGTCGACCGTGACAGCCGACTCTTTGGCTCACAGGTACATACTTCTTACTGAAGCACTTCCAGCACTGCTTGGATACAATATACACCATCTCCACCACATTCAGCACGATGCATAGTATAGATGTACATCCCATAATATACAGAAATATCTTTTTCTCTGTGGCTTTGGAAATGTAGCAGTCCACAGCGTTGGGACAGGGGCTCTCTTCACACCGGAGCAGTCGAGGGACGTTGAAGCCGCTGTACAGAAAATAGAAAGCGAGTAGGGTCGCCACCTCGAAGGAGGTTTTGAGGACCAGACTCATGATGTATGTGAAGAGGAGACCTCCGTCGATGCTGCCCTTGTCCTGGTAAAGCTTTCTTTTGTGTTTGCTCTCTCTGTGCTCCCTGTAGGCCACATGCAGCGCCACCAGCAGCGACGGAGTGGACACCATGATCAGCTGTAAGGCCCACAGTCGCGCCTGTGAGATGGGGAAGAAGTGGTCGTAACACACCTGCTCGCAGCCCGGCTGCTGAGTGTTGCACACAAAGTCTTTGAACTCATCCTTCCACACCTGCTCGGCGGCGGCCACGAACACCAGGATCCGGAAAACGAAGAGGACGGAGAGCCAAACCCGTCCGACGACTGTCGAATACTTGTTTACTCCGCTCAACACACTTTCTAGAAATCCCCAGTTCATGATTTCTTGGGTGTCATTGGGCTGGGATGTCGGAACACAGCGTTACAAATCATGAAATCACACACAAAACACTCAAGTTGTTTGTGTCACTTGATGAGATCACATTTTCTATGAAACAACCGTTGGAGTGAATTTAATGTACTGTGACCCCAAAGACGCTTTTAAAAAGGACAAAAAGTCCACAGTAAAGTTTACAGGTAACACTTTAGGGGAAGGCTGTATTTGTTAGCATTAGTTAACGTGAACTAACAATGAACAATACAGGTGTTCTGCATTTATTACAGTTGTTTACTGTATGGTATGGTTCTGTTGAATTAACTATTGTTAACAGTTTCAACTTTTGATTTTCAAAATGTCCACACCAGACGTGAGCAACAGACTCACTGGGAAAACAAGGCACAAGGCACATCGCTTCAGGCGTAGACAGGGTGTAAGTATAAGAAATGCTATAAAAAACATTATTGTTCATTGTTAGATCATGTTTGCTAATACATGAACTAATGTTAACAAATACAATCTTATTGTGTTACAAGTTCACATCCTACTTAACATTTATTGAGCAGACTGTCTTATCCACAGCAAGATGTAAAACAACAGGGTTTGTTATAACAAAAGGAAATAGGCCTACTGTTTTGAGATAATAATAATAATCTGAATAATGTGAAAGTATTTACCTTTAATCGAGTCTGACTTCTCTTTTCTCTTGTGTTTCTCTGGCTGTTCGAGACGACGGAGCTTCTCTGTGCTATTTGATAGTCAAACACACCTGGCGCAGGTGCCGCACCCGTTCTGTTGCCATGGATGAGCTCTTATGTTAATGGAAACTCGAAGCGAAGGATATGTGACCAATCAGATGCTTTGTTGCTGTACGGTGTTTCTGGTAAATAGAAAAGCTGACATGTTTGCAGAGTCATCAGAGTTCCTTCTGTAGTGTTATTAGTGTAAACACGGTTAAAATCACCAGAAACACACACACTCGTGTCCTCCACAGGTCTGTACGACATTGTCTCCATGGTCATGGTCTCTATAGGTGTTCAAAACTGTAAACGGAAAAATGAGACTCGGGACAGTAAATCACTTTACATTTGACTGATTTTTGCTGTAAATTTGTGTAAAGTGTTTACTGAAGGTCTTAATGTGAGTTCTGACAGTGAAAACAGACACAAATTCCCCTTACATCACAATATATATCCTTTACGTTGACTTCCCATGTTGTTAAGTAAATGTTTAAGTCCTGTTAATAGCAAACTTCTGTTTGTTGCCAGATCAGAATATAATCCCCAGAGCTCACCCTCATCCACTCAAACCCTCACAAGCATTCTGTGCAGTGGAACATGTGGCCTGTGTATGTATAACTGTGAGAACCGCACAAACACTGTTACATATGTGTGTGCAATGGAGCTTTCGCTTACATCCTCACAGGGCTATAGCTCTCTGTTTCACAATCAGTACTGATGTACGGTATGTTAATGTGACGTGCTGCAGATATACAGTATGCGTGTGCACCTGTACATTTGTGTAACACCACAGGTGACATGTCGCTTATGTAGGTGCACATGCAGCTTTTATAACGTGTGAATTACTAATGAGATCAGCAGCAGTTATCTTGTTACCGACAGAGAGACAATCAAACATTGTCCCTGATATCTTACTACACTCTTAAAATAAAGGAGCTTAACAAAGAACCATCTCTTTCGTAACCTTTTATAATCTAAAGAACCTTAAGAAAATGTCAAAGGTCGCCAAAGTGGCATCTGCGGCTTCGAGTTTGACTATTCAAAAGAGAATATGGGAACATTTCACATACGTAAGCAAACAAACTGGATTAGCCTCTCTTTTCTTCATTCATAGATTCTTCCAACATTTTTTTATCTGATGAATTCAAATTCAAAGCTTTTTTAATCCTAAGGCAATAAAAACTGTATTGTAATATTTGTCCTTTTTGTCTTCCTGAAGTGTCATATTTTTTTCTGCTGCCTCTGCAACTTATTTTGTCTTTGTGCTTTTTCTTTACTGTATTACCTTATTGCTTCAATGTTCTATGTTTAATGTTATCTCATTTAAAAATACCTCTTGCGATGCTTTGATGTCGTCCTTTGATATTTTCATTTATTTATGTATAATTACACAAATGTAAAGACATCCTCTACAAAACAATATACATGGAAAATATCAACTAAAACTAAGAAGAACAAAATACGTTAATCCACACATTAATCCTTTTGTACAAAAATGACATTCTCTTTCTCATTCTCACAGCAATACAAGATGAAACACTAGAGGGCGCTGTGATGTTTCTCTACGGCATTTCACCCTGCCGACTTCTCTTTATTAACTGTCGTCTGTCTTTTCAAAATGTCGTCCTCCTGCCTGTGACGATAACACTCGTGTTTTTGAAGGATTTAATAGTAACAGCGGTGAGATGTGTCGAGCGGCGGATGGCAGCGGGACGGGAGCCGCGCAGAAGCCGGGCGGCAGTGAGCGGGAGGCGGGTTATAAGACTCCAGGGCTCCGTGGAGTTAACACCACCTCACTGTTCCGTGCTGTCAACCCGGAGCTCTTCATCAGACCTGTGAGGCACTTCACTTATGTCGCTTTATAATGCGAGAGAAGGCACAGCTCAAGTTTTCTTGATGGGGTTGTTTTGCACGTTCTAGTAAAGACATCAACGATTGACGTGATTTATTGACCTTGAACCCTGTGTGTGTGTCTGTGTGTGTCTGTGTGCGTGTGTGTGCCTGTGTGCGCGTGTCTGTGTGTGTCTGTGTGTGTGTGTCTGTGTGCGTGTGTGTGTGTGTGTGTGTGTGTCTGTGTCTGTGTGTGTGTGTGTGTGTGTGTGTGTCTGTGTCTGTGTGTGTGCGTGTGTGCCTGTGTGTGTGTGTGTGTCTGTGTGTGTGTGTGCGTGTGTGTGCCTGTGTGCGCGTGTCTGTGTGTGTCTGTGTGTGTGTGTCTGTGTGTGTGTGTGTGTGTGTGTGTGTGTGTGTGTGTGTGTGTGTGTGTGTGTGTGTGTGTGTCTGTGCCTGTGCGTGTGTGTCTGTGTGTGCGTGTGTGTCTGTGTGTGTGTCTGTGTGTGCGTGTGTGTGTGTGTGTGTGTGCGTGTGTGTGCGTGTGTGTGCGTGTCTGTGTCTGTGTCTGTGTGCGTGTGTGTGTCTGTGTGTGTGTGTGTCTGTGTGTGTGTGTGTCTGCGTGTGTGTGTGTGTCTGCGTGTGTGTGTGTGTTTGCGTGTGTCTGCGTCTGTGTGTGTGTCTGCGTCTGTGTGTGTGTCTGCGTGTGTGTGTGTGTCTGCGTGTGTGTGTGTGTCTGCGTGTGTGTGTGTGTCTGTGTGTGTGTGTGTGTGTCTGTGTGTGTGTGTGTGTGTGTGTGTGTCTGCGTGTGTGTGTGTGTCTGCGTGTGTGTGTGTCTGCGTGTGTGTCTGCGTGTGTGTGTGTCTGCGTGTGTGTCTGCGTGTGTGTGTGTGTCTGCGTGTGTGCGTGTCTGCGTGTGTGCGTGTCTGTGTCTGCGTGTGTCTGCGTGTCTGTGTCTGCGTGTGTCTGCGTGTGTGTGCGTGTGTGTGTGTGTGTGTCTGCGTGTCTGCATGTGTGCGTGTCTGCGTGTCTGCATGTGTGTGTGTCTGTGCGTGTCTGCGTGTGTGTGTGTCTGTGTGTGTGTGTGTGTGTGTGTGTGTGTTCCAGAATAAGCCGGTGATGTTTTTCGGGCTGGTGACCATCAGTCTGTGTGTCGGGTATCTGGGTTATCTTCACGCCATCAGAGACGCAGACGAGCAGCTCTATGAGGCCACAGACAGTGATGGACAGACTTACATGAGGAAGAAAACCTCCAAATGGGTCTGATGGAGACTAAACCACTGCTGACACTCCTGTTATATCAAACAACATTTGCATTTCTGTCATTTATAATCATCACATTTTGTCAGAATGAAATAGTTCGACCAGCAGCTTGACAATATCAGATATTATAGACAATATTTATTGTTTAAACCGAGCAGGTTGCTGAAATGTTGAGGTCCCATAGCTGTAAGACTCATGTTATAACTGACGTGAATTATCTGACTGTTATTTGTACAATGACATTTGTAGGTGAATATTTTGTTGGCCCTGTAACGTTCTTGTTATGTGTAATACATCAAGAAACACAGAATGAACAAGAAATGTCATGGTACTTATATGGCCTGGAGAGTCTAAATTGTGTCTAATGTATATGTTGCTGTATTTATAGCCGCTTTGGTGCTATTTTTAAATCCTTAACACCACAAAGCAAGTGCCTCTCACTCAAAACTATTTGTACAAACAGCACCACAGCACAGATTTCCTGCGCAAGCCCGTCACTTGATCAAAATCTTAAATTGAAGAAGTAAATGATTATGACAACATCAGCACCATCAGAAGTCCTCATTGAACAACAAGACACATGACAGTTATAAGTGTCAGGATTTCCCAATGTAAACTTTGATAACCGTTTTGATGACAGTGACTAAAAATGAATGCTGCGTGTTTGATCAATATTAACATAACAAAGGTATTTAACATTGACTAGAGATGGACGAGATTCACAGTCACAATGTCAAGGCATATAGAAACCACAAGATTATTTTACAGCACAAAATGGACAGGGGAAAACGTTTTTTACAGTTTAGGGGGGAACAATTTATTATATATCCTCATATCCAGTATCTTTACTGGGAATTTATTTTTATTTTACAGTTTGTTTGTCAATCCAGCTGACAGTAAAGGTAAAAACATGTAAAGGGCCGGTTTATTGTTGGTATCATGAGTTTATCTCCACATCCAGTTTTATGAAAAAAATAACAGTAAACAACTTTGGTTGTGAGATTCGTCTCCAGCTCTCACACAAATGAATCATATGAGCTGTCGTGTGAAGGAGAGATACCGGAAGAATTGTTGTAAGACAAATGTAGACGGCTGCTTATTCAGTATTCTCTTGGGAATGATTGACCGGATCAGTCAAGAATATACTGCATAGACTAGAACTTTTTATTTCACATTAAAGAAAACAAAGTAAATCGGTCTCGCTTTTAATTAAGTCAATGTTAAAATGATTAATTTTATTTGAGATGCTTTACTTCAGCCGGAACCACAAGTCTGCTAATATTACAGATAAACAGACGTCTGATCTTCAAACACAAAGACGTTTGCTGTGATCAGATATTGAGATTCGGATCCATATCAGTGACATCACAATGTTCAACAAAGACCAGATGAAGCATGCGGCTGTCTGGCTGTGACAGACTGTTTGACATCATTCAGAAAAACCCTCAACATTCTGCTGGAAGAAGGAATCGTGGCCAGAAGTGTGTGAAGAGCAGCTTGACCTGTTCTGGTGCTTTTAACATGATGCCATTGTAAATTGTGTTTTGACAAGTAATATAAAGTATAAACGAATGTTAAGTTCAGGTGGCAAAAAAGATGAAATATTAATAACAAAAATATAATAATATGATTATAATAAACAACGCTGATCCAGAAGAACTTCCTGTTTCAGGGTTTAAACCTGCATGAACAAAAGGATACATCCAACAGAACATTTGTAACCACAAAAGAAAGTTAAATACATATCTTTAATATTTAATTATACATGTTTACTGTTGCAAAGTGGTCTATATATATATATATTGTGTGTAACTGTGTATAAACTGTGGTCATCCATAGAATTGTAACGTTTATGCAACCAATCAAGTCTTTGGAAGACGGCTGTGAGTGGGCGGAGTTTGGCGCGTAGCCCCGCCCGTCTGCCACAGGTTATAAATACGCTGCACCGGCTGCGGCTCATCGGGATCGTTCAGCCGTGAGATGCTCACCGGGTTCGGGTCAACATGGCGGAAACACCCGCTGCTCTCCCGCTGCACAGCAACTTTCTGCTGTAGGTTCCTGGAGGATCTTTAATCTTCAGAGTTTAGATGAACATGAGCAGCGCAGGTAAACAAACCAACGCGATCAGTTACTTGTTTGTCATATGTCACGTGAGTAGTGCTCATAAGTAATAATAATAATATATAATTGTGTTGATGTGATGCTTTAATCATCTCAGTGCGGAGTGAGTGTTTGTGTGCGCGTGCAGCCGCACGAGAGGAATAGACGCGGGTCATTCTTCTATATGTTATTGTGCAAACTTCACGGTTAAATAAAAAAACACTTTTAATGAATGAAATTGGTTTTACATTTGATAAGGAAAAAATAAGACCACTGGTGTCCAGTTCTACAATGTTTAAAGGGACCAAGAATCTAATTTCTGCACATTAGAACATTAATCACTTTTTGTAGTATGGAAACATATAAAGAATAAGTGACTACTTACTACTTCATAAGAACATTTACTTAATATACAATCCCAGATACCACAATCCATCTGGCTTACGTCTATTTGACGTCTGCATTTACATCTGCTAGACATAATTTGCTCGTCTGTAATACGTCTGGTAAAGATCTGGAAACATCTGCTGAGTAAAAAGATCTGCTAAACGTCTTCGAGGTGTTTTACATCCATTCTAAATCATAAACATCTTACAAACGTCTTCTAGAGGTCTATATGAGGTCTGACAGCAGACGTCTCTGAGATGTGTTGCAGATGTAGACGTGAGTCAGATGTATGTATGCTATCTGGGATGTATTTTGACTTCACTTACGACACAATGGTGTTGTAACACCGCAGGAATGGGGTTGGGTGACGCGTCTCTTTAAATTTAATTGTTAACAAAATACTTTAAGTCTACATGTTTAAAAACTGTATTTGCTATATAACTTTATACTTGCTAGCTATGAAATCTTAAGACTCCCTGCATCCAGGTTTTGTAACAGGTTCTGTGAAATTCAAATGTGATTTTAAACAAAAATGAAATTTTTTGTTTAACAAAGGTTTTCAACCTTACAGAATACAAACATATGTTATGATCTTTTTGTGGTTAATTTCAAGATGCTTCACATATGTGAATAATGCCCCAGGCGTCCATGATTAAAGTCATTTGTCTCTTGTTTCAGAGGTCCGGTGGTCTTCCCCGTCCCCTGCCCTTCCTGCGGATCACGTGTTGAAGTCTGGAGCTGTCATATTCCCCGGTAAACATCTTCCTCGCTATGATGCTGACAGATGTGTCACGACTGCCCTATTGTGTTTTTATGAAGCGTGTGAATGTGAACAGGTGCGTTCGATCAGCACGGATGTCCTCTGGTCACGTTTCCGGCGGAGACTCAATGCAAACTGTCTGAGGAGATCAGCGGAGAGGAGGTGTCGCAGTTTATACTTTACTGTCAGCGTCTGCACAAGTATGAAACGCACAACACCCTTCAACCAAATACAATGAGAGCGAGAGCGAGAGCGAGATTTGTTGTACCTTTATTTTGTGTTTGTACAGTAAGAAAGGAGAAGATGGTCTGCTGTCTGTGGTTGCTGATCTGAGACAAGCGGATGGCACTGTGGTGAAGTTTATCACGGAGACCCTCCTGAGATTGGAGGTATTAACTCGCCCTGAGAGCGGTTTCTCTGTGACCAACTGTCTTTACTATTAAAGTTATCATTTCGATTCTTTTACACATAATAAATAAAATGTGTCCGTCAGAATACACAGCTGACACACATTCCTGAGAGAAGTTCATGATGTCTGTTAAGCAGGAATGAACTTGGCCGTGGTGTTGGTTTTGAGGTGAAAGGCTTCAGTGTTTTTCTTGTGACGCGTAGAAGAGCGAGCAGAAGATCACATGCCTGCCGTCGGTCACAGGACTGATGTTATCTAATAATGGCGCTCCGGCGGGATGTTGTTCTTGAAATGGACATGGAATATTTAGAAGCCGTACACTTGAGTTCGATGTGTTTTTGCATTACTTGTTTTGTCATGTTCAGACAGCTGATGCTTCGTGTTGTGTAGTTCCACAGGAGGATCTTTCATTCTGTGTATTTTGTTCAACCAAAGAAGAAATCTGTTCAGAAGCAGCTGGGGAAACTTCTGACACAGAGCTCCAAACAGAAGCGACCCGTTCTCTTTAAAGTGAGTTCACGAGGAGCTCTTGGTGTATCCGTGTTAGTCACCTGCTCAACAAACATGATCATTTTCATCCAGAAATGTAAATTGATACTCGCCTTTGAGTTGTTCCAAATCTGACTAACACAGAGAAATATATTTGAAAGAATGCTTATAACAGACTTTGACTCAATTCAAAAGTGCCTCAGAACTGTTTGGTGTCCTACATTCTGCAAAGTGTCTTCTGTTCAACAGAACGAAGTATTTTTCCTACTGTGGGAGTCAAGATCTGTCTGGTTATAAGCATTCTTCCAAATCTTCCTCTGTTCATCAGAACAAACACATTTATACAGATTTGTAACTCGAGGGCGAGTAAATGACTGAATTATGTTTTAGGTGAACTGTTCCTTTTGGGGTGAACTATCCCTTTATAGGAACTTTGTCATTTACTGTAAAGTGATGTTTTGAACTTGTTTACAGTGTTGTTATGCTGAACACAAAGATGTTTGCAAGAAATGTGGGACACGAAACCGTTCTAGAGCATCATTGACTACAATCTAATGAAAACTACTATGGCAGTCAACGGTGTCCCAGAACTTTTGCTCGCCCACATTCAGTGTATACAGCTTTGGAACAACTTTTGAGTGACTAAATGGCAGAATAAAATGTTGGGTCCTTTCAAAGGCTTATGTACACCATGAGTGATATTTTTATAAGCTCGTCTGAAGAATCCTGTTATAAATGAAACGTTTACTTTGAGATTGAAAACTGAAACAATCAAACTGACAACATGTCAGATTTTTCAAGAGACATTGAAGGGATAAGAATGTACATTTTGTAAACATGGACTGAAAACATTATCTGATTTAGAAGTTATGATAATGGACTTTTAAAAACGAACAATTTTCTTTCATTTGAATGTTTCATAAATCTGTTACTACGTAATGGTTCCATATCGCTTCCGTCATTCTCATATTTCATGTTTATTGTTTGTCAAAAATCATTCGTTAGTCACTCTTTGTTTGTCGTTTGGTTTCTATCTACACTTTTAATCCCTTAAATGCAGCGTTTTTCCTGAAGAACAGTGAACTTGGACACGTGATGTTTTGCAAGGACAGCAATATGTTTGTTATGGTTTAATGTATTTTTGTTAACTTTGTTTTGCATGTGAACAGCGGGTTTTCCTCAAGGATGTTTGTGAACTTTCCAACTTCATCGACAGGAGTCAGTTAACATGTAGTTTAGGAGGATACCTGATGTACTGCCATGACAGCTGGGTTCACTTCATTAAGGTGTGTGTGTGTTTTTGTAGACCTTCATTTTACTCTTGTCTTTTTCTTCAATCACATGATATGTCCCTTCCTCACACTGTTCTCTAAATGAGGACACGCTGTGCAGTTCTGATGTTTCCCAAGATGAAAAATTTAAACCGTAACCTTTAAAGAGAAATGCTTCATTCCCAAATTCAGGTTTTTTACGGTTATGTGTACCTTTGGAGAAAGTGTAGTTCCAAATGTATATCCATGTAAATGTTGGATATCTCTGTACACAAGAGTTGTATACGAGGCCTGGAGTCGGTTACTGTTCTCCTCACTTTAGGACGGAGAGAGATGTTGAGGATGTCACGCTGAAGTGAAGGTTCTGTCTGTTGATGTGTTTAATATGTGCATGTATGATGAGGCTTTTAATGAGCGCGTCTCTATTGTGAGATCATTAGCAAGTGAAAGGATCGCACGCTCTCTCTCTTCTGCTTCTCTCGCTCTTTGTCATGTGAATGCTCAGGGTTTTCAGCTCTTAAAGAGACAGTACAGACAAAAATTAAAATGCATCCATCGTTTATATCCTCATGTCAAACCTGTATGAGTTTTTCTTCAGAACACAAAAGATATTTGGAAGATCGTTGATGAACAAACAACACTGACTGAACCGCAATGACTTGCACTTGCACAAAACCGCTAGCCGGGTTTCCATCTAAATGTCATGCAAATCTTTTCAAAGTTTGCAATGTCAGGAGGAAAGACAAATACAAATTGGTACGTTTCCATAAAGTTCCTGGAGCGGATCACTGTGGTATACTGGTAACCAACAGTAAATACACAAGATCAAAGACACCATGAACGGTAACATCCGCTTTGTTTCTTGGCTTTAATGTTCTCTACGTCAGAATTTATTTGGCAAGTGCGTTCCCTTCTCCCTTTTGCAAAAAATATAAAACCATCACAAGCGAGTGTAAAACCTTTTAGGGCTTTTTATTGGAAATGTTTTAAAAAAAACTAGCTCGGTGAGACATCTCAGAATATCATCTTTTGTGTTCCACTGAAGAAAGACTCATTCAGATTTACTACCACATGACTGCTGGTGTTCAGTAGTTCTGGATCTGGTGAGCCGTGTTCATGTTGTCGTGCAGGAGATCGACGGGTTTGTGCAGGAGTTTGTGTGTGTGGTGAACCGACTGCCGTCCTGTATCTCGACACTGCAGGCGCTTGCTAAGCTGCCGGTCCCCACAGGCTTTGAGCAGCTCCGAGACTTTTGCTCTGTGAATGAAGCTCGATTCCTGCAGCTCCGGAGGTATTTCTGTTTCTGCTCCTTTCATTTGAAGGCATGATGGTATTCGCTAAAAACACTGGAACTTTGAACGGTATTCTGGGATGTTTGACGTTAGCATCTCATTTCTGTCTGCATGGCAACTATATGTGGCCAAAACCACTGTGTGAATGAAACCGATAACCACTGTTTTTTAAATAAACACTTATGAAAGTTATTGGAGTGTTTATGTGGTCAAACAGTTCTGTGTCAGTAAGATTTGGTCAAAGTTTGGAGGTTTTTGACCAGTTACAGCTCATTTAAGAACGTTATACACCTCAACACAGAAATGCAATATAATATACATGACTGTCAATAGATCGTCCACAGCTTTAAGAGCTACACACAGGTTTCTGTTGGACCGTGATATAAACATTGATTTTCATTAGAAGATCCTCTTAAACACACGTTTGTGTTTTAGAGATCTTGGTTTGGATGACTTGCTTAAGCGCTGTGAGCGTTTATTGGAGAAACTGCGTTTCCCTGAGAATGAGCCCTGTTTTCTTGCGATGGCCGGAACAAGTCTCTTCTCTCACACCGCGTTGGAAATGCTCCAGAACTACAACCGGTTTGTACAACCAGAGCACACTTGCAACATGTTCTCATTGACATTTATACAGACTTGCCATCTCTCTCTCTCGGTCTCAGGTTAAGTGCAGCGGTGGAGAAAGTGGAGTTGCTGTGGCAACAGGCCTTCTCCAAGCCCCGCCTCCAGCTGCAGGTCGCCCACCTGCAAAGAGAAGCTCAACAGGTTAGAACAATAAGAGCGTTACACACGTTCACCCCGCTGCGATGTGAAGTTGATTTGACCTTGTGTTGTGATTTCAGATTCAGGAGCAGATAGTTGTGTTCCACAGAGAGAAGGTTCAGCCGTACAGGATTCAACCGGCTGAAGATGTTCACGGAGCTGAAAGTGTCCGGCTGCAGTTTGAGTCTTTAATATACATGCATGCAATGGTACGTAACGGGTCTTCGGCTTTGAGGAAACCGCTGCACAGATATCAGTTCAATAGACGTGAAACATCTGTACAAAATGAAGTTGTACTCCATGGACAGTGATGCTTTAGGTCTTTGTGTTTGGTTAGGACACATCGATAGATGACTAATGTCTCAGCTAGCACACAAACATCTGTTAGACGTCTGCTAAAGATCTGGAAAACATCTTGGAGTTTTACATCTTTTCTAAATCACAAGGATCTTACAGATGTCTATATACGACATCTGACGTCTCCGACACTTATTGCAGATGTAATACAGACGTCTGCCAGATGTAGTGTGCCATCTGATGAAACGTCTTATGTGAACAGGCTCTTGTTCGTCGTGCTGAGGATGTTCTCCACACGTTATCAGAGAGCGTTCAGTCAACAGATGTCAGAGAGCCGTGGGTCGACGATCTGCACCGAATGAAGGAGAGCCTCCGTTCTTCTGTTCAACATCTTAACCAAACACTTAGAAACGTGTCCGACTTCCATTACACCTTAAACCGAGTATGTGCTTTTCATCTGGTCACGAAATCATGACATTATTTGTGGCGTTGCATGACTTTAAACCGTAACCCTTGACGTGGTTTATTTTTGTAATAGTGTAAAGACTGGTACAAGCAGGTGCTGTGTGAAACCTTCCTGTCAGATCTGTCACGGAGACGTGAGGTTCTGTGTGAGCGCAGCTTTACTCCGGACGGACTCATGTGGAGACGAGGAGTGGAGACGTTTCTCGGGAGGAGTTCTTGTCCTGAAGTGCACGAGTTGGTGAAGCTTGCTCGTCTCACTGACGTTATGAGTGACCCGTACCTAAAACACACCGGCAAACTGCTGTCTCACAGGTGCTCATCCAGAGAATCCATTCCCAGATTCTAATCTCATTGTAATTGAACTAAACTATATCGATTTGGGAATACCCAGAGGCTGTGAATATAATCTATATTAATATATTATATTATGTGCTAAGGACAAGATAAGCACTTTTAAAACTGGCCTACAAAGTTTTATATGCCAAACTCTTAAATATTTTAGTAATTTAATGTTATACATTTACAGTAATGTTCGGTTGTCAGCTTGCCTTGAGTGCATTATATATGCGTGTTTTAACTTTAAAGCTTTTTCAATTTAAAATGAACATCTAAAATTGTGTTTGATCATATATGTGATAGATAAATTGTTATAAGGCACTAACATGATGATAAACAAAAAATAAGCTTAAACTAAACATACAATTGAAATGTTGCCACAGAATTCAGTTTTTGCAATAATCGTTAGGCCAATAAACAGAAATGTTTTAAATGTAGTCATTGGTTATTTTAAACATGTTTTTAATACTAAGATTTATCCGACATCTTTTGAACAATTTATCAGAATGGTCCAAAATTGAGTATAGAATATGACCCCATCACTCGTGTGATGAACATCTGAAACACTGTTCCTCAAAGATAGAACTGTGCTACATTGGGCTTAACATGTGCTAGAAGTTGAAGATCGTCATGTAAAACTTGTTTGATATGAAACTTGCTGTTCTATAATCAATAATATATATTACGTTCCCATCCACAGATGCATGACTTTAAGAAGACTGTTGACATCGCCCGCGTCTGTACCTCTTCATGACCTTCAGATTGCGCTTCAGTGGCAGTACGAGTACCTCATGTCTGATCAGAATAAGAGTGGTCTGAGAGATGACAGCTTCATATCCAACGCCGTCCCACACAGACCTTTACTTTCTCAACGTGAGAGTTTGTTTGATTTGGCCAAGTGGCCTTTGGTTGGAGATTGTGACCATCAGGTGTCACCCAGCGGCGCTCCTGGTGCCGGTAAACCTCCCTCTCTCAGCTCGTTCGACTCTGGTTTCGATGGAGCGGGAAGCAGTCACGTGGACACCAGGAGCCGAAGGGAGGGGCTCTTTAAATTTCCAGCCAACGGGGACACCAAACCGGTTTATGCTCAAATTCACGAGGAGAACGTCACAAGCGTGTCCGACTCCGAAGACCTGCTTGAAGATCCAGAGTGTAGTTTGAGGAGAGACGCCCCTCAGGCCAGTATTCAGATTGTTCCCACAATAACACCGGACTCTGTGAACCTGGAGATCAAGGTGAGGCGATCGGCCACGCTACCCAAGAACCCCTGGCTCAGTCTGCCTATAGATGATCTGGAGAGCTCTTATACGGTTACCATCACGCCAATTTCTTCCAACCAGCAGAGGATTATCAAGAGCCCCGGCTTCTCAAACACTCATGATGCAGAACAAACTTCTCGGACACGTGACCCGCGGCGGTGTGTTTGTGAGAAACCTCCCGAGAGGGAGGATTGCTTTGAGGACTCTGAACTGAATCCCGTCATCAATGTTTTGTGCAGTACCATCACTGATCCTGAAGAAAATACTGTGGACGCCGAAGCCTCTCTTCTCTGGGACACGTTTGATCTTCACAACCTCAGACATGATTCCTATGAACGGTCAGTTAGCCATACATGTCACATCCTACTTTGCACTATAAAGCAGAATTCACTTCAAAATCAGTGTGACATCCATGTGAGTGTTTGTGATGTTTTGGGACAGGTTGGACGCTTCTCTGTGTGAGTGGGTTCAGAGAGAACAAGAAGAGCTTCAGGAGGTGGAGAAGACTTTAGAGCGAGCAGCTGAGATCCTGCAGGTGAGTGTTGATTTACTCCCTGGCATGCCGTCTCAGATTAATGTGACAACACAATCCCAATGATCTATAGCATTACGTTGTTTGGTAGCATTCCTGTAGCAGTGTTAAGCGCGTGGTGCACTAACAACACCAAGGTCATGGGTTGGATCCCAGGGGATTGCACTTACTTGGAAACAAATGTATAGGATAATGCAATGTTAGTCGCTTTGGATAAAAGCGTCTGCCAAATGCGTACATGTAAATTGTTTGATTATGATAGATATGACAGGATCTCTTGCTAGTTGTAATGCGGCAGATTTTAATTCTGGTGGCTTTAATCTAGTCTGCTCTCTCTCTGGTGTTTACAGTCATACACATTACATTTGCAAACAATACTGTGGATTTGAAATTCGTCTGGGAATAAAACACTCATGTATGTCATGTTCAGGAGGAAGAGAATGTGCTTGCACAGGAAGTGATGCTCGATGAGCTGTTAGAAGCTGAAGATGTGATCAAACATGGTCCTGTATGGAATAAAGATCAGCACGGTGAGGTAAGACTGCCTTCACGCATGCGAACAAATTGAAGATTCATCAATCTGATGTTAAAACTGATGACACGTCGTCATAGTTCACACAAGATCATCTTCACTGAATGTCAATCCTTCAGACTCTTTTTCTTAGGGTCGGTCATATTCACCCATGCTACGTAAAGACACTCATGACTAAACCGAAAACCATCTCATGCCAATGTCTTTATTTACAGGTGTCACCTCAAGATCTGGTTCAGTCTGGCGTGATTGGGTTAGACTATGAAATCTCTTCTCTTCCCGTCAGTCCTCGCAGTCAAATCCCATCATCTGATTCTGACACTGAAACCAGTGAGATTTGTGAAAAGCGCTCAGGTTCACGCGGATCAGTCACAGAAAGCCTTGCGTGTGTGAATGTACGACAGAAAGTGGACAGAAGTGACGTCCTTCAAGATCTTGAAGTTCTCGAGGAGCAAATCCTGGAGGAGAGGTTAAAACTAGAAGCCTTGCGTCTTGGCGAGTCCGAACCTTTAGCTCTGCCTCACGTCACGACACGTAGCTCCTGCAGAGAGCGCCGGATGTTTCTGGCACACCTGGAGGACGAGAGGCTGGATGTTGAGAATATGGAAAGTCTGAGAAGAGCGCGAGTAAAGAAGAGAGTTGTGAGGTGTTCCATCATGGAGAATAACTCTATGACCAAAGATCTGTGGAGTTCAGACACCGAAGAGAAACTTCAACACACCGACACATCTCGTCTCACAGAGATGAACACCAATCCAACACCTCAGGAGGCAAAACCGGCGTGTACACAAGTCACAAACAAATCTCAGTCAACTTTGAGTTCTCCTTCTCCAGATTCTTCATCTCAGTCTGAAATTAATCAAGATGTCCGGTCTTGTCATGAGGAGTCCGATACGAGCGATTTGTCGCGATCTTCCGGCACAGACTCGCCAGCTTCGGTCCACCCGGATCGGTCATCAAATCCTCCGGTGGATGAAATATCTTGCTGTCTGGCGGAGACGCAGCAGACCGATCCGGAGAACTGTGCTTTTGATCCTGGTGGTGCTCCGGTACCTGTACCAAGACGTGTCTTTTATGATGGACTACAGCAAATGCATTCTGAATCCATCTCGGAGTCGATCGACCTCATCCGAACTCCCGGCCAGATCACAAGATGTCTACGAGGACTTCACATGCATAACAATAACAACAACAATCTCGTCCAATCATACCGACACGACGGACATTCTGAAACCCAACAGAACATCTCTTCAGCCCTACCGAACACTGCAGAACCGCAGCGGGAGGAAAGTGTTAAAGCAGAGTGTGAGTCGACGGGGCCGATGTCGGGCCGTGAGCGGAATGAACATGGAGTTTATGATGGAGGTGGCTCCACGAGAGCTGTGTTTGGATCGCTGCCGAACACGTCTAATAGACCGGTGAGGACTAGAGATTTCTACATTCAACTTTAATGGTTCCAATGCTTGCGCGAGGCGGGTTTGATGAGAACAGATGATGCTTGTGCATGGATCCTTCATGGAAGCATCGTTTTATTCAAGCTGGTGATTTGTTAAAATACAAGTAGCCTACTAACATCTGAGACTGTTTTTGTTGTAAACTCAGGATATTTTCTTAGAAGATGAATCGCGAAAGTCAGGAACCCTTTAACTCATTGAGTTTGTGTTGACCAGGAGGAATTGATGTACAAGTCTTTAAGAATGTTTTTACACGTCTCTTTATCAGCTGGAATATAAGACGCCCATCGTGCTGGACACGGGGTCTGGTTTGATGAAGGCAGGATTTGCAGACCAGGACCTTCCCACTATTGTGTTCCCTACTGTTATTGGTCATCCAAAATATGAGGTTTGACCTTTCACCTCCGTACAGTCTGTGTCACATGACTAGTTTGATGCTGTTTTTTTTTTTATCGCAGGAGGTGATGAGTGGAGGTGTGGACACAGATGTGTACGTCGGACATGATGCTCAGCACATGAGAGGAGTTCTGACCCTCAAACATCCCATAAGAAATGGCATCGTACGCAACTGGGATGAGATGGAGATGGTGAGTTGTCGTTGATCTCCTCTTTAATTAACGAAGAAGAGTTTTAAAGTCCACATGAAATCTAAGTTGACCTTATTCTGTGAGCTGCTCCAGAGTGATGGTTCTGTGTGTTGGTTTGATGATCTGGACAGAGGAAGGTGTAAACAGATTTTTTGGTTTGTTTGTAGATCTGGCATCATGCGTTCCAGCAGCTGTCTGTGGATCCTCTGGATCATCCAGTGATGTTGACTGAGGCGGCCAGGAATCCTCTGGAGAACCGTCAGCGGATGATAGAACTGATGTTTGAAACCTTTAACGTCCCGCTCACGTTTGTGGCCATGCAAGCCGTTCTGGCGCTTTACGCCTCAGGACGAACCACAGGTCAGACGCGTCTGGAATATTTTTCATGATGGTTTATCTCCCAGGTTCACCGCTCAAATGATTATTGGGTCGTTCAGATGGTCACAGACATATGCAGTATTTAATCCGTCGTCTTTAATAAATACATATGAGAAAATTAAACCAGACAGAGTTTTCTAAATAATATAAAAGATTTCTTAAGATGTGGCTTTTTACGGACAAAATATCAAGGGCTTTTCAGTTTGATAGGTGTACTTGTAGGAAGATTCATGTTCTGTATTAGCAGTGAAGTTGAAAGATGATCGTTTGCTTCTCACATGAACAGTGGTTTTTAGTTCGGAGTTCAAAGTTGACGTATGATGGAGATCCTACACCACAAAAAACACTTTCTTACCAAATATTTCTTGTATCTTGCTTTTATTTGTACAAGTAAACAAGATTAATTTACTCTACAAGGAAAGTGACCGAAGATATTCCGTTTTGTACAATGAAGGAAAATATAATGACGTTTGTTTAAAATGAGCAAAAATTCTACAATGTGGTGAAAATAAACTTCGTATTTAGCTTGACTATACTTCAATACATTTTTTGTTTTAAATTTGTTTCCTATATTTTCTTTCATAAAACAAGATTAATTGTACTGTAGTCTGTTTGAATACTGGATTACTAATGTTGAAGTAAATGTTTATTAATAAATTCATATGTAAATATTAGTTTAGTGTAGTGCTGATTTTGATGTGTGTTCAGGTGTGGTTCTGGACTCTGGTGATGGTGTCAGTCACAGTGTTCCAGTGTTTGATGGTTACTGTCTGCCTCACGCTGTCCAGCGCTTCAATCTGGCCGGAGCCGACGTCACGCTGCAGCTGCAGAAGGTGAGGACATCACACACGCACCACAAAAGCAATCTTCTAAAAATCTGTGTTTGTTTGCCACGCAGTCACACTGTTTTATAATACATGAGGCGTGGTCTAAATGTCCATGTTTCAGACTGAAGTGTGTGTGTGTTATAGCTTCTCCTGGAACAGGGTGTCCGTATGCAGACGTCTGCAGAGCTGGAGATCGTGCGGGAGATGAAAGAGAAATGTTGTTGTGTGGCACTGGATTATGAATCTGAGATTAGAGGCCGAGGTACGGCATCCTCGGAGGTCCAATACACGCTACCTGATGGACGGATCGTCTCGCTCGGCACAGAACGCTTCAGGTGATGAAACCGTCTCGATTAGACAATCTTCAACTAGACATCTGCCAGATATATGTGTGAATATCTGATGTCTGCATTGTTGGCTCATCTGCAATACGTCTCGGAGATGTCAAATGGACGTCTAGAAGATGTTTGTGATCTAGAACGGCTGGTCGTTTGAACACAGCAGATGTTTTCCAGATCTTTAGCAGACATCTTACTGATCTGTACGGGAGTCTTGGCTTGTCTTCACAGAAATCAAAATGGTAATGAGGTCTAAGTGAAGAGAGAAGAACAGACCTGTGAACGAGAGCTATCGGAGTACAGCGAGAATATTTCGATGTCAATGAAATGACACCGATTGAAAACATTAGGAGACGCATCTTTTAATTCTCTTCAGATTTGGATTTTGTAATGAAAACGCTGCTGAATATGCAGGTGAAGTGAAACCGAGATGACAAATGTCTCTTTCTATCACTTGTCATACACAGGGCACCAGAGGTCCTGTTCAAGCCAGAGCTGATTGGACGAGATCATTATGGGATGCATGAGAGCGTTTTTAAATCCATTCTCCAGTCGGACATTGACCTGCGGAGGAGTTTTCTGGGAAACATGGTTCTGTCAGGTATGAATCAAACGAGTCTGCTGTGGATGTATGAAGGGTTTTGGTGTTCATATGAGTGTAGTGTTGATGCTTTTTACTGCCCATATTCACAATAACAGTTGATTAAATCCGTCCGTGCTGTTATTGTGAACATGCTGTTTATCCACGAGGGGCTTTTGACGAACTCATTGTGAACGTTAGCTGTATAGTTTTATTCTTTAAAAAACAAACACCGTAACACCATGAATAACATGATTTATGAAAGTTGATAAACTGTCTTCTGTTTTTGCAAATAATCTCTTAATTTCTTCCGATTGTTAGTTCTGTTAAAGGGTTAATAGCTTGTGTCTATGGGTGCACATGTCTGAGTTTGTGTCTCTTGTGAGGTGGTAACACGCTGTTGGCCGGACTCCCCGAGCGTCTGCAGATGGAGATCAGACACATGGTTCCAGCAGATCTGATGGAGTCTGTAAGCGTCACGAGTCCGAGCGATCGAGACTTCTCTGTGTGGTGTGGAGGAGCCGTGTTGGCCAATCTGCCCGAGTTCTCCAGCGCCTGGATCAGCTCTGATGAATATGAAGAGTTTGGTCCACAGATTGTGTTCAGGAAATGTTTCTGAGGTTTTAATGCAGTTGATTCACACAACACGGTCTTACTGAAAAGAGTTTAAGTCCTCTGTAGGTAAATAACTGCCTGGTGAATTCTGAATCTTGACTGATTCAACGCATCAGCCGTGTTTTAACTTTGTTTAGATTTTTGTCTCTTAAAAACGGTTAATAATTTTAATTATAAATATAATTATTTTTTTAATATTTTATATATATATATATCTATTCAAAATGTTATGTAAGTTTAATATGTATGTGATCAATTCTCTGTGTGGTTTGTGGATGCAGGACGTGTGAATGGATCGAGTCTTTTAGTAATGTGCCACAACCATCTAAAGATTGAATGGTCTTTATATTCATTTCTGTCTGAACTCATTTACCTGCCAGAGATCCTGTTCTCCTACATGGCTGCAATCTCTCAGCTTTCTCCTCCCGTCGTTTTGAGTCTTTTGTGTGTTTTGAGTGTAACTGGGTTTATTTGCACGAGTGTCGCTTGCAGAAGTTTGTATTTTCACTGTGGTTTTGCTTTAGTCTTTAGTGTCTGAAGGAATGGTTTTGAAATGCGTATGGATGGATGAACATGGATTGAGATTGTGTATCCTGCAGGTATTGATCAGTAATTCTCACAGACTTCAACAGTATAATAAACCCTTCAGTGTGTGCCGGATGAGGATATGTATAAACACTGTATCTGTGTATGTCTGTGGTTTTATTACGGCATGTGTGTGACTGCGCAGACGCTTGGTTTGGACTGTTTGTTAAATGCTGAAGCTTTAGTTTTTCATGTGTTCAGTTGAAGTTTTACTTGAATGTCCTGTGATCTCAAGCACAAGTCCAGCAGTCGTGTCTGTTAAACTGCTGACCTTTTTTATAATAAATCATTCAAAATCAACCTTGTTTTGTCTGCTTTTTAAATGTCTCCATATTTGTAAACGGCTTGATGGTGTCAAGCTTTTCTAAAACAAGATTAATATGGCAAGAACTTTATTCAGTAACCTGTCTGCTCGGATTCAGCTGATGCACATGCACGGAAAGAGAAACTGGCACGGTAATGGGCACCAAAATATATTTTAAACAAATTGAAAGATCCGTTTCATGATTCAATTTCAGAATGCTGTAAGTTTAGACTTATTCTGAATTACCGTTTTTCGATTAAAGATCAGCGATCCCTTTTTTTGTGCTTTTATAATAAATACTTCACCACTGTGAAAGAGTTAGAATTATCATTTTTTTTAATTTTAATGCTGACTAAGATTGGAGTTTGTGAAAAGCAGCCTGTGTGTAGGTGCATTTGAATCTGGGATGCGGTCATAAGCTATTTGGTAAAGAGAAAAGCGTTTCACACTTTAAAATCTTGTATCAGTCCACTATAAGTTAAATAATACGAACTTGTCACCACGTGGTCTAAAGACATTCAACAAACCTTTAAAATGAAACTTTAAAGGTCCATTGTGGGATTTTAAACAGCATCTAGTGGTGAGGTTGTGAACTGCAACCAACGGCTCGCTCCTCCCTCCCTCCCTTTCGAAGCGCTACGGTGGCTGACACAGCTGACTAAGATGTCTTGATTTTCGCTTTGCTGTAGGAGATGATGTATTTATGAAACGCGTTCTGTAGAGCAGTTTGTCCGTTTGGGGCTACTGTAGAAACAACATGATGAATTCAATAGCTCATTCTAAGATGATGAAAAAAGGTCTTTATACACCTCTCAACACACGGTCATGTTTATTATATTGCATTTCTGTTCACAGGTACTCTAAAAATTACACATTGGACGTTAAAATACATTACATTTTACAGGGTTTTTGGGTGAAATATTCCTTTAAATTTCATCATTGTTGGTAACTCTTCATAATAAGATTTCATTTGTCAACATTATACATTAATGAAAATGAGCTATATATGCTGAATTGTGTTTATTGATCTTTGCTAAAAAAACAGTTGCTCATTGTTACATCAAACAAATACAGGATTTGATTTTTAATGTGTTAGTAAGCGGTCAAATAAATCATATTTAGGTGCTTGTCCCTATTTTCTGTCTGTTCTACTCTTAATTTAACACGGTTCCCCGTCATTAACCTGCTGATGTCATCACCCCCAATAAAACAGCATGGCAGACAGCCAATCACAGAGCAGATGTGTTATTACACTTATGATCACTCTATGCATGTTCAAATTGAAAGTCTTTGGATTGTTTTTAACCACATGTTTTGATAATAAAAAAAGATATAATAAATAACTATCACATTAAAACAGATTTTTAAAGTGAAATAAACATTTATTTAAAGGTTTATACAAATTCAAAAAAATACTATGACACCAAGATAATAAATGCAAAACTGAGACCTGAAAACATTTTGTTCATCTCAAAACTCACTGACAGATCAAATATTTAAGCAATTGAAAGAGTCTATAAGGGTCATGTCATATATTCTGTTTTTGTTATATACAGTGCTAAAATAACCAAATAATGAATTAAGGAGCTGCAAAGTGAAAGAAAAGAAACTGTCTACATATCATCTGTAAAATATATATATTATATATAGTAGACTCGGGTTATCTCAAAAAGTGGGATGCTGTGTTACTGTAAATAACTTACTGAACAAATTACTGCAAGTAGGTGTCTGACTACAGTAAAACACAAACTACAATTTTAAGACAGAGTAGTTTCAAACTGAAATGGACTATTAATGAGATTATAAAAAAGAAATAAAGTAAAAACATGTGATAAGTTACTGAGCAAATAATTTGTGCAGTGTAATAAAATACTTGATTTATTCTGAAAGGTGGAGGGGACGGTGGTGCGGTGACTCCAAGATAACGTTTACCTACAGGCCTCCAAATGTTAAGAACCGACCCTGCTGACGTTATCTGTGATCTCTCTAAAATATAGATCTATAGATCACAGAGTTTCACTGATGATCTATAATAAACATAAAATCCAGGATAGAGCGGTTGAGTGAATGTGGTGCTGATGCTGTGGATGAGGGTCATTGTGTCAGAGACGCTGTAGAAGGACAGAATTCCTGCTCTCTCATCCACATACACTCCTATTCTATCAGATCTGAGCTTTACAGAGAGATCAGTGCTGATGTTATTGTGTTTGAATGAGTAACTGGAGCGAGAGCAGATCAAACTCCAGGACTGATCATTACGTCCAAACAAACATTCATCACCTCGTCCCTTCCTCCTGATGCTCTTATATGACACTGAAATATCCACACGAACACCGGTCCACTCAATCTCCCAGTAAGAGCGTCCACACACACTCTCTCTACACAACACCTGCCACACATCATTAAATCTGTCTGGATGATCAGGATACTGATGCTCTTGTGGGTAAGTGTTTGTAATCTCTCTGTTGTCCTCAGACAGACTGAGATGTTCATTCACTGTGTTTAGATCCAGAGTCAACTGAAGAGAATCTGAGGAAGAAAACGATACAGAACGATGAATTTAAAGATGAAAATGAACATCTGTTCAATGTGTTGTATCTGAACTCTCTATAACTATTCAGAGTCACTATTCGGTTTATCTTGAAACACAACTTTTTTTTCGATGGCAGGAGTCACAGAGGATTATTATTGATTTATATTTATTAGAAACACAGATCATGTTGTCGTTCATTGTTCGGATCCTCCTTCAGAGGAGATATTTCATCAATCTCAGTGTGTTTACATTGTAAGAAGTCGTCTCTGATCCTGGGGACAGTGTTGGTATGTGTGTCTGTAGAAATCAGCAGATATAAACAGTGTCAATCTCATGATATTCATTCTCTGGACCGTATTTCTAATATGATGTCAGATTAGATTAGATGATGAATGTTCAGTGTTTTACCGGAGATCTGTCTCGTGTGCTGTGTGCAGAAATCCTGCAGTTTGTCTCTCAGCTGACCGACAGATTCTCTCACAGCATCAAAAGAAAAGAGGAAAGTGACACTGATGTCGTCTGAAGATTCAGGAGGTGCAGAGAGAGACTGAAAACTCTACACCATCAGATAAACACAAACACCATCACAACAACCACTGTCACGTTCATCATGATCTTCATCTTTACTTCCACATCTTCAACAGCTCTATACAGCACTTTTACAACCACGTTCCTCCTACATTCTTACACAATTTATTTCCTTGTAGGTGGATTAGAGGTCATGAAGAGAACTTGAATGGGAATGTACAATGAAACATCATAATCTAGTATTTAAAAATGATTCAATGTTCAGACACAACAATCTGCAGAAGGTCTCAATAATGATGGATATTTATCAGTTTTGATTAACCAAAAAAACAGACATTTCTAATGAAACATCTGTTTCTGTCCCCAGTTCTTATCAAACTACATACTGTGCGCAGAATTCATACATTTTTCGCATTATTTATACCAGCAAAGATTGTAATTATTTTGAATTACTCTGTAATGATACAATACTTCTCAATCATACTAAATGTATTATATACAGTATATTATTGCAGTTTTGTAATAAATCACCACATTACTGTAATTGACATGACCAAAATAAAAGAATAAAAACGGCATTTGGCAAAATGTCCTCTGTTACCTTCAGCAAATGGATGTGATGATGTGAGTGTAAAAGCTTCTCCAGCTCAGCGTCTCTCCTCCTCAGATCATCGATCTCCTGCTTCAGTCGCTCCAAGAGTCCTTCAGCTGAACTCACTGCAGCCGTCTCCTGATCTCTGATCAGCTGTGTGACCTCAGAGCGTCTTCTCTCAATGGACGAGATCAGTTCAGTGAACATCATCTCACAGTCCTCCACTGCTGTCTGTGCACACCGCTGTTACACACACACACACACATTACTGTGAGACACACTGAGACTTCACTGAGACTCTTCTGAGATCTTCTGCTCCAAACTCACCTTGTGAGACTCAACAGCATCTTTGAGCTTCTGAAGGTCTTTCTGTTTCTTCTGGATCTGCTGCTGAAGTTTATTCTTTGTTTCTCCAAACTGACTCTGAAGAATTGAACACAATGACTGTATAACAGAGTCTGTTTGAACTATTAATGGTCATTTAGCTCAGTAAACTTCTATGGTAAGACAATGAAAAAGCATCTTTTGAAGAATAAAATAAGCACCTGTTTCTCCGTCCACGCTGCAGCAGATGATACAGCGTCATGTGTTCTGTGTTCATCTATACACTGAACACATATAAGCTTCTGATCCGTGCGACAGTAAATCTCCAGAATCTTGTGGTGTTGAGGGCAGATCATGTCATGAAGTGGTTCAGTGGCGTCTATCAGGTTGTGTCTTTGACCTCTGAAGAGATTCTCATGTTGCTCCAGATGAGTTTGACAGTAAGAGTTGAGACACATCAGACAGGATTTGATGGCTTTGTGTTTTCTTCCAGTACAGACGTCACACTCCACATCTCCAGCGGAACAGTGATCAGAAACAGCACATTTAGTCTTCTTCAGTTTCTCCGTCATCTCAGCAAACATCACATTCTTTGCTAGAACAGGTCTTGGACTGAAGGTTTGTCTGCACTGAGGGCAGCTGTAGATTCCCGTCTGATCTTCTGGATTCCAGCAGTCTGTGATACATCTCATACAGTAAGTGTGTCCACAGGGAACAGTCACTGGATCCTTCAGTAGATCCAGACACACTGAACACATGAAGTGATCCTCTGAAATACTCGCTTCTGCCATTTCACTGTATCAACACACACAGATAGAAGGTTCAACTGTGAAAGACGCACACAGGTAACAAGTATAAGATGCAGTCACCAAAAACCTTCTTACTTTCACTTTCACAACTACACGCTATTGGTTCAATTCCCCGTCACTCATCTGCCCCACTGGCGTCATCTCCCAATCAAACAGCGGGCCACCCACACCCTAAGGGTACACATCAAACCAACATTTAATCATTAAAACATCGGATTGTATGTTGTGTAAAGATGAAAAAGATTTGTTGTATGTTTCACGTTTCATAATACAAATCACCAATGACACGTAATCGTTGTAATGACGCGGCAAAGGACTTTTATTTTGTATATTTACCGGGGTAAAGCGGAAGTTGTTTTATTTTGAACGCTGGCTTCACTCTGACGCTTTCACGTGTTTCCGTCAACGAGGAGCAGCGGAATAAAACCATGACACAGTCAGACGGGATCGTGTAAGTTTACGTTATATTCGATCATCTGTGTGCAGTTAGTTAATGTCGTGTTAGATGATGCGTGCAACGTAGTGCGTTTGGTAGTAAACTTGTTTTAGTGCAAGATCTAATCTTGCCAGCTTTCTCAGCTCGAGACACGTGAAGCTGAAATCATGTTGTTTTTAAAGATCTCTGAATTGTTTAGTAGCATCAGCACCCTCACGAGCAGCAGGACCGAGATAGAGTGAAGTTGGTTAAACCGAGTGCGACTATGAGATGTTTTGCCCTTTATGCCTTTGGGCTGGACGTAACAGTGCCCGGGATTCGAACCCACATCCGTTGCGTTGCTAACACAACCACAATATGCTATTTCAATGAGGCATTTCCAATAAAATACACGAGAGTACTGTTTGTTTCTGAATAACAATAGAAGGATATGTTTTTTAAATATATAATGTCAATATATGTATTCTCTTTGGAAAATAAGTGTACTGTGTTCTTTCTGTGTGATGATATGTACCATCCCTGAACCTAACGTGCATGTCAACAGGTTCTGTAACATAATGAATCTCAACTGTGCTTTTGGTAAATATCAAGTTTGTGATCTTATTTTCAACTCTTTCTTTCAGGAGGCCGAAAACCAAGCGCGCTAAGCGCTTTCTTGAGAGCCGAGCACCCAAACTGATAGAAAACGTGAAAAATGCCATGATCATTAAAGGAGGCAACACCAGCGAGACGGTCACTCAAGCCTTGAAGGATGTGGTGAGACGTTTGGTCCTCAGGCTCACTGTTTTAGCAGCAAACGTTACTATCGCTCTTAGTTGAAATGTTGAACAGAAGTCAAGACTCGGATCTAGAGCACATTTATACAAATATACTTTTATATGCCCGACCTCTGACTCAGTGTTTCATTTTAATGATAGTGGTTTGTTTTAGTGTTAAGCCACATTCTTTGTTTAATGTTTTATGTGGTCTGTGTTGTTTCAGTATGCTCTAAAGAAACCAGGTGCTGTGTTGTTCAAAAAGTAAGTCTCTTAAATGATAAACAAGCATGTGGTTTATGATGTGGTCAATCCAGACCAAAATATTGCACACATTATACAAACGTCAGCAGTAGTGCGAGTGGAGCTGTATACCCTCGGTTGTCAGTAACAGAGTCTGCCTTTTATATAGTTTGTTGAATTATTTTTATAGCATCACTAAAACGCTTCTTTCTTCTCAGGAAAAACATAGTAAGGCCATTTGAAGACTCGACAGCGCTGGTGAGTTTACGCTTCGTACGCCATGTCTTCATTAATATGTCATTTCAGTGGCTCATTGTGTAACATGATGTTTACCGTCCTACAGGAATTCTTCTCCAAGAAATCCGATTGCTCCTTGTTTCTTTTTGGCTCACACAACAAGAAGAGACCACACAATCTCGTATTTGGTAAGTTCATTCAATGAATCATGAAGCGCCAAACACTTCAGAATGGCTGGTTTTGTCAAAAGTAACGTGTTTACTTTTGTTTGTCACAGGTCGCATGTTTGATTTCCATGTGCTGGACATGTTTGAGCTCGGCATTGAGAAGTTTGTCTCTCTTAAAGACGTTAAGGTAAACCAGCCTTTTTTATTCGATGCGGTGCGATTCATGTTTTTATTTATTTGATGGCAACTAAAGACCGTCTCTGTTGTCTCTGAAGAAGGACAAGTGTCCCGAGGGCACCAAACCAATGTTGGTGTTTGCTGGCGACATGTTTGACACAGATAATGAACATAAACGATTGAGGAGCATTCTGACAGGTAATGTACCATCGATTCTCACTTCTCATAAAATAATGACTCCGATCACGTCCTGCCTTACAAACGATCCATATACCATATTTTTCTTCTATGATGTCGTTTTAGCCTCGTGGATCCACATGCTCATATATTAAAGACCACAGTGTTGTTTACGCTTCAGTGTCTTTTGGGTTAACAGTTACGCATGATAACACTATACGCTGTGTATATTTCCGTCAGATTTCTTCTGTGGTCCCAGAGTAAACGCTGTACGTCTGGCAGGACTCGAGCACGTGCTTCACTTCACTGCGCTGGACGACAAGATTTACATGCGCAGCTACAAGTAAAACACAAACTTTTCACTTCATCTACACGTGATCTGTGTCAGACAGAGATTGCTGGTGATCCGGTCGTGTGATTTGGTTTTATCACTGATGTTCACAGAGTATTGCTGAAGAAATCTGGCTGTCGGACCCCCAGGATTGAACTGGAGGAGATCGGACCTTCCTTTGATTTTGTCATGAGGAGAAGTCACATGGCGTCAGATGACCTGTTCAGATCTGCACACAGACGGCCCAAAGGCGTGAAGGTCAGACGCTTGACAAACGTCACGTGCAATAGATTGTTATTTGTGTTATATTTTGATGTATTCCGTTAGTTGAATACATCTTCATCTATTCACTTCTTTTAAACTTCATCACATTGTGTCTTTTATACCCGCACAGCCTAAGAAAAAGAAGAACATATCCCATGATGCCTTTGGCAGCAGATTGGGCCGTATTCACATGCAGAAGCAGAATCTGGACAAACTGCAGACACGCAAGATGAAGGGCCTGAAGAAAAGGAAAGGAGAGATCACGGCAGAGGCCACGTCCCCCAAACTGCCCAGAACTGATGAATGACATCACTGTGGTGTTTGAATCAAACCCACACTGTTGCATTGTGGGACTGTGTGTGTGTTTGAAGCTTACAAATCCTAAACAAGCTTTGAAGCAAATCCAGTTCACGTATGGATGGCGGTTAGACTCAGACTTTATCATGGACTGATATTTACAGGGAGAAAGATTTCTTTCACTCCAACAGATTTACATTTATTATTGACTATCACTGGAGTATCACATATGTTGTGATATAAGTGTCATTGTAATAAAAAGATTCTTTCAAAACTAATGCTTTTGTGTGACTATTGTGACTATAGGTCATTGTCAAGATTGTCAGAACGGAGCTTTAGTGAGAACTCTTGAGTATATTGATATCTGAGCATAATTTTCTATGCACGATGAGAAATTACTAAAGTGTATGAATAAAGAAATGATTAAATACACGCAGAAATGAAGTGATAAAGGTAATATGCAATTCATTTTATTGTACAGTCTTTCCAATCCATATCTGCTCAGAGCAAGGTTTGATCGCGCGGGCACCATGACGTCTGAGTTGTGTAACTAGAGCCCTCATGCCAAGTCATACTCATAACATACTTTTTATATTATTTCTGTTGTTTCTTTCATATAATGATTGGTTCATTTGTTTATTGGAACATTTCTCTGTGTATTATTTCACGTTAAGTCATTTAAGCACATCAGTAGATCCACTGTATGCTTCGCTCTCAAGCTGTTGCTTTTTTTGGTGCCGTTGTCATGGTGAATAGCAATATTTGATGATGGTTTTTTTATGGTCGTGGTGCACATGCTTAACCCAGTGTAAAAAAACTCGAGTTTCTCATTTCTAAGCAAAGCAACTCTTGAGTTCAAGGTTTGACCTAGAGTTGGTTGAACCTCCTTATTGAAACAGGCCCCGGGAAACACTGGGTATATTATTTTAATATAATTAGTTAAATATTGATAATGTAAGGAACGCTCAGTGGTTTCGTTTGCTCCTCTAAATAAAATCACGCTGTCTTTTAATATCTTTTAATGATAAAAAAGATTTAGGGATATCATTCTCAGATTTAGTCTTTAGCTGTGATGAGTTTTTCTGAAGGGTTCTGTCAAAAGAACATCACTATTATAATCACTTAAAAACGCTTTCAAATAAGTTGTAAATAGAAACGACAACCAAACCAGTGCACTCTAAATAAACAGCTGAAGAATAAATACTGTAAGACACCATGTCAGAGACAGTTTTCTTACTTTATGTTCAGGTAAAATGATCAGTTTTGTTTCCTTCTGTGAACTACTCACAAAGTTTCTTCCCAATTTCAAATAAACATTTGTTCAGACCTCAAATACTGTAAAGAAAACCTGATTCACTTTTAAGCAACACAACAGTCATATTTCTACATTATTCTAAATGATTTTTTATGTGAAAATCTTCGTTTTTTAATGACATGCTGTCAGTCTTTCACATTGCTCTTGGATGACTTTACATCACTCCTGAGGTTTGATTTGACAAACACTGGACTAGAATGACCACAATACATCTTGAAATGCCTAGAAATTTTAAATACAAATTTTAAATTGTCTATTTGTCAATTTTTTTCTGCGGCTGTATTTCTTCCTCCCCATCTGTAAAAGTTAAAATACTTCACAGCTTCATTAAAGCAAAAAGTTTGTCTGACAAAAGCATCACATCATTTCTGTGTGTTTTAAATGCTATCTACATTTAGAATCATTTCATTGACATCAAATAAATATTTGAATACCAAATTAATTTAAAATTTCTAATCATTGTCTAACCATGCATCTTTACTTTCAATATTCATTCAATTCAATTTTATTTATAAAGCGCTTTTCCACTGTGCATTGTTACAAAACAGCTTTACAGGAGAAAATAAGAAAAACAGAAAAACATTAAAGAGGTAAAACACAACACAGTACATGATGTTTATAGAACAAGCAAGATCATTCTAGTAAATAATATCTAATGTCAGCATCTCCCGGTGGTTTATTTATCATATTTTGCATTAAGTGAATGCTTGGCTGTAAAGATGTGTCTTTAATCTAGATTTCAATTGTGCGAGTGTGTCGGACCCTCGAATAGTATCAGGAATAGGGAATCATAATATCCAGTATTCCTTTAATTTTCCATCTTTTTATTGACCACTGATTTATAACCAGATGTTTAATATTACACATCATTATTTGCCAAAAAGATGAACATATTATTTGATTGACATTGAGAAATGTTTCAACTTTTTTCATCTACTGATCACAGAGTTTCACTGATGATTTATAACAAACATTAAATCCAGGATAGAGCGGTTGAGTGAATGTGGTGCTGATGCTGTGGATGAGGGTCATTGTGTCAGAGACGCTGTAGAAGGACAGAATTCCTGCTCTCTCATCCACATACACTCCTATTCTATCAGATCTGAGCAGCTTTACAGAGAGATCAGTGCTGATGTTATTGTGTCTGAATGAGTAACTGGAGCGAGAGCAGATCAAACTCCAGGACTGATCATTACATCCAAACACACATTCATCACCTCGTCCCTTCCTCCTGATGCTCTTATATGACACTGATATATACACAACACGGCCGGTCCACTCAATCTCCCAGTAAGAGCGTCCACACACACTCTCTCTACACAACACCTGACGCACATTATCAAATCTGTCTGGATGATCACGATACTGACGCTGTTGTGTGTTTGTGTTTGTAATCTCTCTGTTGCCCTCAGACAGACTGAGATGTTTATTTACTGTGTTTAGATCCAGAGTCAACTGAAGAGAATCTGAGGAACATAAAACACATCATCTGCATCATTACAAACCCAAAGTAATAAATCAGACCAAAGTCCTCCATCATTATTGTTTTCCAAGAAATTATGCACTCTGTACAATTAATGCAGTCAAACTGTATGAAATCTTAAATTAATATCTCTATCTTATGATCCCGTCAGCTGTTGTCATATGAACAAATGTGTCACAAGTTTATATAATGCAAACTCATATTTGACACCATATGAACTGAAGATGAGATTCTTACACAAACAATAATTCACTGATTCAAATCATTTGTTCTGGACTCTCTCAACAGCTCTTGATATCACACGTGTCATGAGATTCTTCATTGTTGTGTTTCTCTGTAAAGTTTGTGTGTTTGATGATGTTGTGGATGTGTTGATGTGTTTGGAGACACTTACACTTGAGGAACTGATCTCTGGTCTTGAGTTCAGGACTGAGAATAATCTCTGTGTGTCTCACTTGAGAAATAAACAGACATTTGATTGTCAATCACGTCTCATGAAATCATTTGTGTTTCTACATGATAACAGCTGATGGATGTAAAGAGTCAATGGATGATACTTCACCTCTCTCAGAGATCTTTTCTAGCCCTCGTGTGCAGAAACGCTCCAGTTCGTCTCTCTTCAGTTTCTCCATCACTTTAGTCAGTATGATGTTTTTTGCTAGAACAGGTCTTGGACTGAAGGTTTGTCTGCACTGAGGGCAGCTGTAGATTCCCGTCTGATCTTCTGGATTCCAGCAGTCTGTGATACATCTCATACAGTAAGTGTGTCCACAGGGAACAGTCACTGGATCCTTCAGTAGATCCAGACACACTGAACACATGAAGTGATCCTCTGAAATACTCGCTTCTGCCATTTCACCGTATCAACACACCAAACACTCCACAGATCCAAGTCACTTGAGTTTCTGATTCCCTGATGTCCTGCTTCAATTACTGAGACCTGTGAAAACAGATTCGATAAGTCATGTGGTAAGGTCCATTCGATGGGCACAAAGTCCCTTTTGAAGAAGGAAACACTTCTGTCCAGGTTGCTTGGTCTATCACACACGTGTAGAGGTTTATAACTCTCTTCTAGAGAATCTTCAGTCTTTAATCATTGATGATTTTTGTCATATCTGGTGCTGTGTACTGAGCATTTCACTCTTCCACGGTAATAGTAATAAAACTGCTGTCTTGTTATTAAACACAATGCAGTGTTTAGGTTCAGTCCAACACAAAGTCTGTATAAAGCAAGTGGACACAAAGCTTATACACAGTATGTTTACATGACTTCTAAAGCCAAACATTGTGTACTTTCTGAGGACTGATCAGGAACATTTGAATAAATCTACATGTCAAAAGACTGCGGGTCGAGTCGTCGTAGTACATTCACACAAAAGTGGATCAGAAAAGCTAATAATCCTTTAAAATAGGACAATTTGCATTTAAGTTGACTTTAAACTTTATTGACATCATTTACAAAAGACAGAACACTAAACAACAGCTGTCCACAATTAAAACGTCACTATTTACATTTTTTTTAAATAGTAAAACGCCAGTTCATTGATTCAACAAAGCAAATACTCATAACTTTTCATTTCAATTTGCCTTCCAACAATAACTAAAACACACGCACACACACACACGCACACACGCACACACACACACGCACACACACACACACACACACACACACACACACACACACACACACACACACACACACACACACACACACACACACGTGCTCCTGTGACTAGCTGTGTGTTTCAAATGGGATTTTCTGTATATCGCCCTATCGCTAGTGGTGGAGACATGAAGCCTCATGAAGCTTTTAGCCAAGTTGTTCACAAAAGGGTTCATTTCTCGAAGATTCGTTTACTCACATTACCATCTTGTGGCCAAAGAGTGTAAAGCAAGCAGATAGATTACAGATGTGCCTTGTCTGTGATACACTGTATATTGTGCCAGTTATAAATAACGGTGAAGAAAGAATCTATTTCCACATAGACTAATCTATTTAAATCAATATAATGTGTATTTTCTGCTGGTATATACCGGAGACTATAGCAGTAGAATGGACAATGGACGGAAGAGGCCTCAGATACATTGGCCTAAATCCTGCAACAAAGATTGAGCAACTATTGAGTCTGATCTCGTCCAGCTTTAAGCAGGCCAAAAAGGAGATGTCGAAAGAAAACTGGAGAAGATGGGGGAGATCATCTATAAGTATGGGGTGGAGAGATTTAGAGAACCCAAGGTCACTGAAGGAGACGATGGGCTGGCTGAACTTATCCAGGAGACAAATATGAATTGACAGACTTTGGATTGGATTCAATTTATTGTCATTACACACATACAAGTACAGTGCAACGAAATGTATTGAGTACTTGTGAGAGAAAGGAGGAGCCTCAGTGGAAGAAGGCCACAGAAGAGGAAAGGAAGGGCCTAGAGGCACCATAAGGCGATATTAAAAGTCGACTGGCCTCGCCGCAAAGAGCAGAGAGCTTGAGAAAGCAACATAAGAAAAAGGAGCAAACCATGAGCGCTTCCTACAAAGATCCTTACAAGTTCGTCAGTAGCATCTTTAACAAGGAGAAAACTGGGACCTTTAAAGGACTTGTAGGATGAGCACTTTCAACAAGTTGGTGTGACTTCTTAGGGTCTTCATGAAATGTCTGGAACACATATTGCTTTAAAACACTCAATGGCTTTGTGAACAAATGAGCCTGATCACGGCTAACCAAAACTCTGCCTGAATACAAATTTGAGAGCAAATATAAACATGTGATACACCACATTTAGGTTTGCGTTCACGTTATAGGCCTACATCCATTTGTGTGTCAGTAGCCTGCTGTGTCCCGCAAGTTTAGAATGAATGTAACTTTATCGTCTGCTGGTGCGGACGCAAATATAGCTATACTTATTGTTATATATTGTAAATCCTGAATGTAACCCAGACCTTTCCTTCTGAAATCAACATGTCAGTTTTCTTAGAAGTCTTCACCATTCCCGAAGGTAGTGCACACAAGCCAGTCGGACATGTAATGGGTTGTAGATACATATAGTTTGTTTATATAGTCTTTGTTAAATAGTTATTAAGGGTAAATACAGAACAAGAGAACTTTCAAGTCCCTTTAAAATGTTTGCAGAGCGTTTATTGCAGTTACAGTTATTTTCATAACTGTATAATATTTTATCAATATTGTATTCTGTATTTATTCTAACTGTATATCCTGCACTTGCTAACTGCACTTCTGGTTAGACCTAAACTACATTTCGTTACACTGTACTTGTATATGTGTAATGACAATAAAGTTTAATCTATTCTAATCTAAAATTCACTGGTAGGTGGCGCACACGCGCTTAAGGCGAAAACCCCGTGACGTCACGGTTAGAGAAAAATGTGTTGACTAAATGTCATCCGGTTCATGAACTTATGTTATAGTTACAATCAGGTTTAGCCGAATGAGAATGAACCACAGGTTTGTGTATGAGCTAGTGTCTCTGCAGATCGGTTGTTTTGTCATTTTCATAGTTTTACAACAAATCTCACGTGTTTGCTGCAGTGAGTCCGTGGTGCGGTTCCTAAAGTTAAACCCCGCTTCAGTTTAACCCGGTTCAGCTAAACTCCGCTTCAGTTAAACTCCGCTTCAGTTAAACCCTGGTTCAGTTAAATCCCGCTTCAGTTAAACCCCGCTTCAGTTAAACCCCGCTTCAGTTAAACCCAGCTTCAGTTAAACCCCGCTTCAGTTAAACCCCGCTTCAGTTAAACCCCGGTTCAGTTAAACTCCGCTTCAGTTAAACCCCGCTTCAGTTAAACCCCGGTTCAGTTAAACTCCGCTTCAGTTAAACCCCGCTTCAGTTAAAGCCCGCTTCAGTTAAACCCCGCTTCAGTTAAACCCCGGTTCAGTTAAACTCCGCTTCAGTTAAACCCCGCTTCAGTTAAACCCCGGTTCAGTTAAACCCCGCTTCAGTTAAACCCCGGATCAGTTAAACCCCGGTTCAGTTAAACTCCGCTTCAGTTAAACCCCGGTTCAGTTAAACCCCGCTTCAGTTAAACCCCGGTTCAGTTAAACCCCGGTTCAGTTAAACTCCGCTTCAGTTAAACCCCGGTTCAGTTAAACCCCGGTTGAGTTAAACCCCGCTTCAGTTAAACCCCGGTTCAGTTAAACCCCGCTTCAGTTAAACCCCGATTGAGTTAAACCCCGCTTCAGTTAAACCCCGGTTAAGTTAAACCCCGCTTCAGTTAAACCCCGGTTCAGTTAAACCCCGGTTGAGTTAAACCCCGCTTCAGTTAAACCCCGGTTCAGTTAAACCCCGCTTCAGTTAAACCCCGGTTCAGTTAAACCCCGCTTCAGTTAAACCCAGGTTGAGTTAAACCCCGCTTCAGTTAAACCCCGGTTGAGTTAAACCCCGGTTCAGTTAAACCCCGGTTGAGTTAAACCCCGCTTCAGTTAAACCCCGGTTGAGTTAAACCCCGCTTCAGTTAAACCCCGGTTCAGTTAAACCCCGGTTGAGTTAAACCCCGGTTCAGTTAAACCCCGGTTGAGTTAAACCCCGCTTCAGTTAAACCCCGGTTCAGTTAAACCCTGCTTCAGTTAAACCCCGGTTGAGTTAAACCCCGCTTCAGTTAAACCCCGCTTCAGTTGTTTATAATACCGATCAAGCACACACACACACACGCACACATACACACACACACGCACACACACACGTGGATCAACGAGAGCTTGACTTCCTCGAGGGGCTCGTAGCCCCGCCCCCTGCGGCTCGCGCTATATTTATACGTTATTGCAGCAGCAGCAGTGCAGTCAAACCTCTCGCGCCGCTCTGCCCTCGCGCTGCAGGGAATGTTTGCCTGAAGATTTACCACAGAAACATTTACACTCGGACATCTGCATCGATTCAGGACCGATCGGACATCAGCAGCATGAGCGAGGGCGAATCAGACGCGGGCGAGCCGGCAGTGAAGCAGGAGAACGGGGACAGTAAAAGCGCCCCGCCGGCGGAGTTCGAGCACCCGGAGGGCGGCTGGGGGTGGGTGGTGATGCTGGCCGCTATGTGGTGCAACGGCTCGGTGTTCGGGATCCAGAACGCGTTCGGCATCATGTTCGTGCATCTGCTCAAAGAGTTCGGCTCCGAGAACGACGAGGACCTCCGGTTCAGGACAGGTGAGCCGACGCGTTTACAGACACGTGATCAAAGTTACTGTACTCATCAGCACACGTGGCGTGTCGTTACACTTCGACGCTAGTAACACACCTCATCTGACAGGGAATGTCGCATTTCAACAGGTAACATGCTAAAGTCATTTATCAATTGGGTAAGTTCCGAAATATAAGACACGTGACCGTTTATGAAAGTGGCGTGGAGTATTTGAAGACACAAATGATTTAAGAAAACCAAGTGTGACGACTTGCCCCGGCCTCATATTCATGTACCTCAGTAGTTTAATGGAACTGTACAGGGGCTTTAATGCTTGTACCGGCCAGAAAACATTGTTGCTAAGGTGCCGTTAGAAACAAAATACTTGCAATACAATGAAACTCTGAAGAATGATGTGATGGAAAAGCTGTTGCAGAAGTCTCTGAGGTTTCACTTCTCAACACAAGAAACAACGGCCAATATCTGCGCACACATTGGCTTTATAATGCTCTCTGTCAGTTACACGTTGAAATCCTTCATCAAAGATTGCACATTAAATCATTAAGTTATCATTTTCTCACTCTCAAACCTGTTGGACCCTCTTTGTTCCGCAGAATCCCAGAGAAGATATTTGGAAGAATGTTGTTAACTGGACCCCATACAACAGAAGTGAATGGGTGCAGGTGATGTTCGGTTACCAACTTTCTTCAAAATATCTTCCTTTGTGTTCGCCGGAAGAAAGAAAGAAAGCGCATACAGTTTAGACATGACAAGAGAATGACGACAGAAGTTTTATTTTTGGGTGAACTATCACTTTAAAGCTATTGCAACACACTCGTAGACGGCGGAGCATCGTAATGGTGTCCAGATAAAATCAGACCTGTTAAGCAAAACATGGCAGCGTTTATTACAGTGTACTGACTTCAAGTTTCAGGCATAGTTCTTACATTTACATTTATCAGACGCTTTTATCCCAAGCGACTTACAGATGAGGAAACATTGGAAGCAAACATAGGCAACAAAATACATAAGTGCATCAAAACTAGTCCATTAAAGCCTAGCACAGTATACAAAGCTAAGAATAGTGAGGTTAGTAAAATATTTTATATTTTTATAATAAGAATGAGAGGTTAAATCCATCAGCGACGTGTTGACGGAAGAGATGCGTTTTTTAAAGATGGCAACAGAGTCTGCTGATCTTGTAGCAGCTGGTAGATCATTACACCAATGTGGAACAGATCCAGAGAAGGTACGGGAGAGTGACTTTTTTCCTTTATGGGATGGTACCACTAGTTGTTGTTCCTTTGCAGACCGCAGTGATCTGGCAGGAACATAGATCTGCATTAGCGAGTGGAGATACGATGGTGGTCGTTCTTAACAGGACATGTTTTGTACGAGCTTTCATACACGAGAGTAAAGTTTTTCGGGGTGATGTGTGAACATGGTCATTTTAATGCGGATCATCACAGTGAGGGAGAAATGTGTTAAAGTCTTCAGCACAACAAGAGATTAAATTGAGCCGCGAACCTTCCTGTCATTGTATTTAGTCTCAGGCTTGCGAGTGATTCATCGGCATCAACATTTGAATACATTTGAGTTTTTGTCAATTAAATGAGCAGTAACAATGACTGCAGGAAAGAGATCTTTTCCTTCTTGACGCTCGCTGAAGAATGCACCAGCAGCAGTTCAGTCCAGCCGTCTCTTGTCCATCACACACAACTCGCCTGATGCCAGCAGAGGTCAAAGGTCAGGACAAAGTCAAGGTTCTGTAAACCTGCTTAATGGAAAATCATGACAGACACTGAAACCATAGAACAAGACTTAAAAGGACCGTTCATCTGAAGTGTGTCGATTTGTTTGTGACTCTTTGTTCAGGGAAACACAAAAGAAGATATTTTGAGAAATGTCCCAGTGGTTTTGTGTTCATTCATACAATAGAAGTCAATGGTGTTCAGTGTTGTTTGATTATCAACATTCTTCAAAATATCTTCTTTAGTGATCTTCAGAAGAGAGGAGCTCATACAGGTTTGTCACAACGTTTGAAAAGTCTTGTTGTTGAACATTGATGCATTTCGGCAGATGCTTTTTATCAGTTTGTGTGTTCACTGGGATCCCAAGACCTTTGCTAGCACAATGCTCTACCAAATGAAACTTTACCGTTGCTCTTTGCTGATGATGTCATGCTGTGCTGTTCAGAGACGTTCTCGTATGCTTTTATCTGCGTCTCGCACACCCAGAACACATCTCTTGATAGTGACATGAGGCCGTCCGTCGTATTTCCATACGGTCACAAACTTGTTTTAAAATGAGATTAGACAAATACGGCCTGCGGTCTGCTGCCTTCTCGCTGTGCCACAGCAAGAATGTGGATGATGAATTATATTTTTTTGTTTCAACCATTATACGTTAATATTAATATGATTTATAAACTCTTTTATAAACGTATGTTAGTATGTTATCTTGTTCAGAGGTTTCACTTTATGATCTTCAGGACCTGCAAATAAGATGAACCTTTCATCTATCTTTATTTGATTAATAGTTAATGTGACATTATAAAGACAACACATAAATGTTACAAAACATCTGGATGTACAGTATAAATCCCTGAAGAGACATTTTAAATTCAAAGGTATTTTGCACTGTAAGTTTTTTGCAATATTGTTTTTATACATTTTCTAACAAAGGCAGACGAGATAACAAGTATAAATCATGCCTAGATCAAATACAAAACAAAGCTCAAGTCATACAAAGAGAGGGACAAAAATCAGAACACAAACAGAATACAGCAGCTTTGTCTTTCAGTAGGAGACATGGAACGACAGCGAGAAAAAACTCACCCGAAATATATATATATATAAACAATTGTGGAAACTATAAAAACATTTACAACTTTTGCTTTATCTTGCAACCTTCTGGAGGCCCCCCGGGCGACCCCGGACCCCAGCGTGAAAACCGTTGATCTTGTTGATCAGGTACACTTTACAGTAAGGTTGTATTTGATGACGTTAGTTAATGGATGAAATGTTTTTTGTGGTTGGTAGTACCCGTAGACGCAGGGCTCTAGTGTGACCGAGATCAGACGTTAAAAAACTGTTTGTAAAAATCAGTATGATGTTCGCTGGACACTGTTCACAACCCCATCTGTCTTTTCACCTGTCTTCTTGTTTTAAACTGGTGATTTAGCCTGCAGTCGTGCCCGGCGGCACTGGCCTTGTTCTTTTGGGTTACAGAGCAGATGGAGTTAACACGCAGACACGTGTCTCTCTCCCACACAGGTTAGTTAATAGTCAACGGAGCATTTGATCTCTGTTGACTCAAAGTTTAGGTGAAGGTTGCTGGCATTTTAATAGATAAACACAGGAACCGTGAGCTCAGAGGAGCGTGGACCAATCACATCGCTCCGGCATCCTGGATGGCATCATCACCCTATAACTTCAGCGGGTCGCACGGAAAAACAGGATGGATCTCTCAGAGGATTGAGATGTCACGGGGTTGACATGAATTCAGATGATTTATTCTGAATGCGAGTGTTTGGATTTGTTGTTGTCGTTTGTAAGAATAAAACATTCATCACATTATTTATGGACAGTGAGTTTGTTTCTATGACGCTCTTTGTCTGCGCAGTAGATTATTCAGGTGCTTTATCTGGTGTCATCATGGTTGTCTTCTGTCTGCTGTTTTGATTCAGATGTTTTGTGAACACTCAGGAGACATCTGTGTCTCTGTCTGAGAATCTCATGGCGATATTTCAGCAGAAATTGAAAACTGCAAATTCAAGCTTTTGTTGTTCAGCTGTCAGTGTTTTGAGAAATGGCCTTAATGTTTTATTCATGTTTCTTGTAGTGTTGGGTCATTTACCCAAATCTAAACATCTGTCCAGACTGATGGTGTAATATAGACGGTTTCATTGGATGCACTAGCTTGGCCTGAAGTTTACTTCCCGTCTGTGTTTGGTTCAAATATCTGTCATGATTCCGCTGTCATGTTTATTCTTGGTCTTGCAGCGGAGTCATGGCATAGCCTTAGGTTTGTGTGAGAAAGACATGGCTTTGTTTTGATTCTGACTTGCCATGTGCTTTCTCGTGTCTCGTCAGTGTTTCCCGCCCTTCTGTCTCGTTAACCTTCCCTGAGTGTTTCAGTACCCACACCTGCCCATTGTTATCTCCTTTGTTAGTCTCCCTATAAAATGCCCTCTTGTCTATTGTCTTGTGCTCGTTCGTTGTACCTGTTCCCTGTTCATGTTCCCTGCCATGTTCCCTGCCATGTGCCCTGCCATGTTCCCTGCCATGTTCCCTGCCATGTTCCCTGCCATGTTCCCTGCCATGTTCCCTGCCATGTGCCCTGCCATGTTCCCTGCCATGTGCCCTGCCATGTGCCCTGCCATGTTCCCTGCCATGTTCCCTGCCATGTGCCCTGGTAAAGTTTATGTTCTTGTACCCTGTTTGTTTAGTTCTTAGTTGTTATTCCTAGTTGTTTTTTTGCCCCCCTTGTGGGAAGTCTTTGTTTTCAGTTTTGGATTTTAGTTTTGTCAGCGTTTTCCCCATCGAGGGTGTTTTGGTTTTTGAGTTTATTAAAGTCTTGTGTTAACCCCTTCATCCCCGTGTCTGCCTGCACTTGGGTTCTTCCTCCACGTTCCTCATCCACGTTCATGACAAATATTAATTCATTTTATATGTAATTCACATTGATATCACTTTGTATCATTATTTGATTGTATATTATTTTGTATTAAATTAAATTCAATGAAAACTACTCAACATTTAGATTCTTTGAGGAGGTCTACCGGATGTTAAGTTTGGGTCATGTAACGTTTGTTTATGTTGTTGCTATTTTAAGTTATTTGATTGTTTTGCCTCCAATAAAAACGTTAAGTGCACAAACACAGTTAAATCTAGACCTGGTGTGCACTTACAACTTTTGATGAAATAACATGTGATGTGATGAAAGAGATCGTGCTTTATTCTTTTATTGAGTTTTTAATTTCATCTAAAAGAAACAACAGCTACAACATATAATTGTTAGTAAAACAAGTGAAGTAAAGCATGAGGGAAACATAATGTTAAGAGATCGTGCTTTCACTCTTTGTCAGATGACTGTTTTCTTGCACGTTATGGGATTTTGTCTTTAGTATCTATTTCTAAAAAACAAACTTCCCATATTTATGTTTCGCGCTGCCAAATGGAGAGTGAAATTGCAGACACAATAAATCTTAAGGTTCAAACACATTCCATATTCACAATATTCTGTGTATCTTTAACACAATTATATTGATAATATGTAATATTTCTCAGATACATTGGATATTATCACTATGATGACTTCTGGGTTTGTAGTATGGAGGAAAAAATGTCTTAAATAGATAAATGCCTAAATAATTATACAAAGTATTTTATATTTAGTTTTTTATATTTATATTAATTTCTGGTCCTCCATAGACAGTGAAAAAGATGAAAAAGTCATGGAGAGATTGAAAAGAGTGCTCACATGGATAACACAAGTCAAGTGATGCTCTTCTAGTCGAGCTGTTGAGGACTGAATGCTGTTCATGCTTTAATGATCCATAATGTCCTCCACATGTGTGCCGCCTCGCTCCTCCGGCATCATCCCGCAGGCCGACAACAGATGTTTCAGGAAATTTTGCAAAGTCATCATGAGGAAAGCTGGGCTGGAATTATGGAGGAAGCCTTGTGTTTTGTGGAGGCTCTAGCTCCGTCCATGACCGTAAACCCACTCAGATCTTCAGAAACACCTGAGGGCCAGAACGACTCCTGAACATCTGTTTTCAATCTCAGATGTGAAGCCGCACATTAAGAGCCAGCGTGGGGATCCGGGGATGAGTCCGGCTCATAAATGGTGTTTGGCTCTTTTAGGTTATGAACTACATCATGTTGTGCTGTTGTTTTTTCACTGTTTCACTGTTGTTACAGGAAGTTTAATCAACACGTTTTACGTGGTGTGAGATGTTTTCAATGTAAACTAACAAAAGCGATGTCAGATGTTCTGTGTGCTGCTTTCCCACCTACAAATACTCTAGTACTGTATACCAATGCATTTACCATAGTCAATTGTAGTAAAAGTTCTAGATACTGTAGTGTTTTTGAACCTTACTATAAACTGAAACCCCCTCCATAAAAGACTGATATTCTGGCAGCTGGGGCACCAGAAAAACTGAAATATATATATAACTATATATATTTTTGTTATTTTACAACTAGTCTTGTGTAGCACCGCTGCTATCTTTTGCTGGCAGGTGAAAAACATGCCATTCTCTGTGGACTTGTGTAGTGTTGGTCAGCTGTGGTTGAGTTGAACAAGTGTTGGTAAGCGTTTGGCAATTCTTCTTCTTTCAGTGTTTGCACAGCCGGCGTGGTTGGAAACGGTCAATCAGTTTTGCATTGCAAACACTTTAGTGAGTCGACTGATTTATCTGCGGTTGTATTATGAAACAGTTAATCTCACACGCTGTGGCTGTAAAATGGGAAACGCACCAAAGCTGCAGAAATGCAAATACATTTTTTTTGTGCAGCAGTCGCGAGACATCGCTGCTGTGTGTTTTATTGTTGTTGCCAGGTTGATCTGTATAGTTGTCAGGGTGTTGCTCAGATGCACTCTGTGGTTGCTAGGGTGGAATTTCAGATGAACACAGGAGGAAGGCGAACTTAAAACTGATTTGTTAGCTTGAAGAACGTTGAAAATATTGTCAAGAGACGGTATCTGTGACTCTGCTCTTGAGTAACAGATGGATATCTTGTCTGTCTCTTTACACCACCAAAGGTATATGAAGACTCGTCTGTTTAACATTAAATACTAGCAGGTGCATGACACAAAGTAGCTACACTAAAAAATACTCTGTGTGGGGTTCGTGCATATTTTACACAACCATGCGTTGAATAAAGCCAGCATTTTATCGAGTGCTTACAAGGTCAACGAAGAAATGATTTACAGTCTGTTGTGGAAGAACTTGACTGTTGTGATAGCAGCGGTCCTCTCACATCGAGAAGAAATTCTGTACGGAGGAATCCAAATAATTTTGCACATCTCTGTCTGGATCATCTCACATAAATGTCCAGTGTTTGGAGATGAACGATCACGGATGGGTGTGGTGCTCACATTTACTGAACCTTGTACTGTTAACCTCTAGTACACGTGAGAGAACTAACACATGTGTTCATAATCTTATCAGAGAATTTCATTACTGGATGTGCAAATCATCATTAGATCTGACATCTGAAGTACTTGACATAGAAAAAACACACGAGACTGTTCCGGGAGCGGTCAGCTTCAGATACACATATTAGTGTAAAATCAGATCTTGAATGACATTAAATGGAGAGCGAGTGGAAACGTTTGCTCACGTCTCATTTGTTTCTCAGGTGTTTTTTCCTCACGTCTCCCAAGTGTGTCTGTCGTAAGAGTTTCAGAAGAGACGTCAACAACATGTCAAACTGAGCTCAGATTTGTCAAGTCTGCTATCAAAGGTCAATACTATTGAAGATCTCAATATGACCTCAAACTTTGTGCGTTTACACAATTACACTCTCATTTGTTTTCTGCTTGATTATTTCTTCTAAACATTTTAGGCTAATGCTACATCAATAAAGACAATGGAGAACACCTTCAAATCTTCTGAGCTATGAAAGAGAAACATCTGAGTTTTCTAGTCTCTTGGTTTGTCTTGGCGTATTGTTGATGTATTGGTGATTTATTAGGTTGTTGTTGAACTCTGGGTTCAAGCTGATAAATCAAATGAAAAACTCAGAAAGGGGAAATGGAATAAATCCCACCCAGTGTATTTGGAGCAGTCATTCGTGGTTATTTGTGGCGTTCAGGAAAGAGAGAACATAACTCTTCTATCTCTGAAGTATTTACCTAAACTCATTGTTTCAGGTTGGCACAGATTGTTTGAGGGTCTGTTTCTAGGATACACATTGATCATCACATGAATATAAGAAACAGAATTCTCAGATCGACTTTATTTGATTTTGACTGTTTGATCACAACTGGATGTCCGTCACATCATTGAAGGTTCAGGTGTTTGTCGGGAAATGGGATTTGTGTTGTTTATAGTTCGGGTGGAATCTGTTGGTGTTTGGGGATGTGAGCTGATGTTTGTTTGCTTTGCTTACATTGTTCATCTTCTCTGTGGAAACATCACCCATCCAAGCGAAAGGACGGCTCGATCACCGGTGCATAAAATATGAGATTAATCATTAAAGAACTTGTGCTGTCCATAGGATTAAGGATGGTTTGCTACAGATCAAACAAGAATCAGGATTACTTTAATCGTAATCGAGCTGCAACACTTTTGCTATACTAAGGGTATACTTACTATTTCGCTATACTGAGATCCGTTTGAGTTGCTTTGAGTTTGACGTCAGATATGCCAGACACTGAAATGTCATTATATTCTTTTATTAGCTTTAGTTCATGCACTGACAGCAGATTCTGTCGTATGTTTCAGAATTTGAAGTGATCACGTGAATGTGATGTTCATCATGTGATTTATGTGACGTCCAGTCTGAAACACGGATGTGCAACATCAAGGACACGAATGTACGGCAGAGAAAAATACATGTTTGCCAGGTGCTGTCGCGCGTAAGATATAAAACATCCGAACATCTGTCTTTGGCATTGATGTCTTATGCTGATCATTGACATTGCACCCTTTATCTTGTTTTTCTCTATTTTTCTTTGCATTTGACAGGTTGTTTTATTTGTAAGTTATTTGTCCAGTTGTTTTGTATCCGCATTTTTTGTGGGTGTCTGCGAGTATAACAACACAACCCAAAAAAACATAAACAGTAGGAATATAAAACAGGCAACAGGCAAATTGGTTTAATCATTTGTAAATATAATGTAATATATGTTATTTAAAAACGTATCGATAATACATCTTTGTGTAATATTAAACTGGCCCTCTCAAAATGATTTACAGCATCCGGGTCATAGGGTGTTATTAGTTGTGAGGGGTTGTTATTTGAAAATAAACCCCTTGGAATGTCGCGACTGGCCAATCAGAATCAAGCATTCCAATTACCGTGTAATATGTAAATACAAACTTGCAAAACCAGTTCAGAGCGGAAGGACTTATCTGTCAGGGATCGCATGGAGGAAGAACCCAAGTGCAGGCAGCGGTGAGACACTCAACTTTAAAAATAGAACACAAAACAAGGACCCACAATGGGGGAAACAACAAAACGCGAACTAGAAACTCTGATAACAAAACAAGAATTCAAACCAAAACACTTCCTACGAAGGGGCAAAAAAATATCTAAATATAACAGCTACACAACATCTTAACAAACAAGATGAGGACGGACGCACGCACGCATGCATGCACGCACTGCGAGGGAACAGCAAGGTTCATAGCACAACAAACTAGCACAGGACAATACACATGAGGGCATTAAATATGGAGACTAACAAAGGAGATAACAATGGGCAGATGTGGGTAATGGGACACAGGCGGGAAGATAACAAGGAAACGAGAGGGGCGGGGCCAAAGACAAGACTGGAGAGAATGCATATTATGTCATGATCGACAATAATATGTTCCTCTCCACACAAAACACAAGGTTCTGTCATGATCGCTAGGTCAAGAAAAGCAAGGCAAGACGGGGCAGAACCATGACACTTATCCACGTAACCATCTATATTGTATTGTAACCTGCATCAGATTGCACGATAATGAAAGTTTTTGCTATCCCTCCTCCTCCCCAGCGCCACCTGTACAGATTCTTCACTGTGGTTAATGTAACTGTTGTGTATAAATGAATTGTGTTTGTGTTTTCAGCATGGGTTGGTTCTCTCTCGATGGGAATGATCTTCTTCTGTTCACCGATCGTCAGCGTGTTCACCGATCTCTTCGGTTGTCGGATAACAGCTGTGGGTGGAGCCGCAGTGGGGTTTGTGGGACTTCTGGCCAGTTCATTTGTTAGGTGAGTTACCTTTTTTATATTGGACCTTTCAAAGGTTGCATTTTTTCCAAAAACAATCACAAAAAAACTATTAAACGTATATAATACGTAGAGAAATATAGAAAAGCGAATCACTTCAAAAATAAGTTTGCTTACTGCTTTAAATCTTTGTCTTGATGTTCTCATACATTTTTTGATTGGCAGGTCTCTCGGGGCGCTGTACTTCACGTATGGTATAGTGTTCGCGTGCGGCTGCAGTTTTGCGTATCAGCCCAGTCTGGTGATTCTGGGTCATTACTTCAAGCGCAGGCTTGGTCTGGTAAACGGCATAGTGACGGCGGGCAGCAGCGTGTTCACCATCACCCTCCCGTTAGTTCTGGACAGTCTGCTGAACCGCGTGGGACTCTACAACACACTGCGAGTTCTGTCCATCATCATGTTCCTCCTGGTGCTTGCCGGCTTCACTTACAAACCTATCCTGCCCAAACCTGTGAGCAGCAGCAAGACGGGCGGTCGCTTACCGGCGCTCAACAGGATCTTTAACCTGCAGATCTGGAAATCTCTGGGATATCGAATCTGGGCCTTTGGTATCCCCGCCGCGCTGTACGGATACTTCGTGCCTTACGTTCATCTGGTAAGTGTGTGTTTTTTGCTGTATGTCTCTTGACCGTGTGGACGTGACAGACGTGAGATGCGATGAAGCCAACCTGAAGCTTGATACGTTCCTTCTGATTCCAGTGTGTCGGATGATGTTTGTCCTGCCAGGTTCATACAAATAAAGAGTCAAAATCCGATCTGTGGGTGTTGCTCACACAAACAGCAGCTCTGTTACTGTAGAGAGATGACGGCGCTGATAGAGGAACGGCTTGTTTATGTGCAGACGGTCGGGTCGGTAGAGTTTCTGGCTTGAGGAAGCGCTGGGTGTGAGGTGAGGTGGATAAACACCCATCTCAGCGTGTCATTGTCATCTGACGGGCTTGAACGACACTCTTGACCCGCTCAAGTCAAAACAAAAACAGCGTCCTCAGGGTTCAGGGTCAGATGGAGATGTTTTTTAAGCTCCTCAGTAATCCGGATCTCGCTGTGTGTCAGTTTGACTCCAAACCGGAGGAATAATATTGACCGTCAGTTCAGGGTCATTCGTAACAACAACTAGAAACCTGCTAAATTCCAAGGAAGTGTAATAATAAGTCATATTTTCTGTAATAAAATATAAAAAAGCTGTAAAAAACACTTATTCTTGAAACAGAATTAAAACTAACAGCTTGGCAGTTCCTCTGATAAAATAAATACATGCTAACAATGGCACAAATGACATATTAGGGGTTAAAGAACACAGGGACACATCCACATGAGTTCAGATCAGTTTTTATACAGAAACCTCATATATCCAAATTTGCTGTTTTTCAGGAAATGGAAAAACACAGTACTTTTGAAATGATTAAATATTCAGTTGTCCAAGTTGACAAGCATTTTCTAGATAATTTTTTAATGCTAAGATCCCTAGGGCTGTCAACTTTAGTCGTTTAGTCGACTAATCGGTCGATGCCGTCTTGGTCGACTGACATTCTCATTGGTCGACCAGTTGCCTATTTTTTTTAGCCTATGTTTCATCCCCAACTTTAAATACTTTAATTTCGGCTATTTAAAAAAAATCACTTAATTTTCAAAGAATTGTATTATTATTATAGTTGTATGTATTATTGATGTCTTTTCGTTGTTGTTTTATAAATGTTCTATGACGATTGTTTAATAAATGTTCAATCAAAATGCAATGCAAATATAAAATATTATATAAAATTGAATATAGACAGCTTATTATTTTCTTTTTAAGCAATAGAAAGCAATAGTAACAAACCAAGAAATTTTTAGTTATAAAAATTTGTGCCGTCAGATAATCCCAAAATAAATGGTTGTGTTTATATAATATGTATATATTTAGACTGAACTATGACTAATATACATCTATACATAATGCGAATCATATTTGAATATAAATATTTGTAATTGATAGATTTGACGTATATGTGTACATTAATATAAATTAGAACTTACATTCAAATATAATTGACATTATGTAGAGATGTATACAGAGTTATGACGTTTATGCTGAGCCGTGCGTTCATTGAAAGCCGCTGAAGGAAGTCTTGTGACGCGTCTGCAGCAGATGCTGTGTCATGATGTCGCATTTTTACTCTGCTGAAGTCAGCAGTCACAAGACTTCTAGAAGTCAAAGTCGAAGGTTCTTTTTTATTATTATATGATGTAAATTATCCAGAAGATAAAGCCATGTTCTGAGCTTCAGCGGGATGACATGACTTCAGAAAGATCTACGGCAGTTCTGTTGTTTTAGTCTGTTTCATGACCCAATCTGCATCACTTTTCATATTATGCATCATATGAGAATGTGTGTTTCATACTCATAATGTTAGAAATACACACATGTCAAACAGTTCATTCACTGCAGGCTGTTAATTGTGTTGTATTTATGCATTTCAGCTCATTTCGTAATATTTTTGTAAGGATAAAACCCCCCAATGTTGTTAATGTGATGTATTGATTGTGACGGCGGGTGGGCCGCTCCCGTCTCAGCTCTGATTGGTGTATTTTGGGAGGAGGAACCGAACGCCCACTAACCACCAAACACATCTGGCTCACATCACATCATGTGCCCTCACTTAACCCCCCCTCCTGTTACCTCTCAACTCGCCTCTCCATCTCTTCTATGTGAAAGTGTCTCAACGGAGGAAGAGGTGCCTGTGGGTGAATGTGATGAATGTGTTAGGATGTGGAAATAGTTGAACATACAGAAATGTAGGCAGGAAAAGAAAATTCCAAACAGACACCTGATCCTGTTTCCTGCACAGCTCAAGATATAACGGTGTGTGCGTGCGTGTGTATATGTGTACATGCGTGTTTGGGGTGGGGGGGCACAACCCACCCATTCGTATTTAATGCTGCGTTACTGACAAACCCATCCTTCCGCCCACACCCCTACACACACAGTCGTGTATACACACAGGCATAAACACATATACTAAAATATAACACATAAAGATACACACTCACACATAGATACACAAACACTACCCAAGACACGCACAAATAAAAACATGCACACAGAGAGATACGCACACACACAAATGCATGTACACAAACATAACGCAAACAAAGATAGGGCACACACTCTCGCACATAGAAACACACACAAAGACATACACAAACAAACACAGTGGCATGCACACACACACACACACACACACACACACAAACAGATACACAAACATAACAGAAAGATACACACACATCAGTAACAACCTGGCACACAACAACTTCAACACAAAGGAGCTCATCATTAATTTCAGGAAACTGAAGGTGGAACTGCCCTTCTGAACATTAGTGGAGAAATGACCTTACATTGACTGTTAAAGGTCCCATTCACAGTGATGCCAATCTCCAACCTTGAGTTAGTGTGTAATGTTGCTGTTAGAGAATAAATAATATCTGCAAAATTATAAAGTGCAATGCCAAGTGAGATACTTAACAGAATTCGCTTTTCAAGATCTACAGAGAACGGCTGGAATCGGACTACAGCCCTTTACTTCTCGGGTACATGATGTCACTAATACGAGTTTATAGATGACCTCCGCCCAAATTAATACGCCAAAAAGGGGCTTAGAGAAGAGGAAGAGCCTCTGGAGTAGTGTTTGGTTACATTTGAATGAGCTTCGCGCTAAACTACTTTCACTTTCATCACAGTCGGATATGAGAATTCAGCGACACACATTCAGATAAATAACAGCTTCCATGACTTTAGCATCGGCTGTGAAAGCTATTCTGTGTAATACTTGACCCTTAACAAAGATTGACGTTTGCACACATGCACTAGCAGACCTCCGTTACACTCCGATCGATCCGCATGTTTCTAACTGATGAAGTGAAGTTGACGCCACTGTTACGGTTTATCACTAAAAGCCAAAGCTTATGAATACACTTGTACTGAGAGGGGCACCGACCAATCACAACAGCCTGATATGGTGGGGGTGGGACATCTTCAGACACACACTCTAAGTGAGGAACCAATCACGACAGACTGGGTCAGCTCTACCAATCAGAACATTTCGAAAGGAGGGATTTTATTCAAAGCAGAAAACCAATCGTTTGTTAAAAGAGGGACAGCGGTGAACAATAGACTTGATAAATGTGAAATATAAAGCATTTTTTGAAACTAGACACATGAACATCCATTGTTAAATGCTTCGAAGACTGGACCGGATGCATTTGACAGGCCAGAAACATTATAAAGGACTGCACTCACCCTAGCCACAACCTGTCAAGACACTGAACAGTTTCGACCCCGGCTCAATCCTCAAACTGAACGAAGGACAACATCACTCTTTTGTTATCTATTCGCTAGTCGCACAAGATGCTAGATGGCGCCGGTGAGATTTTGAGATGTCAGAGTCGGCAGAGTAATTTCCGGTCCTATTACACTGGATGGGTGTTTTTTTAGATCCAAAATGAAGTAATATATAAGCGATATGACAGATCCTCTTTACATTGCTGAGCACTTCGTTAAGCCAAAACAACTCAATCGTGCTACACGACCGGAAATTAGTCTGCATCGAAAAAACTCACTGGCGCCATCTTGTGCAACTAACCCATTGGGCTTGTGAAATACTTTAACACTTTACTGCACCCACATTCCCCCACTACTGTGCTCTGTGCTCCATTCTATGACGTTCTACGTACTCATTTATTTATCCAACTTTTAACTATAACGACTTTCATACCACAACATTCGTTGCTGGTTGTTACTCATAATCTATATCTGTGAAGGTATGAATGTCCATTTACCTGCTAGGGCTACTCGATTATGACACAAATCATAATCGTGATTATTTTGCCCAATATTGAGATCCCGATTATTTAACATGATTACTCATCAACCTTTAAAACAACATAGAAAATAAAAATACTTTGCTTTTAAACTCTGAATTGTAAATGTAAAGAAATATCACTGCTGAAGCGCTGTAAAAGAAAGCTGTGCGCTGGGGTTTTATACTACAAGAAAAGAGAGGATCCTTGCTAAATAGAATGCGGCAGAATAATCATTTATCTGCATTATTTAGTTTTTGTAACTGATGAAGGACAAAACTGACGATTATGATTTATTTTCAGCCCAAATACCTACCCTGTTATTTTATAGAGATGTGTGACTTATGCGACTACAGTTCTTTTCCTATTGTTGTATTTTGTATTCAACACTACATCATGTGTGTGTTTTCAGATGAAGCATGTTCAGGAGCGTTTCGGAGAGGACAGTAATAAAGAGCTCCTGCTCATGTGTATTGGCATCACGTCTGGAGTTGGTCGTCTGATCTTCGGCCGGGTGGCAGATTATGTACCCGGAGTCAACAAAGTCTTCCTGCAGGTGAGATAAAACACTTAATAGAGCTCTGATGGAGCCGCTCAGATGATCAGATCTTTTATACACGACACCATTTCAGCGCTGAGTTTGACACGTATTAATAATCATCAAGTTATATTAATAACACTAGCGCTTCATCTACTTGATTTTCTCATCTGTAAATCTATCAACCACAAAACATGTCAAAACAAACATTCATAGTTTCAGCACGTCTCTCTCTCTCTTCTGCGCAGGTGGCTTCATTCCTGGTCATCGGTGTGATGTCTATGATGATTCCTCTGTGTAATGTGTTCGGCGGGTTGATCGCCGTGTGTCTGCTCATGGGTCTGTTCGACGGCTGTTTCATCTGCATCATGGCTCCCATCGCCTTCGAGCTGGTGGGGTCTCAGAACGTGTCACAGGCCATCGGATTCCTCCTGGGCATGATGTCCGTCCCCATGACCGTCGGCCCTCCCATCGCAGGTATGGCACATGAACACCTCTACGTCCTCCTGACGTCTGAAGAGCTTGTGTGATTTAGTAAACACAGACGTCTGCCACCTGCTGGTTGAACCATGTACTGCATCGTTTAATGTCCCTCCACAGGATGGTTAACAGTTTTTCAATCTCTTTGTTCATGTCTGAAGGATTCTTAAGGGACCGTTTGGGCAGCTACGACGTGGCTTTTTACCTGGCGGGGATCCCTCCCATCATCGGCGGAGCCTTGCTGTGTCTCATCCCGTGGGTGGAGGCGAGGACGAGGAGGAAAGTAGAAGAAGCCGCTGCAGAGAAGATGCTGGAGCAGAAGAGCGCAGACGCGCAGGACGACGCAGGCGCTCGAGAGAAGACGGACAACTCCGAATCCGTCATCTGAGTTACTGTATGATGAAGCAACGTGAAACGCTTCTCTGGCCGTCCATCAGTGAACTCCTGCACAAATGTGATTTTTTTACAGCTATGCATCTTTCAGAAAGTGTCCTTCAGTAGTTGTGTTGAACTTTTTAAGGGTTTCAATGGAAATTGCGCAAACTTGAAAGTGAATCAAAAAAGGGAAAAAGCTCGCCTGTCTGCATCGACAGGTGAACATCTGGATGCTTTTCTTTAAAAAAAGTATATATTTTTAATATAATAATCAAATAGGATTTCAAAGGGATTCCCTCCATTTCATCTTTTTAAATTGGTTTTATTTCTGATTCCAGTAAGTCAGAAATCGTACTTTTTAAGAATTGTAAAAGTTGTCATAGAGATAAGAAATGGCCGCGTGTATTACTTCTCTCATTGTGTTATTTTTTATTTTGTGTGATCACACTATGACTTAAGCACTTCAGTAGTGTTTATAAAGTGAAAGTCACTACGTGATGACAGTAAACAGGATTTGTTTGTAGGGATGTAACGATTCACGGCCAGCCGGTTGAAAAGCGATTATAATATGTGACGATTCAAGCCAGTTGAGATGTTATTTGAATTATTTGAGATGTTGTTTTGAACAGCAGGGGCCGCTGCGTTCACTGCAAACTTGGAAAACGTGGATATACTGATATTTCTGAAATGTAAAAGCAATCCAGGAAAAGCACAGACAAGTCTTAATTTGTTTATTTGAAAGAGACTTATTTGGCATGAAAGATATTTTTATTTACAAAGTAATGTGCTGCATTAGAGAAATAATAAAAGTCCAGTTGTTCATTTCTAATTTGTCTCAGTATCGTGAGCTGAGGGAATCGTTACATCCCTATTTGTATGACATTATCTGTGATGTACTTTCACAGGGAAACATTAGGGCCGCTTTATAAACTAAAAGCCAAATTCAGTGTGTTATTCAATGTAAAGGTTTAAAAAAGTTTAGTCACACGTGTAGATGTGCGCATGATTCCCATCACAGGTAAAGGGTTTGAGCTCTGGGGGTTTGTCGAGGGTTAACATGTGTTGTGTTCCAGGCAGGACAGATTTGAGTATTTGAGGTTTTCTATGCAATGACTTCATTTTTTTTAGTTGGAAAGCTTTAGGAAGGCGCTCGACCGGCATGTTTTCATCATCAGACTGTGTGTCAGTCACATCTATTTTAAAGTGCTTGTTCACCCAAATGAAAATCATGTCATCATTTACATTCCCTCTTATCATTTTACTCTTGAATGAATTTCAAAGGAAGATGCCAGTGACCAATCAGATCTCATCCCTCATTGACTCCCATAGTATTTATTTCCCTACTATGGCAGTTAATGGAGGATGACATGTGTTTGCTTACTGACATTCTGCCAATCTTCCTTTGCGTCCAGCAGAACAAAGACATTTATAAAGGTTTGAAATGAAAAGATGGTGTGTAAATGATGACAGGATTTTCATTTTTTGGATGAACCGTCCCTTTAATCTCAGTGCTGTTCGCATATCATTTCTCATGAACAGTCATCAGGTATTATTCACATGTATTAATATTCCTGTAATAATGGAAGCAGGTGCTTTGCTACAGGACTGATGGGAATATGGTGATAATATTCTTAAATCTACAGTGTATACATCTATCATCATAATGACAATCCTGTGGTGTTTGAGTATTAGTGCTGTAGTCTACCTCAGATTGACATGATGATTTGAACAGATGCCTGTGTCACGTCTGTGTGCTGTGTGCCTTGACAACATGATTGTTGGATTGAGATGAACGAGGGATTTTGACATTTTTAAAGGGGTCATATGACGTGACTAAAACAAATATTATGGTTTATTTTAGATGTAATATAATGTGTAAACATGATTTAAGGTTCAAAACGCTGTATTTTCCACACACCGTGTATGTTTGTATCTCCTCTTTGCTCCGCCTCTCTGAAACAAAGCTCATGGCTCTGAGAAGCGAGGTGTGCTGTGATTGGCCAGTTAACCAGTGTGTAGTGATTGGTCAGATACTGTAAGCGTGTGAGGGAAATGTAACGCCTCGGACCATATTTGGAACATCAGGTTCCTCTTCAATTGTACTGACAGGTACGCCCACCTTACTTGTGTTTACATTTGGGCGGTCTTAGTCAATCATAGCACGAGCTGATGTAGATTTGTGGGGGTGTGGCTACACGAGGTGTTTCAGGCAGGTCTGGGTGAGCATTCGCTTTAAGATAGAATGCATCTTTTGTTTTGACACTTTAATTTATGCAATTTTACATGTTTAATACATACATGAGCAATTTATAACACACCAAAGACACAGAAAAACACATATTTGCGCCATATGAGCCCTTTAAAGCTTTGGCTCGATTTCAAATGCTGCAAACGGAGACAAACGTTCAGAACATTTGACAGGGAAAGATTATTTTTGACACTTGTTTTTATTTTATGAATACATGCCGCTACACATCCCTTTTAATTTGAGACGTCCATCCCTTCATGAATGTCTTTAAACTCATCTGTTTATGTGAATATTATAATAATATTGTTTTCCAGCATGTTCTTGGGAAGATTATCATTTTTTTACTTTTTTAATGGTGTAACATATTGCACATGTAAGCCATTGTTGTGTGCCAAAGAAAACATATTTTGTGGACTGATGACAATCATAAGTGCTTTACTCAGGATCATAAGACATGAACTGGATTGTAAAGTGTCTTCAGCTAAACACCAAAATTAAACTGTAAACGCTTGAAGATTTGAGGTTTTGTTTGTTTTATTCGGTGTGATTTTAATGTTCTGAAATGACACGTACCAAATAAGCAAGTAAATCACAACGAACAGTGTAAAGCCATCGATTCTTCATCAGTGGATGACTTATCCTTCATATTGCACTTAACAGCGACACCCTCTTGTTTTTCACTCTTGTTGTGTGTAAATCATAATGCAGATGATCTGTTTATTCGCTGCAGTTCTTCTTCATTCTTTATTATTTGATTGTGTTATTTTTGTGTATGTATCACACAACTGCTATATTTGAAACTACAATAAAAACTATACTTATCCTCGAGGGGTTTAGCTGTGTTTGTGGATTCTCATGAAGCTTGTAACGTGTGATGATTGGTGGCCATTTTATTTTCACGACATTGTATCAACTTACAGCATAGACAGAGAAACAGGTTTTTATTTATAAATGAATTTTTAAATCTTCATTCACTACCGTCAAAGTTATGAGAGTTATGCAGATATTTAATAGATCAGGCAAAAGTCAATGTGTTCAATATTTCAGAGTCAGTTTGGAGAAACAGAGTAAACTTCAGAGGAGAGAGAAAGACCTTCAGAAGCTCAAAGATGCTGTGGAGTCTCATGATCTTGGGCCTCATTTATAAAACACGCAAAAATCCTGTGTGAAAAGAAATATAAGCATGTTAGAAATTGTATGTATTGTGTATAGAATATTGTGTAAAAACAGCATGTATTGTGTTAAAGGAATTTTAACACAGCGCTAACTGTGTTAAGAGTTTAGAAGATGTGACTACAGATTGGTCAAAGGGATGTTAGAACTGTAAACGTTAATGTACGTAAAGTTCTGTCAGGACAACTACTGTGAAAGATTTAAACAATAGCAATATTTCATTTATCATAAATGTTCTTACATTGAATCTCGGTATAGCCGAGGCTGTGAAGGATACATTTGTTTTGTCCTTAAAATCTGTGAATATAAGATCGCATTTTGAGGCTTTATTTGAAGCAGCCTTACCAGCCTTCAGTCGGGCTGCTGTGACGCAATCATTCTTTAAATGCAGCCTTCAAACGACACAGACACACCCTGTGTTCCAATTCACCTACTTATACTTGCCCTAATAGTAGAATGTGTTCTTCTGTGGGATAGTAGGTACACTGGGACATACTGACAGGAAGCAGAAGTGGCGGTTGTTGCCTAGACAACATTGTGGCCATTAAGTGTCACCCACATTAAAATACAGCTCTTCTTTCCATTAAGGTGTTTATTCATTATTCCGTTGGTAATGTTGACTGTATACTTACATTTGTTCATTTAGTGACGCAACAGTAATGGTAAACTCTGCCTCCTCGCGGTGAGCTGTCGGTTATATTAGCTGTTAGTGTGCATCATTCTGTAGTAGACCATCTGGGAATCTTTGGAATACTATTTTCAACATACATAGTCATTTTACTATCCAATACTATTACGATGGAACGCAGGGAGAGTCTAGTACAGGTACACAATTATACAGTTATAGAATGACCCGTATGTGGGGAAATACGAGCAATCATATTACGACAGATATTCGGTCTGAAACTTTCAATTTTGATAAAGAAGGTTTAACTGCAACATTTTCCTTGAAAGTATATTTGTGTGAAAATACATATTTGTAATGTTGCTGTGCTTTAGCAATGTAAAGACTCTTTATAGCATATTAATAAAGGTTTCAAAATGTGATTCTGGATGTTTCATTTATTTGATCAATTGATGAAGGTTTCAAACAGCTCGTCTGTTTTCAATCATTTGACAATGAAGGAAGTGGGTTCATCGGTTTTATTACTTATTACTGCTCTTGTCATTTGGGTTTGTGTAGATGTGATGAATGTTACCCGTCTCTTCTCTCCTTCCAGTCGTTCCTGCATGACTCTCTTGTCTCTCTCTTATAAAAAGGCAAAGGCCAAGCACCTCCGTAACCTCATAGAAACTATCAAAAACAATCCAAGGATTTGATTTATTACAGTTTTAAATTAACAAATAAACAGACATCTCCTGACCTGAGGCCTATTGCACAAAACTAGGATAAGGGATTAAGCTGGGATATCTTGGTGATCCTGGCTCAATTTATCCGTGATCCGGTTGCACTAAAGCTTGATAGGGGGCAGCAGGATATGTTATGGTATACAGCACAACGAGAGTCAAACAAGTCGCTGCAACAACCACTAGCCACATACTTGAGGATTCATCAAGCAGTGATGATGTATACGTATTTGTCTTGAATACCACAGTTCGTCAGCAACCACCTCATGTGAATATAAACGGAACAAAGATCAGAGTTTTGATAGACTCTGGAGCTGCAGTAAACATTATCAGCAGTACGGTGTATAACAAACTCACACCTCAGCCTCAGCTCGAACCAACAGCAACCAGAATCTTTGCATATGGCTCTGATGCAGCTCTGCCCATTAGTGGTGTATTTCAATGCGACGTACAAGCGTTACAGAAAAGCACAAAAGCCAAGTTTTACGTTCTTGAGCATGACGGACAAATTTGCTGAAATGCTATTCACATTACGGAACAGCAAAGGAACTTGGACTGATTGACATCATTGGTACTGTTGCCCCGCAACAAGGTTAACGCACAGTAGCAGATGAACTTATCAACACTCATCCAGAACTTTTCGAAGGAATCGGAAAACTCAAAAACTTTAGAGTAAAGCTCCACATTGATCCCGACGTCCAGCCCACATGTCAGCCACATAGACGAGTGCCGTTTCACATTCGACAGAAAGTGGAGGCTGAGCTACAAAAGCTAGAAGATGATGACATCATAAAAACAGTAACTGGTCCAACTCCATGGGTTTCTCCAATCGTGACTCCACCCAAGCCAGAAACACACTTGGGATTACGGAGATATAAAAGCCTAAATTTCGGCATATCTTCTGCTGCAGAAGTTTTTCAGAACACCATAGCTCAAACCTTACAAGGCATCAGAGGCATAAAAAACCTTAGCGATGACATCATTGTGTACGGCGTGTCACAAGAAACCCACAACGAAGCTCTCAAAGCTATTTTCCGCAGACTAAAGGACAGTGGTTTTATGCTAAACCGTTACAAATGTGAATTCAATAAGCACAGACTTGAGTTCTTTGGATTTATTTTCTCTGCTGCTGGCATCTCTGCGGATCCCGTGGAGGCAACAGCTGAATGTGTTCCTCTCCGACACACGCAGACATGCCACACACTCTAACATTCAACCTGGAGACACTGTGTTGTGCAGACAGCAGAAGAATACCAAACTGACAACGCCTTATAACGTCAAACCACTTGCAGTCACCAAAGGCACCATGGTAACTGAAGAAAGAAATGGACATTCTATCACTCGGAATTCTTCCTTCTTCAAAAAACTAAATCTGGGTACGTCAGACTTCTTGTTGGACTTTGAGAACGAGACTTAAGAAATTGATGTACCTGATTACCCCCTCAAGGTACCCCACTAGGTCCAGTCGCAGGCCCCCTGCTCACCTTTCTGATTATGTGTAAATGGCCTGTGCAGCAATATGTACAGTGTTAAGGACTGTTCAAAGTTAATGTTTCAGATACTAAGCACCTACGGACTGTTCACAGAGAGACTACAACATTATAGTTTGTTGATATATCAATAATATTGTAGAGTCTTCAGTTCATGTTTTTTTTGTTGCAACAATACATTTCTGAAATGCATACAGTAATGTTATCTCTGTTTAAAAAAAAGAAAAGTGATGTAATATTCTGTGATAATGCCAAGCAAGAAGCCACGACTGTACGTGGCTATGTAGATATGTGGGTACGTGTTGCGTGAAGTGCATGGCGGAATAAAGTTGTTGCTAAGTTTCCTAGTATCTCTGTCTAATGGTTACTTTCAATGCGAAGTGCTAAACAAGAACTATTACACTACCTGTTGAGAGAAGAGGGTTAGTGTACTTTATTTAAAAAAAATTATTTGTCTGTCAGGTATTCATAGAAGAGATGGGTTTAAGCAGTCTTTTGAAGGTTGTGAGAGATGTGGTTGACCGGACCGCATTTGGAAGAATGTTCCTCCAGGAAGGAGTTGTGAAGGAGAATGAGCCGGAAAGGGATTTAGTGCCCTTATGAGAAGACATTACAAGGCGCCGCTCGTTTGCTGAATGCAGGGTTCTTGATGGGGTGCAGGAGTGTAGTAGTGTGTGAAAGTATGCCGGCGCAGATCCAGTGATAGTCCATAGGCAAACATCAGTGACTTGAATCTGATACGGGCTTCAACCGGTAGCCAGTGGAGAGAGATGAAAAGGGGTGTCACATGAGCGCTTTTGGGCTGTTGGAAGATGAGGCGTGCTGCTGCGTTTTGAACCTGCTGAAGTGGTTTGATAGCCTTTGCAGGAAGACCAGCAAGGAGAGCATTCCAGTAGTCCAACCTTGAGATGACCAGGGCCTGGACAAGGATTGTGCCAAATGCTCAGTGAGGTTGGTCTAAACTTGTGAATGTTAAATAAGGCATATCAGCATGATTGCGTTGTCTTTGCAATGTGATCATTGAAGGACAGCTGTTCATCAATATGACTCAGAGGTTCCTGGCTGATTCGGAGGGAGTGATAATGGAATTGCCAAGTTGGATGGTGAGATCGTGTTGCACCGTGGGGTGTGCCGGAAACACAAGTAGTTCTGTCTTGGCCTGGTACAGCTGCAGGTGATGCTCTTTCATCCAAGCTGAGATGTCATCTAGGGCATCTCCAGGCTTTTATGCGAGTTGCTACAGTGGTATCGTCTGGGTGAATGTAGATCTGGGTGTCATCAGCAGCACCTTGGTAGCAATGAATTCATGAAAACATACGAGTCAAAATAGTAAAAACTTAAACTCCAAGACTGTCCTATGTATTAGTACCAACCATCGCCCCAAAAGAAAGACTGCAGTATTTTTCACCTATAAAACAGGAAGATTTAATTAAACTTATTGCAACATCTAAGCCTAAAACTTGCTTATTAGACCCCATACCAACTTAACTCTTAAAAGAGTTACTACCCGTTGTAATTGTGCCCATTTATAACATTATCAACTCGTCAATTAATCTAGGCCATGTCCCAGGACACTTTAGGGTGGCCGTCATTGAGCCTCTTATCAAGAAACCAAATTTAGACCTCAATGAAATAGATAATAAAAAAAATCTCCCTTACCTGTCTAAAACACTAGAAAAAGTAGTGTCCACTCAGTTATACTTATAGAGCCTTAAAGGGTTTAGCCCCTACATACCTAACAGAGCTTCTATCACACTACAACCCATCACGCTCTCTAAGATCTAAAAACTCAGGACTTGTGATAACACCTAGAATAACTAAATCCACCAAAGGGGGTCGAGCTTTCTCATACGTAGCACCTAAACTCTGGAATAACCTTCCTGATATTATTCCAGGATCAGACACACTCGCCCAATTTAAATCTAGATTAAAGCTAGAAAAAAGAAAACATCTTTTCAGCCAAGCATTCACTTAGTTTTTGTCGATTGCTTAAACACATTTCTTGAAACTATGCCTCATGTTCTCAAAACAGTAAACACAAATCCATAACGTCTCACACAATTGCTCGAACATCCTATTTTAGGTCAAAATGAAGCTCTACACTCAAAACCATTTACTCTTGCTGAAAAACCAAACTTTTCCCTCACACACAAGCCCTCAAAAACACACACACTAAAACAGTTTTACACACTGATGCAATGATTTCAAAACAATATTTCCAAAACTGGTAAGTTATGTTGCTTGTGGTTATCCCCTCAAAAACCTTTTCACATGAACACAAAAGACACAACCAAATGTGTACATTGGCACATTTTTATCCATTCATGTACTACACATCACTACTTTAAAAAAATAATAAAACGTATTCCACCTCAGCTTCCCATCATTGTTCTTGGTCAGGCCAGAGAATCTCGTCCACAGGCTATATTGGTCCTAGGCTGCGAGGGTAGAATCCTCTTGAATGCCTGATCCACCCCATCATGCATCTACTGATATGTCTAGGCAGGCTTCCCCCATGGCCTGGAGGAGGTGAGCACGGATTTAAGATTCTCTGTCATACACTTTCCACCACCATACCGAAAAAAACTCCTCTATACGGTTTAGAAAGGGAGAGTATGCAGGCAGAAAGAGGTTAGAAAGCCTCGGGTTATTGGTTAATAAAACAAAAGCTTCTATACTTTGAGGGTACACAATACATACGATATCAAAATTCATATCTGAACATATTCCACTTGTTGGTCATTCACTCTTTCAGAGTTTCATTCGCAAGGGACGCGGTACGGCTGTTTCATCAAGAACGAGTGCTTTCGGAGGAAATGGTCAGTTGTGGAGAGACTGATTGTCATGATCCTGCCTCTCCTTGTCTTGGTTTTCGAGTCTTGTGGCAGGATCATGTCATTCCAATGTGTTTTGTGTGCGGAAAGAGAATTGTTTTGGTTTGTCACGCCATGCTCTCCGGCCCATTAGTGTTAGTCTTGTCACCGGCCCTGGTCCATCTTTCCTTTAGTGTTTCATTCCCCTCTCCTGCCGCCACTCTCCCTGTGTGTTCAGTCCTCATTAGTGTTTCCCTTTATCTAGTCCCAGTTTCCCTCTGTCCCTTGTCGGTTCATTGTCATTATTTTCCCTGTTCGTATACACTTGCTTTATTGGATTATTTCTGTCCATGGATTATCGTGTTCTTTGTTCCTGTTTGAAGTTTGTGGAATATTGTTGATTTATTATTCAAAGGACTTTGTTTGTTTTGTCCCCCTATTGGGAAGTTTTAGTTTTCATTTGTGTCTTGGTTTTGTTCATGTTTTCCCCATCATGGGTCTCTTGTTTAAATAAAGTTTTGTTTTTTATCTCACGTCTGCCTGCGCTTGGGTTCTGTCCATAACCGTGACACTGATGGCATGTATCCCTCGAAAATGATGATCATCCTCAATCACTCTCCTTTGAATCTCTTTCTTACATTGGCAATGACCATGTTTACAAGCTTTCTCTCTTGCTCCTCAGACAAAAGCTTTAGTCGGCATCCACCAGGTAGTCGTCTCTGTGTCCTACAAAAATAGAAGCACTCATTACTGTATCAATCTTTTTACAGGCAAAAATGGAAACATACTGACTATCTGTCTGCGAGGCATTTTGAGGCATTTCTTTATTACATTGGCATAGTGCAACAGTGTATGCATTAAGTTAATGTACAAAACAGTCTTACTGTAAATACTGTACCTGTCTTCCTCCCTAAAGGTTCTGATGATGGAGGGGATGGTGAAGCAACTCAAATTTGGCTGTATTTTTGCCCAGCCTCCCTCATAGTCATACCATGGACAAGGACATGGTCAACTAAAGTGGCTAGAATTTCATCAGAGACTACTTGTCTCCTTGCCCTTCTTCCTTCTCCTCCACGTCCTCTCCCTCTTCCTTCACACCCTACTCTCCCTCCTCTTTCACCACGTCTTCCTCCTCTTCCTCTCCCTCTTCTTCTTCCCTCTCCATCACCACGTTCTCCTCATCCTCTTTCTCTCCTTCCTCCTTCACCACGTCTTGGGCACAAGCTGTGCTGACTTGAGTAAACAATATTGAATGCTTGTGCAGTTTTGCAGTAACAGTTCACCAAATCTGACTCATGTGTCATAGGGGAATAGTGTTTATGGTTCATCAAATTGGGTTTGCTTTTTGAAAAATGGTATTATGGTTTTGATATTTTTGTTCAAAAGCCTGGCTATAGTGTTTTAGCAATCAAGAAAAACTGTAAATACTGAGTATCTTAAATTTAGCATTAATGTGACAAGTAGCTTCTCAGCTCTTGCTCGGTTGCCTGAGATGGAGCTGGGATGGTCAGGCAGTCTGCATGCTCTCGCAGGAAGATGGCACGGGATGTTCTAATCTCTAGTTAGGGATGGACATATGACGTTCATCTGGGCCTGGCGTAATCTGTCCCTGCCTTGGGATGGGCATCCAGAGGCGGGGGAGGAGGGCAGAAAGAGAATGATAAGCGTAGCTGCTGTTCATTAAATTATGAAATATTATTTATTTTGCATGAAGTGATTGCTTGGCTGAAAAGATGTGTCTTTATTCTAGATTTACATTGGGAGAGTGTGTCTGATCCTGGAATAGTATCGGGAAGACTGTTTCAGAGTTTAGGTGGTATTTAATATTTATTTTACCTACTATGGCAGTAAATGAGGCATGAGATGTGTTTGGTTACTGACATTCTTCCAAATATCTTCCTTTGTGTTCAGCAGAACAAAGACATTTATTCAGGTTTGGAACAATCTGAGGGCGAATTTTCATTTTTGGGTGAACTGTCCCTTCAACACCTGCCTGAGAAACTGACCCATACGTTTTAAATGCTTGTAATGTGAGTTATGTTTATATTTGTAATGCAAAATTTTTTACATATGTACACATTTAAAAAAATATTAACAGCCACAAAACTTCAGTATTACAGTTTTTTTCTATTGCTAAACGCCAGTGAGCACAACTGCAGCTTCATGTGTAAAACTCTATCTACAGTCTGCACTAGCAACAGTCACCTGAGTTAAACTCTTCACATCACCTGCACAACTCATTCAAAGCAACACAACTCTTAACACACGGCTCAGTGCAGCCAAACACAATACACAACCCTCACTGAGATAACACACACTGTCACTCACAACACACTGAGAGGAAAAACACCAATACACAAAATACAAACTTTACATCTTTACAGTTTCAACTATTTCAGTGACTTCATACAAAGTCATATTTCTCCTCTTCCTCCTGTTGGGGTCGGCCTTTGGGTCCTGTTATAAAAATATATTTTACAGTCAAACTTACTGTCATATATATCTGTGTAAATATTCTATACTGTAATTGCAATAGAAAATAAATTCCTGTAATGTTTTCATTTACTGTAAGGATGTGACTCTCAGCTGTTTGTATGATGGAACATTCACATTACAGATGCCACTGTGGATCTTCAACCCTTCCTCTCTCAATGAGAGACCATGATCCACCACAGGGTCTATAAGTGAAGCTTCATCTGAAATAACAGCTCTGTGTCTTCTGTGTCTTCCTCTCTCCCTGACACCCTTCTCCCTCCACGAACCTGTCTTCCTTGTTCAATTTCCAAAATTAATCTTTCTGAGCTCTACCTATATTTACAGTTTTTTTCGATTGCTAAACGACAGCGAGCACAACTGGAGTCACATGTGTAAAACTCTAACTACAGTCTGCACAGCAGCAGTTCATGTGGACCAAACTCTAGTTCGGTTTTCATTGCTTGAACACAGTTTTCAAAACTCTACACACTTATCCCACAACTTTAACCACAACCTGCACAACACTGTGGATTTACAGCACTTTGTTCAAATGCTAACACACTGCTGTCAAAACTGTGAACCACACATTCAAAACAGAATAGATTTCAGCTTTGTGCCTTTCAAACACTGCTGGTTGCAATTTCAGCTGAAAGGCTAAGCAGGTGTCTTGTTTTAGATTTGTGAGTGAACACACAGACATATATATATATATATATATATATATATATATATATATATATATATATAGGTAGAGCTCAGAAAGACTAATTTTGGAAATGGAACAAGGAAGACGGGTTCAGGAGAGGGCGGATGCGTGGAAGAAGACACAGAAGACACAGATCTGTTATTTCAGATGAAATAAGGGCTTCACTTATAGACCCTGTGGTGGATCATGGTCTCTCATTGAGAGAGGAAGGGTTGAGGGTGCAACACAATCTGCAAAGATCCACAGTGGCATCTGTAAGTCGGATTTTCCATCCTACAAACAGCTGAGAGTTACATCCTTACAGTAAATGAAAACATTACAGGAATTTATTTTGTATTGCAATTACAGTATAGAATATTTACACAGATATATATTACAGTAAATTCGACTGTAAAATATATTTTTACAACAGGACCCAAAGGCTGACCCCAACAGGAGGAAGAGGAGAAATATGACTTTGTATGAAGTCACTGAAATTATTTAAACTATAAAGATGAAAAGTTAGTATTTTCTGTATTGGTGTTTGATGCTAGTGTTTTTACTCTCAGTGTGTTGTGAGTGACAGTGTGTGTTATCTCAGTGAGGGTTGTGCATTGTGTTTTGCTGCACTGAGTCTGTTTTGAGCCGTGTGTTAAGAGTTGTGTTGCTTTGAATGAGTTTTGCAGGTGATCTGAACAGTTAAGCTCAGGTGACTGTTGGTTGTGCAGACTGTAGTTAGAGTTTTGCACATGTAGCTGCAGTTGTGCTCACAGGCGTTTAGCAATCGTAAAAAACTGTAAGAGTTGTGTTGATCTGAATGAGTTCTGCAGGTGATGTGAAGAGTTTAGTTCAGGTGACTGTTGCTAGTGCAGACTGTAGTTAGAGTTTTACACATGTGTAGCTGCAGTTGTGCTCACTGGCGTTTAGCAATAGAAAAAACTGTAACATCATACAACTTTAAACATACAGAACGCAGTTCCCTTTCTGTCGGTCTCTCGACGTTGTGTCGACAGAATGGGGTTTGACTTGAGAACCTACCTTCTCTGACTGACTTGAACAGGCCAATGAAAATTGGCGAATGAAATTTGCATGCCGGACTCCGCCCCCGGATATCCGGGTATAAAAGGGAGCCGGCGTGCCGCATTCATTCACCTTTTGTTCTTCGGAGCCTTCGCATCTCATGCTGACGACTTCGCAGAAAATATCTACGTGTTGCTGGTCTTACGACGTGGTGCAGCGGACTGTCCCTGTTCCTGTGACTTCCCCTGGGCGTCTCGGCAACCTCCAAGGCATCTCTCTAAAGAGCGAGCCCTTTTCAGGGCTTAGAGTTTTTTCCAGCGCGGCATGTACCGCTGTGCTCATGGGTGCGGCGCACTCATCGAGGAAGGGGACGGACACGATGTCTGCCTAGTGTGTCTGGGACTCCAGCACGCTGAGGCAGCGTTTGTGGATACATCTTGCCCGCACTGCGGGCGGATGGTAATTCAGACGTTGCGTTCACGGGTAGCTGCGTTCTTCCGAGAATCAGCCGCCACCTCGAGTGCTTCCCGCTCTGCGGCAGCAGTGGCATCAGCCCTGCCGTCCGCTTCGGCGAACGCCGAGGGTGATCGGGGAATTACCGTGAGCCTCAATCGGTCAGCCATCGGCTCGCGGACCGTTCACGCCCCGCCTCACTCGTCTGACCGTCCCGGAAAAGGCGGTACGCCGCCTTGTTCCTCCATCACGTACTCGGACACGGGGCGTGACGACGACGATGAGATGTCGCTCGCAGCATCGGAGGGCGACCTCTTGGCATCCGACCCCGACGAGTCCTTAGAGCTTCCCCCTCCGGGGGGTCGAGCTCAGGACGAAGCGGACGTTGAGATGTCAACCATGCTTTCCCGGGCCGCCGCGAGTATTGGGCTGCAGTGCACCGCACCGCCTCTTCCCCAACGCTCGCGGTTGGACACGTGGTATCTGGGGACCGGCCGTGACTCTAAGCCACGGTCGGCGCCGGTACCATTCTTCCCGGAGGTGCATGAGGAGCTCAGTCGGACCTGGAACGCCCCCTTCTTGGCGCGTGCACGTCAGACTAGCTCGGTCGCCCTGACTTCCCTCGATGACGGGGCAGCTAAGGGCTACGTCGACATCCCTCAGGTGGAACGTGCAGTCGCGGTGCACCTGTGCCCGCAGACAGCTGCCACCTGGAGAGATCGACCAAGGCTCCCTTCCAAGGCTTGTAAGTTTTCGGCATCGCTGGTGTCGAGGGCTTACAACGCTGCGGGTCAAGCTGCCTCGGCTCTTCACGCTATGGCCATCCTGCAGGTCCATCAGGCCAAGGCGTTGAAGGAGTTGCACGAGGGAAAGTCCGACCCAGGGATTATGCAGGAACTCCGCACCGCCACTGACCTCGCTCTTCGGGCGACAAAGGTGACGGCGCGAGCCCTGGGTCGTACGATGTCCACACTGGTGGTCCAGGAGAGACACCTTTGGCTAAACCTTGCGCAGATGCGGGACGCTGAGAAGGTTCGCTTTCTCGACGTCCCCATCGCGCAGGGTGGGCTGTTTGGTGATACGGTCGAGGACTTCTCTCAGCAGTTCTCGACGGTAAAGAAGCAGACGGAGGCGATTAAGCATATCCTGCCCCGCCGCGACCCGGCCGCCTATCGTCCGTCGAGGTCCCGCGTGGCGTCTGCTTCCCAGCAGCCCCGCCCCTCTTCGACTCAGACTCCGGCCCCAGCGCCCCCTGCACAGGCGGCCTCCCGGAGAAGGACGTCGAAGAGGAGAGCACCATCCCGTCACCAACCTCCGCGGAAGCAGAAGCGTTCCCAGCAACACCAGCCGGGCCCTTTTCAGGGCCTGGCGCCCAGGGGTGCGCATACTCAACTATCTCGACGACTGGCTCATCTTGGCGCACTCGCGAGATCTGTTGTGTACACACAGGGACCTGGTGCTCCGGCACCTAGACCATTTGGGGTTACAGGTCAACCGAGAGAAGAGCAAGCTCTCCCCTGTGCAGAGCATCCTTTTCCTCGGTATGGAACTCGACTCTGTCTCCATGATGGCACGTCTTTCTTCCGAGCGTGCCCAGTCGGTGCTGACCTGCCTGAGGAGCTTCAGGCAGCAGCCAGCGGTCCCCCTGAAACGTTTTTAGAGGCTCCTGGGACACATGGCGTCCTCGGCGGGGGTGGTCCCCCTTGGGTTGATGCACATGAGACCGCTACAGCACTGGCTACAGAGCAGAGTTCCTTGGAGTGCGTGGCACACCGGCAGCAGGCGCGTCCCGATCACGCCCTTCTGCCGACGCACCCTAACCCCATGGTCTTCAATGACCTTTTTGCGGACAGGGGTCCCTCTTGGGCAGGTTTCGAGGCGCGTCGTGGTGACGACCGACGCCTCCCTGCAGGGTTGGGGTGCTGTGTGCAACGGGCACGCAGTGTCGGGTCTCTGGACGGGCCCCTGCCTGCGCTGGCATATCAATCGCCTAGAGTTGTTGGCGGTGCTGCTTGCACTGAGGAGGTTCCTTCCCCTCGTGCAGGACAAGCACGTGCTGGTCCGGTCGGACAGCACGACTGCTGTGGCGTATATCAACCGACAGGGTGGTATTCGTTCACGGCAGCTATCGCAACTCGCCCGACGCCTCCTCCTGTGGAGCCAGCAGGTGACGAAGTCCCTGTTAGCCACTCACATCCCGGGCGACCTGAACCAGACAGCCGATGCGCTCTCTCGTCAGTCGACGCCCCGTGGAGAGTGGCGGCTCCACCCCCGCGCAGTCCAGCTCATTTGGGTGCAGTTCGGGCAGGCACAGGTGGACCTGTTCGCCTCCCTGGACACCACCCATTGCCCGCTTTGGTACTCCCTGACCGAGGCCCCCCTCGGCACGGATGCCTTGGCGCACAGCTGGCCGCGGGACAAGTGGAAGTACGCCTTCCCCCCAGTGAGCCTCATTGCACACGTCCTGTGCAAGGTCAGGGAAGAGGAGCATCAAGTGCTACTAGTTGCGCCTTACTGGCCCAACCGGACTTGGTTCTCGGAGCTAATGCTCCTGACGACAACTCCCCCCTGGCAGATTCCCCTGACGAAGGACCTTCTTTCTCAGGGGAAGGGCACGTTGTGGCATCCGAGACCAGACCTCTGGAACCTCCATGTCTGGCCCCTGGAGCAGCCCTGCCCCCCTTGGCCTGTTTCTGAGCCCTAGCAGGGACTCAAACAAGGCCTAGTGCTCCACACGTAGTAACCCCCCCCACAGGGCGGTTCCGTCTGTTGTCTTCTCATGAATGGCTCTCAATCGATGGCCCATGACCTCTCCCAGGTGTACTTCACCTGCTCGCGACACCCTCTCGTGTCTGCATGTTCCCACGTGCTCTCCCCTATCTGGTGAGACCGTGTGTGGGTCTCCACTAAACTCCTCCCTGCGGTAGGAAGTGGTCTCCGTAGCGCGTTCCCTCATGGGGGAATGACGCTTCCCAGTGGCCCTTACGGTGCCGGGCGGCTTCTCGCTGTTAAGAGAACTAGGCCGCCGTCCGTGACGGCCGGAGGAAGGGGCTCCCATCTTGTAGGTAAGCTCTGGACCCCTTCCCTTCCACTGGAAGGTTGCAATTCATGCTAGCGCCCACGTTTGACACGCCCAGGCCAGTCAACGTCGCTTCGCGAGGAATTGTGACGCGGCACAGCGCTGTGGCGTTTTCCGAGGAACCCCATTCTGTCGACACAACGTCGAGAGACCGACAGAAAGGGAACGTCTCGGTTACGTATGTAACCTCCGTTCCCTGATGGAGGGAACGAGACGTTGTGTCCTTCATGCCACAACGCTGGCCGCCCGCTGCAGCAGTCGGGGCAAGATCCTCAGGCTCCTCAGCACAAAAGGTGAATGAATGCGGCACACCGGCTCCCTTTTATACCCGGATATCCGGGGGCGGAGTCCGGCATGCAAATTTCATTCGCCAATTTTCATTGGCCTGTTCAAGTCAGTCAGAGAAGGTAGGTTCTCAAGTCAAACCCCATTCTGTCGACACAACGTCTCGTTCCCTCCATCAGGGAACGGAGGTTACATACGTAACTGAGACGTTTGTCCTGTATAGGCCACTGTTAAAATTCAACGTTAAATATTCTCCCAACAAAGATCATAAAATAAACTGAACACAGATTATTATCTAGTGAATACTGAAAGAGATTAATCTTCACCATTAGGATATTTGGTTTGGTTTTGCATGACTGAAATATCTGTCCAGAGTTCAAATATAGTCCCCATGCAAGAGATTTTCCATAATAAAGGACTTTGCTGTCATCTAGAGGACGTGTTTATAACATCACCTGTCAAACTAGTTTCATAAACTGAAGTAGGAAGTCCTTCAGTTCAGAGAAAAAGAAACTCAAGTGACTTGGATCTGTGGAGTGTTTGGTGTTTCTATCTGTGTGTGTTGATACAGTGAAATGGCAGAAGCGAGTATTTCAGAGGATCACTTCATGTGTTCAGTGTGTCTGGATCTACTGAAGGATCCAGTGACTGTTCCCTGTGGACACACTTACTGTATGAGATGTATCACAGACTGCTGGAATCCAGAAGATCAGACGGGAATCTACAGCTGCCCTCAGTGCAGACAAACCTTCAGTCCAAGACCTGTTCTAGCAAAGAATGTGATGTTTGCTGAGATGACGGAGAAACTGAAGAAGACTAAATGTGCTGTTTCTGATCACCGTTCCGCTGGAGATGTGGAGTGTGACGTCTGTACTGGAAGAAAACACAAAGCCATCAAATCCTGTCTGATGTGTCTCAACTCTTACTGTCAAACTCATCTGGAGCAACACGAGAATCTCTTCAGAGGTCAAAGACACAACCTGATAGACGCCACTGAACCACTTCATGACATGATCTGCCCTCGACACCACAAGATTCTGGAGATTTACTGTCGCACGGATCAGAAGCTTATATGTAATCTGTGTATAGATGAACACAGAACACATGACACTGTATCATCTGCTGCAGCGTGGACGGAGAAACAGGTGCTTATTTTATTCTTCAAAAGATGCTTTTTCATTGTCTTACCATAGAAGTTTACTGAGCTAAATGACCATTAATAGTTCAAACAGACTCTGTTATACAGTCATTGTGTTCAATTCTTCAGAGTCAGTTTGGAGAAACAAAGAATAAACTTCAGCAGCAGATCCAGAAGAAACAGAAAGACCTTCAGAAGCTCAAAGATGCTGTTGAGTCTCACAAGGTGAGTTTGGAGCAGAAGATCTCAGAAGAGTCTCAGTGAAGTCTCAGTGTGTCTCACAGTAATGTGTGTGTGTGTGTGTGTGTGTGTAACAGCGGTGTGCACAGACAGCAGTGGAAGACTGTGAGATGATGTTCACTGAACTGATCTCGTCCATTGAGAGAAGACGCTCTGAGGTCACACAGCTGATCAGAGATCAGGAGACGACTGCAGTGAGTTCAGCTGAAGGACTCTTGGAGCGACTGAAGCAGGAGATCGATGATCTGAGGAGGAGAGACGCTGAGCTGGAGAAGCTTTTACACTCACATCATCACATCCATTTGCTGAAGGTAACAGACATGTGAAAAACAGACCAGTGCTCTTTAGATACACAACAACATGTGTTTCATTGTGCGTGTGTGTGTCTGTGTGTGTGCGTGTGTTTTTGTGTGCATGTGTGTGTGTGTGCGTATGTGTGTGTGTGTCTGTGTGTGTCTGCGTGCGCGTGTGTGCGTGTGTGTGTGTCTGTGTGTGTGCGTGCGTGTGTGTGTGCGTGTGTGTTTGTGTGCATGTGTGTGTGTGTGTGTTTGTGCATGCGTGCGTGCGTGTGTGTGTGTGCGTGTGTGTGTGTCTGTGTGTGTGCGTGCGTGTGTGTGTGCGTGTGTGTTTGTGTGCATGTGTGTGTGTGTGTGTGTGTGCGTGCGTGCGTGTGTGTGTGTGTGTGCGTGTGTGTGTGTTTGCGTGTGTCTGTGTGTGTGTTTGTGTGCATGTGTGTGTGTGTGTGTGTGTTTGTGTGCGTGTGTGTGTGTGCACGTGTGTGTGTGTGTGTGTGTGTGTGCGTGTGTGTGTGTGTGTGTGTGCGTGTGTCTGTGTGTGTGTGTGTGTGTGTGCGTGTGTGCGTGTGTGCGTGTGTGTGTGTGTGTGCGTGTGTCTGTGTGTGTGCGTGTGTCTGTGTGTGTGTCTGTGCGTGTGTCTGTGTGTGTGTCTGTGTGTGTGTGTGCGTGTGTGTGTGTGTGTGTGCGTGTGTGCGTGTGTGCGTGTGTGTGTGTGTGTGCGTGTGTCTGTGTGTGTGCGTGTGTCTGTGTGTGTGTCTGTGCGTGTGTCTGTGTGTGTGTCTGTGTGTGCGTGTGCGTGTGCGTGTGCGTGTGCGTGTGCGTGTAGAGTTTGCCGTCTCTCTCTGGATCTTCAGACTCTCTGTCCAGCATCACTGTCAGCTCTCTCCTCTCTTTTGATGATGTCATCAAATCTGTGTCTCATCTGAGAGATGAACTGGAGCGTTTCTGCACTCGAGGGCTAGAAAAGATCTCTGAGAGAGGTGAAGTATCATCCATTGACTCTTTACATCCATCAGCTGTTATCATGTAGAAACACAAATGATTTCATGAGACGTGATTGAGAATCAAATGTCTGTTTATTTCTCAAGTGAGACACACAGAGATTATTCTCAGTCCTGAACTCAAGACCAGAGATCAGTTCCTCAAGTGTAAGTGTCTCCAAACACATCAACACATCCACGACATCATCAAACACACAAACTTTACAGAGAAACACAACAATGAAGAATCTCATGACACGTGTGATATCAAGAGCTGTTGAGAGAGTCCAGAACAAATGATTTGAATCAGTGAATTATTGTTTGTGTTCATATGGTGTCAAATATGAGTTTGTGACATTAATGAAGACGACAGAAAGAGCGTCTGTACTCCTCACAAAACTAACAACATAAAACTAATGAATGAATAAACTCATCTGCATGTAGCTAATGAAAAGATGAATTTATTTATATTCTGCATGTTCTGACCGTCAGATATTTGCCCTGAAGTCACAGAGCGACACTTTCTTCAAATGTCACAACATTCGGCTTCATTGATTGCTTGTTTTGAACAAGATAACCTGATTGGTGGAATCAATGATGTGTGTGTGTGTGTTCAGATGAACAGAATCTGAGATTTCATTCAGTTTAACAGCATCAATTGAGCCGAGTGAATCATATCTTGAAAACAATAATGACGGAGGATTCTCTGTTTGAAGTCTGATGTCAACAATGAAGAATATCTCAATATTTCTCTGGTTTATCACTTTTGTGATGTAAAGATGCAGATGATGTGTTTTATGTTCCTCAGATTCTCTTCAGTTGACTCCGGATATAAATACAGTGAATAAACATCTCAGTCTGTCTGAGGACAACAGAGAGATTACAAACACAAACACACAACAGCGTCAGTATCCTGATCATCCAGACAGATTTGATGTTGTGTGTCAGGTGTTGTGTAGAGAGAGTGTGTGTGGACGCTCTTACTGGGAGATTGAGTGGACTGGTGTTCGTGTGGATATATCAGTGTCATATAAGAGCATCAGGAGGAAGGGACGAGGTCATGAGAGTGTGTTTGGATGTAATGATCAGTCCTGGAGTTTGATCTGCTCTCGCTCCAGTTACTCATTCAGACACAATAACATCAGCACTAATCTCTCTGTAAAGCTCAGATCTGATAGAATAGGAGTGTATGTGGATGAGAGAGCAGGAATTCTGTCCTTCTACAGCGTCTCTGACACAATGACCCTCATCCACAGCATCAGCACCACATTCACTCAACCGCTCTATGCTGGATTTGGATATGGATATAGATTTGGATATAGCATGCTTCTTTCAAAAGTGAATCTGTGTGATTTGATTACAGTTGATAACTGATGCACCTGATACCGAGGTATCAAGAAAGTTTTTACGTCGGGGCTCAATATTGAGGCCTTTATCATTTTAGTTCATTGAAGTTACCTGTGCTTCATGAATCAATGTGGAACCAAACTGAGCATAAATACTTTAAAGAAGTCCTTGTCAGAGCCAATAGCTCAGCGGGTACATATATATACAGTAATGGAAAATAATTCTCTTAAATAAAGAAAAGAATCTCATTTATTTATTTATTATTTTACATGTGTTTATGCATGTATGTGTTAAAGTAGTTCTTGTAGTACTCAAGACTTTCTCACAGACTTTAATGTATTTGGTCTTCGTGTCGTCATAGTCTCAGACTAAAGCTTAACCTCTGTAACTCAGGACTGGCGGGTGGTACTCGTGTGATTCCACAAACTTGCTCATTGGTTTAGTTCACGTAGTATTTAAATCTGTTGACTCTATGCAGCATTGTGAGGATTTTTCGTCTCTTGTATGCCACAGATTTTATTTCAAGACCACATCTACAGTATGGACTCATTTATTTGTCCATTTTTATTTGTCTATTAGATGTTAAACATTCTGCTTATTAGAAATGAATAGGTAATTATGCCAAAATGTCAACAAATTGAATACAAATGACCTGAAGATGATTGAAAAATGACCTGTACGTTTGAACAGTTTTATTTCTTGTTCATGTGGATTATATATAAATACACTGGGAGAGTTAATTTAACATTTGCGATTTTGCTGTGTATGATATATTGTAAGAGTCTCACAAGAGAGCGGTTGTTCTGTGATTTTTAAATGTGATTTTATATTTGCAATCAGTTGTTAATGCTTTATTTTTACGGTAAGGTTTATGTGAATGCTTATTATGAATTTGAAGAGTACTGGTCTGGTCTTGGTCTCAACGCCTTAAAGTCTTGGTCTTGTCTTGACTACAACACTCCTAGCATTGACCAGCGGGTGTCCCAGCCGTGATTTATTCACAGTAAAGACTCTTGCCTACTTTAATAAAAGTCATTTTTATATTTTAGGCAAACAATATGTCCATCAGGGGTGGGTGATATGTTTTTTGATCCAATACCAAGTACTTTCCAGACCACTATTGTTGATTTCGATACCAATAGAATATGTGCGTGATTGTATTGTCCATATGTTTGTTTTTGTTTCGTTTGAAAAATAAATTGAATCAAATAAATGTCAAAATACGTGACTTCTCTTTTGTTACATGTTTTAGTTATTAAATTAGTGTATCAGACAAAGCACATGTCACACAAATCATGTTCAAACTATAACTTTCACATTATTATAATTATATAACGTTCATTCATTCAACTTATGCAAGAACATTTGCTCAACTTAGAAATGAACTAATATCAGATACAGAACACATTTGAGAAATATCCTCCTTGTTGTTTCACTCCGTCACAGTGGGTGGCGCTGTTCACCGCTGAAGTTGGCTGAAGAAACCACAGAAGAAGACGGAAGACCGGAAAAGAGCAGAACTGACATCAACCGAGCAGAAGTTTCCTCTTTTATTTCACGGTAAACGGTGAGCTCGCCGTTAGTAATAAAGGTTTGTTCGGTTGTGATCGTGTCTGTCACATCAGATAAAATGAGAATTAAACTGTAATGTTAGTCATGTTGTTTTAATCCAGCTGTCAGAATGACGTCATGTTGATCTGTCACAGATGGGTCGGATCTTTCTGGATCACATCGGAGGCACGAGACTCTTCTCTTGCGCAAACTGCGACACGATTCTAACAAACCGGTCAGAGCTGATATCCACGCGCTTCACCGGCGCCACCGGACGAGCATTTCTCTTTAACAAGGTAAAGAACACGCACTACACCTGGGGTTCTGTTGGGTGACGCCCCCTTTGAGATGTCCTGCTGTACCATGAATGTGGCTCAACAAACTCAGGGTTACAGGACCAGGGGCCTGTACCATGAATGTAGCTGAACAAACTCAGGGTTACAGGATTAGTTTTGGGTTGACAAAACCAAACCAACGTGATCAAGCTTTGTTGGTACCATGAAGCAGCTCGTGGAGTTTCTTTGTCAACTCAAGCTTTGATCCTGAAGCTAAGATTAGTTTGCGCGCGCGTGCACATGAACGAAGTAACGTCAGCATGGCTAAACCAATCGCATTATAAATGAATAAAGCGATTTCCACAATATGAACACAAAATTGAATTTCAGCCATGGAGTGATATGTTTCTGCTGTCTACGCAAGAGCGAGGTGTTTCAGAAACACTGCTGATTGAGTTAATGTTAAATTAAACGACTATATAGTACACACATTTACTGTAGTGCTGTAGGCCTACGGCAAACAGGATCCGCGGGGTCCTCGGTGGAACTACAAGGGGTCCGTGTCCTTGCGGGCAACTTTTTTTATGTAAGGCATGCGTACAGAAATATTACAACAAAGTTCATTGAAGCTCCCGCATATTGCAATTTTAACCTGCGTGCGGACAAAAAACATCCATTCAGGCAGCAGAATCAAGAAAGTTAACCTTACATCTGCTTCATCATTTCCCTTCCGAGTACACATGAGAGGAGTCGCGTGCACATAAAGTTCATTCTCATATATTTCTGAACTTACAAATTTGTTAAAGCTGTAAACGGCTATTTTGACACTGACAGGCAAATGACACCACACCGCGTCTGCATTGTAAACTCTGACATCTTACGTGTTTAAAATCAATGAAACATGCACGTACTGATGGTTCATGTCAAACAAGTTACCCAAAAAATAACGCGGACTGGTTGCATGTTGGTCTCCTTTTAGTCTGATATGATGCTCTGCAGAAAAAAACTAGTTAATTTTTTGCAGAAAGACAACGGAGCTCAGAATTATAAAATAGCGGTGTGTTCTGCAACACAGAGAAGCGGAAGAAAATATAAGAATTACACTTAATAAAACGGCCTGCTTTTACAACAGAATACATAAGCCTTTACATTTAATAGACTTTGCGCCATTAACCAGGGTCAGTCTTTTCATTGAAGCCTTAATAAAAACTACGGTTGAGGACAAAGAAAAATGTTCTTATACAGTGAAACTGAAAATGTTCCTAGATGTTCTGCACCACAGACAAGAATGTAAAAAATCCAATGCAAATACATGTGATACAATAAAAGTGGAATATAAGTAAGTATATTGAATCTCATATGAGTGTAAGGGAAAGCCAGCAAATCTGTAAAATCTGATTTTACCTATATAGTTGTAGTGATAGTCATTACGGTAATCATTGCACGTTATGTACTGCCCGCTTAAGACGGGGACTACGGTAGTAGTACGGGGTTCATCCGTAATGCCATGGCCTGTGAAATGTTAATAAAGACGACTACGAGTTAACACAGACGTGCGTGTGTATGGTCCTTATTCCTACGAGTGCCATCCTAACATTACAATAGTAACCAATATTTGATTTTATATTTTTATTTTATTAAACAGTATAAAAAATAACTAGACATTCTAACACGCACTGTGAGTCAATTACGTCACCTATATGTTTCATGGCTCACAGCTGATTGGTCAAACTTCAGTCTGAGATCTTGAACCCAGAACATAGCCGTGCAGCGTAAGATACCATGGCGACGAACACCGATTAAAGCCGAGCTACTTTCATGGTACATAAAACCCAGGGTTGGCACAAACTAAACCGAAACATAGCTGGCTAGCCACCTAAACCAGCTTCATGGTACAGGCCCCAGATCAAGATCAAGCTTTGATCCTGAAGCTAAGATTAGTTCACGCTCTACAGCAAGATGCTAGCAACGACAAGGTCATGGGCTCCATCCCAGGGATTGCACATACTTGAAAATCAAATGAATAGTAAGGTAAATACTACAGTAAGGTATTGATGAAAATATCCTTCCTTGTACTTTAATTGAAGAGAAACTACCTGTGCGCTCTGACAGATGTTAAGAGATCAGTGTAATGTGCTGTTCATTATGGGACACGCGTGATGTGAAGATTTATGTTACTGGTGTGTGTCTGTTCTTTTAGGACATTTCACATCATTCCTCAGAAACTGAAGTTACACTGTGAACAAAATACACTACAGACGCTGATTCTGAAAAATGTAGTAGTCCGTTGAAGCCATTTCAAAGTGGTTCTATGGGCAGAATAGCATAAATAACCCCTGTCTCCCACCTCCATCCATCCATCCATCCATTTTCTTCCGCTTATCCGGGACCGGGTCGCGGGGGCAGCAGTCTAAGCAGAGATGCCCAGACATCCCTCACCCTAGACACTTCCTCCAGCTCTTCCGAGGGGACACCGAGGCGTTCCCAGGCCAGCCGGGAGACATAGTCCCACCAGCGTGTCCTAGGTCTTCCCCGGGGTCTCCTCCCGGTCGGACGGGCCCGGAACACCTTCCGAGGAAGGCGTCCAGTAGGCATCCGTAACAGATGCCCAAGCCACCTCAGCTGACCCCTCTCGATGTGGAGGAGCAGCGGCTCTACTCCGAGCTCCTCGCGGGTGACCGAGCTTCTCACCCTATCTCTAAGGGATCGCCCAGCCACCCTGCGGAGGAAGCTCATTTCAGCCGCCTGTATCCGGGATCTTGTCCTTTCGGTCATGACCCAAAGCTCATGACCATAGGTGAGAGTAGGAACGTAGATTGACCGGTAAATTGAGAGCTTCGACCGGTCCGTCGTGGTGAAGTCTCCCACCTAAAGGCTGTCAAACGGTCCTGTCATAGGACAAACAAGGGAAGCTTGTATTGAGGTTTTTTGGTGACATATTTAATTCATTTAAAGGGTTTTGTATTGTTCCCCATTAACTTTGACAGATGCATTAGGGAATAAGAAAGGCATGACAGCATTATAAACTTCTTATACATTCTTTAAATGTAGGCCAACTGCATCATTATTAAGGTGAATTCTAAGTTTAACTTGATTTTAGTAAAAAAGTATTAAAACAGCAGTTTTTAAAGATATGTGTGGTCACCTCCTGTCAAAATATGGGTTTGTCTGCGTCTTACTGTTGCTGTTTAATAGAAGGTTTCTTTGGTGGACAAAGAAGATAAATGTCCCAACACAGTGAAACTGAAAGTGTTCCTAGATGTTCTGCACCACAGACATGAATGTAATAAATGCAATGCAGAGGAAAAACATATTGTGTGTAGTACAGTAAAAGAATACATTTCATGCGAGTATAAAGAGAAAACCAGCAAATGTTATTTCTAAAATCAAAATATTTCTATTTAGTAACCATTATTAGATTTATATTTGCATTATATATTTATATATGTTTTTTATTTTATTAGGGTTCTTTTGTCCAAGAGTTTACAGTACATATACATTTCCCTCAACCCCTCAATGCTGTGAAGTCATCCTGTACCCGAGCAGAGAAAAGCTCTAAAGCATAATGTTTCCAACACTGAGCTTCTCTGTAGGGATGCTGTTCTCGGGGTTGATTTCGGTCTCACAGCACTTTCTTTAAAGCCTTTTCTGAATCATTTGATGTTCATTGTCTAACTTCAGATAACCAATCTGTGGAGCCAGAATTCTTGCTGGCTAGTAGGGGATCAAATACTTATTTCACTCACTAAAATGCAAATCAATTTATATACATTTTCTTCCCTCATTTTCTTTGGTTGATATTCGGTTTCTATCAGTTTCAAAACCTACCATAAAACGATAGACCCTTCATTTATTTGTAAGCAGGCAAACTTACAAAATCAGCAGGGGATCAAATCATTATTTCCCTCACTGTATAGACGTGACACTTGTGCTAAATTAAGAAAAAGACATTCAACCAATGAGACTAACCTTGTTGATCGATATAATAATCATACGCGAGGAAGCGCAACGGCTTACACGAATCATGTGAGGCACCTCAGCCTATCATATATCAGCGTCTAGTCTGCTTTCCTGCATTCGGCTGAAGGTTGCTGGCTTTCCATCGAGGGGCTTTGTAAACACGGATATGACGCCATTGACAGGCGACAGCCAGACACGATCCCATCTCACTAGTTAAAATGGCCATTTTTCTCACGATTTACAAATAGTTGGAAACATTTGAGATATTGTAAGTAGTACTCAACTTAACAAAATCTATAACACTGACCTAGAGGTTTAAGGATATTTTACTGCAAAAATGTTACATATTATACCTTTAAGGCGAGACGGTGAGAAACGGTTGTAAATCTGTGCGTGTTTTGTTTTTCAGGTGGTGAACCTGCAGTACAGTGAAGTCCAGGACAGGGTCATGCTGACAGGACGACACATGGTGCGTGATGTCAGCTGTAAAAACTGCAACAGTAAACTGGGCTGGATCTATGAGTTTGCCACAGAGGAAAGCCAGCGCTATAAAGAGGGCCGCGTGATACTGGAGAGAGCGCTGGTCCGAGAGAGCGAAGGGTTCGAGGAACACGTGCCGTCAGAGGCTTCCTGAGTCACATGACGTCACAGCCCCTCCTCTGTGTGAATGACGCATCAGCTTTTTGCGCTAGTCTGTTTTAAAGACTCCAGGAATGACCCCGCCATACTCTCAGTGAGGTCACGTGAAAAGATTCAGAGCTGCTGTTTCTGTCACCTGTCACACGCGTACAGACGCATGACAGATGCCGAGAGCTCACTTCAGTATTTCAGCTGTTGTCACAGGTGCAGCGTGTGGAGTGTACAAGTCAAACATCATCATTTCCTTTTCTGTTCATTTCTTTTTTAGATGATGATTTGTTTGACTTGTTAAATCAGTATTCATTTGATCTCGATAAACTCTTAACTCAAAGTATGTCAGTAGTGCTCTGTGACATTTATTCAAAGAAATCGTTTTTCAATCCATGAGGCACTTTTGTTTCTTTTTGTATCGTCACGATACACAGCTCATGAATTTTTTAGTTTGTTGGATTTCAGAATGAATGGTTGAGGGGGATTATGGAACTAAAGAGATTCCGGTTCATTTCAGATTCTGCTGTTGAGTTTATCATAAATGATTGCTCGCCTTTCCCATTACATTTTTGAACTCTGTGTTCTCCTTGTCATTTGTTTCTTCTGTATTTCCATAATTAATAAACAGTACGTATAAACTTGATTATATGCTGCTGCATACACCTGCCCTTGATAGGTTACTAAAAACACAACGTTCTCAATGTAAACTGCATGAGCGTGTGGTTAACACGATTTTACTTTTTTTTCCAGCCCCTCAGAGGTTCACACTGATATTTCAGTCTCGCGTCACAAAACCTGATTTGAATGTGTCGGCATTCATCCTTAAACCCAAAATCACATCAAGAATCCGTTTAATAAATTCTGATATAAACTAAACTCTCATTAGAGATTAATTTCTCATAAGACCAAGAAAACTCTTTGGAGTAGAAGACACTCAATTCACTACAAAAAAAGATTTTTAAAGGCTATTTGGCTGGAGACACCTCATCGTCTGAAGACCTGAAAGGCTTTTGAAAGAATTGTTTCTGTTGGAGTGAAGCAAAACTGGACTTAAGCAACAGAACTGTCCTCGATATGTAAAAAAACAAGTAAACATTGTATTGTGATTCCACAATTTTTTCGTTATCGTGCGTATGAATACGATACAGTGCCATATTGGTCTGACTTTAGGATGAAGTCACAGTTCAGATAGTAACACAAATAGCTGCTATTTTCATGACAATCACAGGTAGTGAATTGTTTATATCTTAGATGACATTACTCGCTTCAGCCGGTATAGTTTGCAAAACACTTTATTTATAAGATCTGATCATTAAAACACATGAATATGCACACCTGCACATGGAATGCTATTTACAGCTTTGTTAAAGTCCGGATGAGGAATTCAGAGAAACAACTTCTAAATCTCGGAAGACTGGTTTAGAGAATCATGTATTATTGAGCAATAATGTTTAGGATCAAACTAACATAACTACATGAACGTCAGCATATTTAAAGTCTAAAACACAACACTGAACTCGTTTTAAATGTGCATTTTAGTCGGATTTATTAAGGATGATGATTCAATTGGAATGTGTCTCAACAGAAGAAGCGTTTCTAACTTCCACTGTGCAGTGTTCAGTAAACAATACATGCAAACAAGTACTAAATACTCGAAATAAATAAAATGAGTTTTATGATGTTATTAGAAAACCTGACAAAAACTAGATCAACTACCTAAAAATAAATAACAAATCAAAAACGTACAAATCATTTCCTAATCAAATATTAGCTTATTCAGAAACCCATTTTGTGACGATTTGTGACAATCAGACAAGTGCTATTCTGTGGACTAAATCTCTTTCACAGCGAGTTTTTCCTGTTAGACGTGAGAGGGGGATGATGATGGTGGAGGCTGAGCAGGGGGCGGGGCTGCAGGTTTAGCGTGTCCCGGGCTGCCTTCCACGACTCCGGCTTCAAACTGTGTGGGACACTCAAAGTGCACACAGTGAAAAACCTGCAGGAGTCAAAGGTCACACGTTACAGACAGAAATGCTTTAAAAAAATGCATTGAAAACGTCTTCGGGCAATGCAGAATCTCATTCACCTCATTTGCGGTGTTGTGCGTTCCCACAATCCGAATGAACGACGCGGGTTGTTTGTCAAAGGTCAGCGTCTGCCAGGATCTGACGTAGGGGAATAACACACTGATGTAAACATGACAATCACATTCATGTGAACAGACACCATGCACTCAGAGATGCTCACCGACAGGCTACTTGCGTTCGGTCCACGACTTTCGTCCAGTGCTGCTGATTGGCGGAGACCTCGATGTAGTAACTGTACGAGCGTTCGTCGCAGTCCCAGAGCAACAGCCTGAAATGTAATACACATCCTCTAATCCATGTTTCTTCTGCAAACCTGCAGCTTTAAATACTGCGTTTCTGTGCCTCCGGACGGCATAAACTGAACTGATTTTTCAACAAGCCCCGCCCATTCGTTTGCATATTAGAAATGTCTGAAAACACTTTTCAGAAAGGATCAGCCTTAGCGTAATTCCTAAATATTCTAAATCAGGAACTTGAAATAATGTGACTACAAACACGTATTCATGTTAAAATAAAGCAACAATGAAGCCCCGCACAGAAACCAAACCGTCACTATGTACGAAATTAAATACAAGTAAAATTGTTACAAATTGTCGTGAGCATGCGTGAAAAGACGGTGCGGGCGCAGGGCGCACCTTAAAGAGCTGATGATGTAAGGCTGAGCCAGTTGAATGACGATGGCACCGGAGCCCAGCTGGTGACACGTATAACCAGAATCCCAGTCGTAGTTGCGCGTGTCTCCGTTCAGCAGGGCGTCTCTGCTGCGACTCACGCCCTCGATCACGCTGGCACACGTTGAGATGCTGGCCACGTTTTCACTGGGCACTAAAAGCACATGTAGGATACAAGAGGCCAATGAACATCACTGCTCCAAGAAATAAATAACAATATCCATAATCTACAGATCAAAAGCTTTCTTACCCACAAGCCCTTTTTCCAGCGTGAAGGAACGGTTAGTGAACATGCATTCAAAAGCCACCAGATGGAAGACTTTATTAACCGTGTTGTGTGTTCCCACAATTCGCACGTACCTGAGACACAAATGTCACATAGTCGCGTAGACTTAATAAACGGCCGTGAGAAGCAGACTTTATGCCGAGCGTCTGGCTGTCTGAGCAACACTGTACCTGCACACGTGCGGAGAGAAGAACAGATTCTGCCAGGACCTGCACAGGAACTTTGAGTGATCCACAACTCGAACCCAATCCAGCTCATCCACTGACACCTCGAGGTAATATGAATATGACCTACAGGGGGAGACCGAGTGACACATTTAACTACTCGAAATGTACCCAGATGACACAGGTACGTCTGTAAGATGTCTGCTAAAGATCTGGAAAACATTTGTTTTGTAAACACATCTGACAAACATCTTAGAAAGGGCAGTTTTTCATACATTCTACATCAAACATCTTACAGACGTCTTCTAGAGGTCTATATGACATCTGACAGGAAACGTTGCAGACTAGGAAACAATAAAAACGTCTTGCCGATGTATGTTTGCTATCAGGTTTGGCAGATAGAGCATACAGTGTATAAAATAGAGATCACGACATGAGGTTTTTATTTTCTTCTAGCATCTCGGCATGTTAGTATATCTAACTTTTTTGCTCACTAGGGCTTTACAGACAAATATGCTAAATGTAACAAAGTCCTTTATGATGGATTTTATTTAGTGTGTGCGTTTGGGAAGGGGGTGTACCGACTGTCTCGGTCCCACAGGAGAATGCGGATGTGGTTGATGATAAAAGCCTGGCCGAGTTTGACCTGAATCCCCGCCCGCCCGTCGTCCTCTATGGGGTGTCTGGAGAATCCGTGGTCCAAATCGTAGTTCTGAGTGTCTCCGTCCAGTAACGCAGACTTCAGCTCTCCTTTCACCACCTGAGCACCGTACTTCATGGTCGCTATGTTCTCCTCAGGAACTAAGCGCACAAAACACAGAAACTTTAATATCTGTGTTGTGGAAGTACCTGACCGGATCAATGTACAGTATCGTCTCTCTACTTATAACGAAGCAGTTATAGATGATGAGGAATCAATACTCACTGAGCATGCCACGATAATTCAGGTCCATATCACGGCTCTCAGAGCGCGTCTTGATGGCATCCAGGAGATCGTCCGGACTGACCAGACTCGAGGGACGTACCACGTTCAGCATCTCCGTCAGAGTCATGAGGGGCAGACGCACTGCTGACATCACTTCCTGTGTGGCCGTCGCCTCAGAATTCTGCCGACACCAGCGAGCCAAAGCCTGGAAGATTTCCCGCTCGCTGGCCGCAAAAGAGTCTCGCCGAACGACCGTCAAGAGAGCCGCCTGCGCGCCGCACAAGTATATATACAGTAATAGAGGATAATCCCAGACGACATTAACGCGTCGATTTATTCATTACCCATTTATTTACTTTCTAAATGTACTGGTGAAATGAACATGAGGCAGACGACGATGTTCATCAAATCTCTTTGACAGTTACCTTAGACAGCGTTATGAAGCCATCGGAGGTCAGGACGTCCGGAGCGTGTCGATCCATGTACGAGCAGCAGGCGGCGACGAGAGAGTTTAGTGAGTACAGAGTGGCCACGTCGAACACCAAACAAACGTTGTGAGTGTTCAGGATGGTTCGAAGGAACTCTGACGTCGAGTCCTCCAGCAGCTGCAGGCCGTAACGGTTGGCGAGACCCAGGAAGTCCAGCAGAACCTCCTCCCGCGCCGAGCTGAGACTGGCTCTTCCTGTGTACAGATACTGGAGCAACATCCCAAACGCTTCTGCTCGAGTGTCCTCCAAACACACCTCGGCCTGAGACTGAGACTCCTTCATTCCTCCGTACAGAAGAGCCCTGAGGACGATGAGATTCATCAACACCAGCCCAATCTGAACATCCTCTCGCGTTTAATGCATTGATTTAGTTTATTATTCAAAGAGGCTGTTTCATTACAAATCTTCAATTGAAGAACACCCATCACACTACCAGCTGCGTATAGCTTCACAGTATTCATTTTAATCAATAAGCGAGACTTTCTGGATCTACATCACAATTTAATATATTCATAAGGACTAATGAAATACGCATAATCATAATAGAGTTTACATTTACATTTAGGCATTTGGCAGACGCTTTTATCCAAAGAGAGCATTATCCTATACATTTATACACAGGTATCTGCAATCCCCTGGGATCAAACACACGACCTTGCGTTGTTAACACAATGCTCTTAACACTGAGCTACAGGAAAGAGTTGATGGGGTGTCAGGGTCAGAGAACACGTGAAAACGATTATGATGACCGTTCTTGGGAAAATAAGCTTTGATCTCAGGCTACAGTATTTGTAATGAAGCTACAGTGTGTTGTTCTAACGTTACCTGAAATAATGGCATCGTGCGGCGAGAATGACTCTGTGAGCTGGAAATCGCTTCTGCTCCACGATGAACGTGACATCGCTGTACTCGTGACCGGACACGAGAGAACCCAGCTGCTCGGACAGCAGGTGCACATGATCGATCTCTGACACCGAGCTCAAGGGTCGCAGAGGGTTACTGTTGCTGCTCATCACCGCACATCTGCGAGAATAACATCAGACCATCATCAGACACGCACAGAGACTGTTGCTGCTCATCACCGCACATCTGCGAGAATAACATCAGACCATCATCAGACACGCACAGAGACTGTTGCTGCTCATCACCGCACATCTGCGAGAATAACATCAGACCATCATCAGACACGCACAGAGACTGATGCTGCTCATCACCGCACATCTGCGAGAATAACATCAGACCATCATCAGACACGCACAGAGACTGTTGCTGCTCATCACCGCACATCTGCGAGAATAACATCAGACCATCATCAGATACGCACAGAGACTGTTGCTGCTCATCACCGCACATCTGCGAGAATAACATCAGACCATCATCAGACACGCACAGAGACTGTTGCTGCTCATCACCGCACATCTGCGAGTCTGCTCATCACCGCACATCTGCGAGAATAACATCAGACCATCATCAGATACGCACAGAGACTGTTGCTGCTCATCACCGCACATCTGCGAGAATAACATCAGACCATCATCAGACACGCACAGAGACTGTTGCTGCTCATCACCGCACATCTGCGAGAATAACATCAGACACGCACAGAGACTGATGCCGCTCATCACAGCACATCTGCGAGAATAACATCAGACCATCATCAGACACGCACAGAGACTGTTGCTGCTCATCACAGCACATCTGCGAGAATAACATCAGACCATCATCAGACACGCACAGAGACTGATGCCGCTCATCACAGCACATCTGCGAGAATAACATCAGACCATCATCAGACACGCACAGAGACTGTTGCTGCTCATCACCGCACATCTGCGAGAATAACATCAGACCATCATCAGACACGCACAGAGACTGTTGCTGCTCATCACAGCACATCTGCGAGAATAACATCAGACCATCATCAGACACGCACAGAGACTGATGCCGCTCATCAACGCACATCTGCGAGAATAACATCAGACCATCATCAGACACGCACAGAGACTGTTGCCGCTCATCACCGCACATCTGCGAGAATAACATCAGACCATCATCAGACACGCACAGAGACTGTTGCCGCTCATCACCGCACATCTGCGAGAATAACATCAGACCATCATCAGACACGCACAGAGACTGTTGCTGCTCATCACCGCACATCTGCGAGAATAACATCAGACCATCATCAGATACGCACAGAGACTGTTGCTGCTCATCACCGCACATCTGCGAGAATAACATCAGACCATCATCAGACACGCACAGAGACTGTTGCTGCTCATCACCGCACATCTGCGAGAATAACATCATACCATCATCAGACACGCACAGAGACTGATGCCGCTCATCACAGCACATCTGCGAGAATAACATCAGACCATCATCAGACACGCACAGAGACTGTTGCCGCTCATCACCGCACATCTGCGAGAATAACATCAGACCATCATCAGACACGCACAGAGACTGTTGCCGCTCATCACCGCACATCTGCGAGAATAACATCAGACCATCATCAGACACGCACAGAGACTGTTGCTGCTCATCACCGCACATCTGCGAGAATAACATCAGACCATCATCAGACACGCACAGAGACTGTTGCTGCTCATCACCGCACATCTGCGAGAATAACATCAGACCATCATCAGACACGCACAGAGACTGTTGCTGCTCATCACCGCACATCTGCGAGAATAACATCAGACCATCATCAGACACGCACAGAGACTGATGCTGCTCATCACCGCACATCTGCGAGAATAACATCAGACCATCATCAGACACGCACAGAGACTGTTGCTGCTCATCACAGCACATCTGCGAGAATAACATCAGACCATCATCAGACACGCACAGAGACTGATGCCGCTCATCACAGCACATCTGCGAGAATAACATCAGACCATCATCAGACACGCACAGAGACTGTTGCCGCTCATCACCGCACATCTGCGAGAATAACATCAGACCATCATCAGACACGCACAGAGACTGATGCCGCTCATCACCGCACATCTGCGAGAATAACATCAGACCATCATCAGACACGCACAGAGACTGATGCCGCTCATCACAGCACATCTGCGAGAATAACATCAGACCATCATCAGACACGCACAGAGACTGTTGCCGCTCATCACAGCACATCTGCGAGAATAACATCAGACCATCATCAGACACGCACAGAGACTGTTGCTGCTCATCACAGCACATCTGCGAGAATAACATCAGACCATCATCAGACACGCACAGAGACTGATGCCGCTCATCACAGCACATCTGCGAGAATAACATCAGACCATCATCAGACACGCACAGAGACTGATGCCGCTCATCACAGCACATCTGCGAGAATAACATCAGACCATCATCAGACACGCACAGAGACTGATGCCGCTCATCACAGCACATCTGCGAGAATAACATCAGACCATCATCAGACACGCACAGAGACTGATGCCGCTCATCACCGCACATCTGCGAGAATAACATCAGACCATCATCAGACACGCACAGAGACTGATGCTGCTCATCACCGCACATCTGCGAGAATAACATCAGACCATCATCAGACACGCACAGAGACTGTTGCCGCTCATCACCGCACATCTGCGAGAATAACATCAGACCATCATCAGACACGCACAGAGACTGATGCCGCTCATCACCGCACATCTGCGAGAATAACATCAGACCATCATCAGACACGCACAGAGACTGATGCCGCTCATCACCGCACATCTGCGAGAATAACATCAGACCATCATCAGACACGCACAGAGACTGATGCTGCTCATCACAGCACATCTGCGAGAATAACATCAGACCATCATCAGACACGCACAGAGACTGTTGCTGCTCATCACCGCACATCTGCGAGAATAACATCAGACCATCATCAGACACGCACAGAGACTGATGCTGCTCATCACCGCACATCTGCGAGAATAACATCAGACCATCATCAGACACGCACAGAGACTGTTGCTGCTCATCACAGCACATCTGCGAGAATAACATCAGACCATCATCAGACACGCACAGAGACTGATGCTGCTCATCACCGCACATCTGCGAGAATAACATCAGACCATCATCAGACACGCACAGAGACTGTTGCTGCTCATCACCGCACATCTGCGAGAATAACATCAGACCATCATCAGACACGCACAGAGACTGATGCTGCTCATCACCGCACATCTGCGAGAATAACATCAGACCATCATCAGACACGCACAGAGACTGTTGCTGCTCATCACAGCACATCTGCGAGAATAACATCAGACCATCATCAGACACGCACAGAGACTGATGCCGCTCATCACAGCACATCTGCGAGAATAACATCAGACCATCATCAGACACTCACAGAGACTGATGCTGCTCATCACCGCACATCTGCGAGAATAACATCAGACCATCATCAGACACGCACAGAGACTGATGCTGCTCATCACCGCACATCTGCGAGAATAACATCAGACCATCATCAGACACGCACAGAGACTGTTGCTGCTCATCACCGCACATCTGCGAGAATAACATCAGACCATCATCAGACACGCACAGAGACTGTTGCTGCTCATCACCGCACATCTGCGAGAATAACATCAGACCATCATCAGACACGCACAGAGACTGTTGCTGCTCATCACAGCACATCTGCGAGAATAACATCAGACCATCATCAGACACGCACAGAGACTGTTGCTGCTCATCACCGCACATCTGCGAGAATAACATCAGACCATCATCAGACACGCACAGAGACTGTTGCTGCTCATCACCGCACATCTGCGGGAATAACATCAGACCATCATCAGACACGCACAGAGACTGATGCTGCTCATCACCGCACATCTGCGAGAATAACATCAGACCATCATCAGACACGCACAGAGACTGTTGCTGCTCATCACCGCACATCTGCGAGAATAACATCAGACCATCATCAGACACGCACAGAGACTGATGCTGCTCATCACCGCACATCTGCGAGAATAACATCAGACCATCATCAGACACGCACAGAGACTGATGCTGCTCATCACCGCACATCTGCGAGAATAACATCAGACCATCATCAGACACGCACAGAGACTGATCTGCTCATCACCGCACATCTGCGAGAATAACATCAGACCATCATTAGACACGCACAGAGACTGTTGCTGCTCATCACCGCACATCTGCGAGAATAACATCAGACCATCATCAGACACGCACAGAGACTGTTGCTGCTCATCACCGCACATCTGCGAGAATAACATCAGACCATCATCAGACACGCACAGAGACTGTTGCTGCTCATCACCGCACATCTGCGAGAATAACATCAGACCATCATCAGACACGCACAGAGACTGATGCCGCTCATCACAGCACATCTGCGAGAATAACATCAGACCATCATCAGACACGCACAGAGACTGTTGCTGCTCATCACCGCACATCTGCGAGAATAACATCAGACCATCATCAGACACGCACAGAGACTGTTGCTGCTCATCACCGCACATCTGCGAGAATAACATCAGACCATCATCAGACACGCACAGAGACTGTTGCCGCTCATCACCGCACATCTGCGAGAATAACATCAGACCATCATCAGACACGCACAGAGACTGATGCCGCTCATCACAGCACATCTGCGAGAATAACATCAGACCATCATCAGACACGCACAGAGACTGTTGCCGCTCATCACAGCACATCTGCGAGAATAACATCAGACCATCATCAGACACGCACAGAGACTGTTGCTGCTCATCACCGCACATCTGCGAGAATAACATCAGACCATCATCAGACACGCACAGAGACTGATGCTGCTCATCACCGCACATCTGCGAGAATAACATCAGACCATCATCAGACACGCACAGAGACTGATGCCGCTCATCACAGCACATCTGCGAGAATAACATCAGACCATCATCAGACACGCACAGAGACTGATGCCGCTCATCACAGCACATCTGCGAGAATAACATCAGACCATCATCAGACACGCACAGAGACTGTTGCTGCTCATCACCGCACATCTGCGAGAATAACATCAGACCATCATCAGACACGCACAGAGACTGTTGCTGCTCATCACCGCACATCTGCGAGAATAACATCAGACCATCATCAGACACGCACAGAGACTGATGCTGCTCATCACCGCACATCTGCGAGAATAACATCAGACCATCATCAGACACGCACAGAGACTGATGCTGCTGCTGTTCAGATTTGATATGCGTGCGGTGTCACGTACCGGCAGCACGTGCGTCTATTTCCAGCTCTTCTGTGTTCTGAAGATCAACGCTGTCGGGTTAAAGGTCGTCGTGTTAGCATACGGCAGTGTAAACACAATGAATATGAGGAAATGCTTCGATACTAGAAATGTCGTGAGGCGACAGAGCGCCGAGAGCGTGACCCGGATGTTGATGTGTGCCTTGGTGACGTCACCGGTATTAAAGGGATACTCCACCCAACATGTCTCAAGTTCTTTGTTCGGTTGAACACAGAGATATTTTAGAATCATGTTTGCATCCAACAGTTCAGAAGCACCATTGACTGCCACAACAGAATTTTGTTATGAAATATTGAAAAATCACAACTGTGCAAATCCAGAGAAATTCCTATTTAAAATAATGTCCCGTCTCCCTTGACTTTGATCAATTCAGAACGAATATTAAAATGACCATTTGCTTCAGTCAACCACCTCCAAAAAAGCCCAAAGGGCGGCAAATTCATCTGCCTCTTTCCTCATAAATAACCAATAACCAATTACATTATCCTTTAAAAACTAGCTTGTATAATCACACCACAGTAAGCATATGCCATTGACGTTAGACAACACTTCGCGAGACCGTAATTATCACAAAAGAAGAAAAACATACTTCAGAAGAACAACAACTTTAGAGAAAATCTCCCGTTTGTGAAATATCATCTGTGAATCTATATGACGGTTGTTGTGACAGTAAAGGAAAGAAGGATTGTGCATCTACCAATAGGGGAGTAACGTGAGAGATGTTAGATCAAATGGGGCCTCCATTCATACATTTATAAATTGTCTTAGTATTAAATTGTTCAGTCTTTAGATGACACTGTGTGGTTCTAAAATGTCCCACTGAGAAGCAATAGTGTGGGAAATATACAACGTAGTCACTTCTGTACCCACATAAATAGAGGTTCAGTGTTACGTAGTTTCATGTTATTTTATTATACGTTAACGGCAATTGAATGAAATCTATAACTACCCATTGTATTTTTTCTGTAACATAACAAGAATGGATGTTAATATTTCGATGTTATTTCACTTTAATGATCTACACCACCTTTTGGGGTTATTTTATTCTTACATTTAATGTAAATTGAATGTCTAATTAACACGTTTTGAAGACTAATAATCTTAACATTTGAATTTGTATTGTACCAAACACATATTCAGTTTGCACATCAATTATGTTGGTTGGTGGTCTTATTTTTATGATGTTTCATGGCATAAAATCTATGATCAAATTCTATATTTCATAAAATGGCACAGACACTGTGACCCACCTGGATCCATCTTGGAGGCCCCCAGTTTGAGAACCACTGCTATATTATTGATTTGATTTAGAATTTATCCCAGCAAAACCAAAAAGCGCAGTACAGTTTTCCCACTCATAGTTCTTTGACACAGAAATCTTCATTTTATAGTTTTTTTGGTCTGCAGGTTGCCATCAAGTACGTCCCTAAAGAGCGGGTAGAGACAGTGGGGAAGCCTGTTTATTTCACATCTACAGCAATATTCAGACTCTTGCACCATGTGGGCTTTTGTATTCATGTCTCAGCATTAAACATCACAATATCAAACTCAAGAGCACATAAAACACTTCTCGAACAAAACCAAATAGACCTTTGTTCAATGTGACATGATGATCAATATAGCATTGTGTTGTTTAAAATGAAGGAAAAAGTCTTTCGATGATTTTTGGGTGTCATCATGTCCCAACATCATGTGTCTTGTTGAGTGGTTCGAGCAGCCGAATCATTGCGAGATGATCCTGGAACACCCCGATCCGTGCCAAGATCTCAAGATGTTCTGTAGACGCATCAGTACAATGGACAAAAAGACGGCAAAGAGGGTGATGCTGCAGCTGATCAAAGCACTGCAAGACCAGAAGACTCTTCCACCGGGACGTCAAGGACACGCAAGTAGTCAAGATGCTGGATTTCGGGTGTGGAGATTTTCTGAAGAACACACCTTCTGAAGAATTCTGTGTGGCTCACTCCCGTTCTATTACGAATGGCAAATCATCGAAAACCAACTGTACATACCGCAGTTCCTCTCTAAAGGTAAGACAGAGAAAACTGTCAAAGACATCCATTTCATGCCTACATAAGGATGTGATTTGCTCTTCCGTGTTATTGAAGACAAGGACTATATTTTGTGTAACAGAATCTCAACACTTGATTTGATGGTCTCTTCATGGAAATCCAGACGGCCGGCCAAATTTGGAGGAGATGGTTTGAGTAAACAGGTGATCAATAACAATTTACATAACTTTGGACAGTTAACATTGATTTATTCTTGCTCTGAAAGTCTTGTTTTGGTACAGTATTGTTGAAACAAATCTTTGGAGTTGTTTTGTAGGGCCATGTGAATGGACGAGAGATCAAATATATTTATTCCTAAACAAAAATATGAGTTATGTACTCAATCCATTTAGACCAAATTTACGATAAAGTAAGCTTAAATGATAAACATTTGTGTGCCTGATGGGTTGTGTTTGTAACTATAGTTACATTCTACTTCAAAATGCAACCAACCAAACATTAAAATCATCCAGTCAAGCTAAAGAAACTCATCTTACAAAATACTTTTGAGTTCCAGTCCGTCCTGTCTGATAACATCACATGTAAGAGATAAATGTAATTGTTAGTGTCACTCAACGTTTCTTCAAAATCTTCGGAGGTGTAAAACTCTCTCCGTTAAATGACATATTCTGACTCCAGGAGCAGTGTGGATTTATATTGTACTGACTGAAACACCCTTTACAACACTTACTGGATAGTTGTCCAAAACAACAGTGACAATGTCAAACGCGTGTACATGTTTAATATGTTCTTTATTTTTAAGATCACATCACATTTTACAATAGTTTCATGCAGAGACCTGCAAAGGAACATTTTCAGTGCAAATAAATGCAGACCAATTCTTCAAACACAACAAAAATACAAATGGTAGAACTAGTTTATATATGAGACATATTACTGGAGAACAATCTGAAAATAACTAAATATGTATGTAGACATACGGTATACAAAACAATAATCATAATACTCTAGGAAGCGAATAAGGGAAGTTGTGGTAAGTCAATGCGTTTCACTCTTAACTGGAGGCAATGTTATGAGTTTGAGAATTGATTTTGGTCAAAAGAAAAATAACACGTGATACTTTTTAGTCTAGAAATTTTACTTTAAGCTGCAATCCACATTTTCTCTGAATAAAAACAAATTCATATAATAAACAGTGTTGAAAACTGTCTTCTTACTGTGATCCAGAGTGAGCATATAAGGATTTATAATTTAGCTGTGAATGGCAAGTAAATATATATGTACTTACGATAAAGTAAGCTTTAATATTATGTTTTAAACACAGATGGTGATGTAAAAATGATGAATGCGTGTTATGGAAGTGTTCAATTTCCACAGACAATTGTTTTGATTGACTTTTTTAAGCATTGTGTTCTCGACTGAAAGGTCCAGGGGGTCATTTTTGGGAGGATCTATTGATAAAAATGCAATATAATATACATAGCTATGCCTTCAGAGGTGTATAAAGAGCTTACACAATGAAGCGTTATATTTTTATTACCTTAGAATTAGATATTTCTATCTACATACACCGCAGGTCCCCTTGCGTGTCATTGGCCATGTTCTGTCACCCGTGGTTGTGTTTCCAAAGGGAGAAATTCGCATCCTTGCCGCTATATTACTGACTGGACCTTTAAATTTGGAAATGTTTCCCAACAAAAGGCGTTAATCCAGTTTATCTATAATCTCTTCACCCTCCAACAGGCTGTGTGTGTTCAGAGGAGCAGTATATGGCTCTTGGTCTGTGCCTCCCTGATCAGACCTGCTGTCTTCTGATAATATGGAGACAGTGTTTGTCCTGTAAAGATAAAAACATTCAAATGAAATGTGTTTGCAAATGGTGTTTTTAAAAGTCTGTCAGATGCATCTTTATTATTCTGTATCAGCACCATTGTAACCGTGTCAAAAGCAGAAGTGATGTCATTCGTAGGCCTATGTAGGGCATGGGGACGGGTGCAGAATGCCATAAAGAGGCACAGATGCTAATCTCAGGGATTGTGCTGATCCTAACCCAGATTAACAAATGTGATGAGATTAAAATAAAGAGGTGAACACAACTCGGTCCTGGTCACCACCACTATTTTAAGATATATTTTCAACTAAACATAATGTTTTTTTCCCAATAATCCCTCCATAACTATCAGCCCCTATTTGTATAGACAGTTTTAAAGGAACAACATAAACAAACGTTACTGTGCATGCACACATTTGTGGCCCAAATTTAATTTCCGCTACAGGTTCGCAAAGAATAGAATCCCTGTAGATTATTTCTGATGACAAACAAAAGAAATAACAAGTAAATAACATCAGACAGCAAGTTAAAAGTAGGTCAGTATTAATTTGGGTTACCAGTAGAAGAAGCGTTACTTGGCTAAACTTCAACGTGACAAAGTTACACAACCTATTAGTTTTACAATCAAATTCGACAAATTGTTTATTTAATACAATTATTATGAATGACATAACTCAACATAACTCACTGCTTAACCATCATAGTTTGATGCATTGTAGGGGAAATTAATGATATAGATTGGACTGTTTCCCGAGACCGCAGTGCCGGAGATCAATTGTTTGAAACATGTTGGTTCAACCGAATACTTGACAGGTGGTGGAGTAATAATGTCTACTTTCAAATAGGTTCAGATCGAATTAATGTCAAATAATTGCTGTAGATAGCATACATACACTGTAAAACATTTCCGTAGAAAGTACAGCATTACTGGCAGCAGTAACTTACTGTTGATTTACATTTATGTGATTTGATGGCAACAGTTTGTTCAAAGATAAATGAAAGTATTTATCTTTACAGAAAAAACCTATAAAAGAACAGCCCCACGCAAAGCATTCTGGGTACCAAAATTTGAAAAGACAATTACAGAAAAAGGTTGAATAATGCTTTGCATATTTTTTCTGTAAAGAGAGATTTTTTAATGCTTAATGTTCGTTTATCTTGGAACAAACTGTTCGCTATAAATTGGCAACTAGCTGCATTCTGCAACATTTTTCACAGTGTACATTGGAAGACTACTTTTGTTATCCCTTTTTGTTTTTCGTTGTTTTATTTCAAAATGTTTAATTCAAGTTTCCTACGTCACTTCGCCCCGGGATTCCCTCGGGGTCCTAGAGCGGCTTAAGCATGGCGTGTGTATCAGATGAAACCGTCTTTTAGAACATCTGATAAAACTGGATTCTTTGGGTACCATTCATTCCTCTATTGTTGTCACGCGATATCAAAATGTTGACTTAGAAAAGATATATGTAGGGACTCTTTTATTTTTGTTATATATGCCTTATTTTTGGGAATTTCAGAGAATTTTTAAATACATTTGATATTTTGTTTTTGTTTGCGTTGTGATGTAACTAAATGTACCAAAATATTTTGTTTCTTTATTATTCTTTCTGTTTTCCTTTACTCGAATAAGGTGTTCTGTTGAACTGAAGAGTACTAATGTTAACCAATCAGCATTGAGCTTGTTTGAAGTTTGCGTACGCAAGTTGCGTTAAGTTACGTTGTGGAGAGAAGGAAGGAGATCGCACATGGCGAAAAGAGTTCAGCACATGTCCTCGGTCTCCAGAAAGTGAGCGTCATTCTTGGAGACTTCGCTACTTAGTACAGGCCCAAAGTGACAGATAGAACATTCATCCTCTCGATTAGTTTTTTGTTTGTTTAAAGTGTTGTTTTACTTATATAATTTCAACCCATTCTGCCGTTGGTTTGCGTCATCGGTGTCAAAAGAAGCACTTCCAGACCACTCGTAACGGTGGTGGAGGGGGACGAGATTCATCGGAACCTGCCTTGTTGAGCATTTAGATTGGACTTTCGCTCCGCGGCAGCGGGACTGTTCTTTTAGCGGCTCGTGCTGTAAGTGATCACTTCATTGCTTCGTCATTTCCTTGGATGGAACGTAAGTGAATTCGTCTCGACAAACGCTCTTGATGTACTGAGTTACCTTGAATCTGTTCCCTTGAAAGTGCACCAACGATTGGGCCCCAACGGCTAGCCAAAAGAGTGTGTTTTGTTCATTAAAGACTGCGATCGAACTCATTGTGTTGATACTGAGTGTATTTTGGAAAATTGTGTAAATTGAGATATTGTAAGTTTTCAATAATCATCCGCTGTATGTTCTTTTTTTTCACTTGAAATAAGAAAGGAGTGTGTATGTATATATATATATTTTTTGAGGGTGATAAATATTGAATGCTTAGAGATTGTTTAGGCTATTGCATACTTGATTGTTAAAGGAGAGGGCAGCTATTATTTTTGGTTTTATTTATTTTTTTTCAACAACAAAAAAAGGGGTTTATATTAGTGTCAAATTAATAAATCTTTAGAATTTTTCCCCTTATTTGGAATATTTTGTATTGATTTATTTGATGTATTGAATTAATTGTTAAAAGAGGAAAAAAACAAATCTCCGGACAATTCAACATTCAATTTCCGGGAATCCAGGTTTTCTGGTTTGGGAAAACATTTAAATTAACCACTAAGGTTGAGAAAAGGGTTACATATATAAGAAAAGTATCTTTACTGACTCGATGCCTTACAAAAACTACTGGAGGGTCAGATGACAAGAAACAAAATGAAAGTGTTTGCTGTCTGCTAAGGTGGAATGGGAATGTAAATTGTTTAAACCTAAATTAATCCAGCTAAGACCTTAAATATGGTCATGGTCGAAAACATTAGCTGACACGAACATACATTGTATTTATTCATATCAATCCATTGACAAATGTTAACAAATTAAACTTATTTTTTTTAATAAAAACATAATTGACTAATGAATGAAATAACCATTAACTAAGGTCATTGAATGAATGAATGAATGAATGCTGAAGTATTTCCCATTTTTAGTTCATGTTAACTAATGTAAGAAAATCAAATCTTGTACAGCTGCTAAGCAGCATGTTAATGTCACAAAGATAAGATCATCAGTTCTGCTTTTCACAAGCCCTGCTGGCATCAAAAAGAAATGTGGTTCTGCCACTGAGCATTCTTCAACTAACTGTCTTCAATACAGTATATGTTTTGAAAGCCTGCCTGCCTGAAAAAACGTATTTACCTGGAAATTCTTGGAATTATTTCCAAATCACAGAGAGAAAAACATATAGCTACAGTTATATAGCTTTACAATGGTAGTTTGTATATCATACCATGCTTTACCTGAACAAAAACTACAATTGCATTGTTTTACACCAAAAGCATATATTGTATATTTTTTCAACAAACAGTGTATCCTGACAAACATTCAGACTTTATATTTGCTATATGTTGAAGTTAAACACTGCAAAACATCAACTTGAAAAGGGCTTGAAAGTGGAAAGTTTTAATAGACTTTCAGAAAACGTGTAAGGTTATGTATTTTAATTGAATAATAATCAATAATACTGGAAGCGTGACACTTACCCATCAATTGTGTCATCATTGCCCTGATCGTGTTTTTGCTCGACATTCGACAATGATTGTTGCTGCTCACTATGGGATGACCTATCAATGGGTTGAAGACGAGCAGTGGGCATTCTCCTTTTTCCAGGTTCTCCCCATGGTCGTGGTAATGTAGAAGTACACGAAGGCGTCCATGTATGAGGAACTAACTGGTTGTCCTGACAGAACACTGCTCGAGTATCAGAAAACGATTGTGAGCTTGAAACTGACGGGTCATTTTCTTCTGTCACAGCCCATCTTTGTATACTTGAGGGGGTTAGTGTTGTGGATGGTGTCCACTTTCCACTCGGTGGGAGGACTGTTGACGAGGGGCTTGACACTGCACGGTGCACGGTGGGACCAAAGTGTGGAAGTCGCCCTCTGGAGATGGGTGGAGTTGTCGGAGGAGCAAACCTTTGGTGACCAGTTGTAGCATCAACCTCATTGTGGTCATCGCATCCTTGAGGCGGTGGAGATCGACGCGTTCTTCCGTTAGCCAGGCCTGACTTGTGAACAGACTTTGTAAAATCCGGGTTATACGTGGATGCTGCCTCTCTTTCAGAATCCAGATCAATCATTTTGTTGTAATCCTGTTCAATGCAGGAACCTACCGAAGCATCTTGTCTCACCGGACGAGTATCTGAGTAACTGATGTAGCCTTGTTGCATGTTCACCCTGTTGGGGGTCACAGTCTCTCTTCGCATTGAAGCATGTTGCTGTCTACACTGTGACCCTTGAGTGCCAATCTGAGGTGGCAACCCTAAACTCTTGTCAAATGAATTATCCATCAACATCTCTGGGGGTGGAGGCGGAAGACTGTCTAAATCCACATTTTCTGTTCTGTCTGCCAGTCTGGGCTTGGGTGGACGGGTACTGCCATTGGTGGTAAGAGCTGGCACAGCACCTGGGCTGTGTAATAGCAACGGAAGGCAACTTTTCTTGTTACTCTTGACTCTTGATGGTCTTTGATCCAGTCTGGAATTGCCTTCCACTCCTTGGCTAAAAGTATTAATGAGCCTCTTGACAGCATGTCGGCCAGGGGGTTCTGGAGTAAACTCTGGGGGAGAATTAGGTCGCGTTGCTGTAAAAGGCCCTTTGCTACCGTACTGAAGACCGTAGTACCTGACTGCATTCTGTCCTCCTGATGAATGTCTTCTAATCTTCGTCCGAATGCGACCTGTAGGCTCCCCAGGAAAGTTTTGACTTTCAAGAGTTTGTTTGTTTCTCGGGATCATCTGTTCCTCATTAAGACCAGAGTCTTCCATTTTGCCACACAAACACCCTGTGGATTGTGAACGCTTTGGTCCTCTTAAATGGCGGTGCTTTTGTTTCACCTGACAGCTGTTATCTGCGGTTTTTGGTCGTCTGGTGTTCCTCCGTACATTCTTGTTGACTTGGTCATTGATTTGAAGAGGATCTGCTTCAGAAGAACCACAGATAGCTCCCCGCATCTTGTCAGTCATCTGCTCATCTTTAGCATTGACTTCTTCGATTTCTGCATCATCATCATCATCATCATTGTCTGTAACTTCTTCATTGTCATTTGTAAGCTGCTGATCAGGAGAGCTACTTGTGGTACTAACAGATGTTGTGCCCACGTTCGACCCAGAACTATTGCGATGGCGTCGAAAGCGCACTGAGCCATTCTGACACTCATTGTCGGCACCAATGCCACTGTCCTCGCTGTGCAGGGCAGAGTCATCAGGATTGCCTTTCCTGAGAGCAGCAGCTTCCACACGCATCAAGACCTGTTTCAAGCGACTCTCTGCCGCATGCTTAGCGTGTAATTTATCTTCTACCAGCTCAGACAAGGAACCAAAGTAATCGGCTAGTTCTTGTAAGGCGGAGTCACCCAGGCATCTCACAGAGTCTCCAACAGAGATCATCTTTAGTGTGGAGTGAAGAAGCATTTGCTGGATCATTTCAGAAGGAACCACAGAAGTGTTCAGATCATTGTTGGGTTTGCTTATCATAAGTGGACAGTCTTTAAGTGAAGAAGGCCAAGTCATGTAGTGTCCGTGTTCCCACAACATCTGCTCACCTTCAGCGGCCATTTCCTCCAAAGCTTGGTTGATTTCTTCATAGTTTAAGATCACCGAAGCTACCGTGCTACGTAAAGCTAAGCGGGTCTGAGATGCCTGGTCCAATAGTTCCAATAGTGACTCGTATTTGGATATGCTGGGGTTCAGGTAAGCACAGGCTGCCTGCTGTGCTTTTAATATGAACTCTGCTTTGGACTGCACATATGAAGTTTCTCGTAAACTCTGTTTTCTGAGCTTCCTTCGTTTCCCCTGCTTAAGTTTTGTCTTTATTTCTTTGGTGCCTTTCTTCGAATTCCCTAGCAACCCCTCTTGTGTAGTCTGTCCATCCTGAGAACCTCCTTTCTGGACTTCATCCACATCTTCTTCAGGACTATCTCCTTCAATGACTTTGAAAGTGGCATCACAGACTACGTCACCTACTGAGGATCTCTTACCTTGTATGTCTATAGTTTTGTCCTGTATCTCTGTTTCTGCTGATTCTTCTGAAGTCGTGTTTGAGAGCAGTTCTTGCGGTGCAGTTGGCAGAGTTTTTTTGCTAAATAGTTGACCTTTAGAAGGAGAGCAGCCCATGCTGGTGAAATATATGTATTCCTTTTCTTTTGTTGTTTTTTTGTCAAGTTTAAAAAAAAATGTCTCCTTCTGGCTTCCTTGATACCTCAAAAACATCTCCTTAAAATCTTTTGAATCAAACTTGCTTCCAATTCCGTCGTTTTCTACACTTACTTCACAGTGTTTTGTTGCGATTCACTGCAGCCCAATAGGTTCATTGCACACCTGAACTGCAAAGAACAAGCCAGAGGAAGAGGACTGACAATGACCAGCTCATCCACACACACATATGGTCACACTTTAGTGCATGCGTAAGCCCGTAAGCTCATCAGGCTAATAAGATGCCCGGCTGGTGCCCCGGTCTTCTTTATTTTTACCCTATGTGAATTCTGATTGAAGGAAGTAGACAATATGCATATATAAAGTACAATATATACATTTTTGTAAATCTGTGACTCCAACTAAGAGGAATGAAAGTAATATGGTCAAAGTAATATGTAATATGTAAAAGTAATATGGCAAAAAGTTGTTTATATCACTTTTTATTATTTTTTTAATATGTTCTTTGGCATGTCAGGTCATGAGATGAGCTCTTATCTTGAGTGTATTATTAACAATCAACCATAGCAGTGCACATCAAATTTGGCGTGACTGGAGTGTTTCTAGATGTTTACTTCTTACTGTAATCCTATATGGACATGTGCCAGAGATCTACTGAGAATGGGGATTTAAATAGAACCCATTGAGCCACAGGCATTACAAACAGTGTTTAAGAGGCCAACAAAGTTTAAGAACTATTCCATTTAGACAAATGTACACAAAAATGTATATCATTATTGATATTTATAAACTTTTTACACCACATGATACATTTACTGTATATTTGTCAATTACCCTTATATACTGTAAATTCATGTATTAGACCAGCTGTCATAATAAAGAGAAATAACATTTAAAAGCAGAAAAAACATCTAAACGAGTAAATCGTCCTTATTCACACATTATAACCAAAATAGCCTTAATATTGTATAATATTACATAACCTTAACATAAACATAACATAAATGTCATTTTATATATACAGTATATAGTTCAAGGCAACACTATTCATATCACTTTGATGGTTAATTGCTGGTTTATTCATGCATTCGATCTTTAGACAACACAAGTACTGATAAAAAGGTATAGCTTGAATTCACTGTAGATCACGTTGAATTAAAGCATATGCCAAATGTATCGATTCCACAGTCAACCCCTTCCTGTGTGTACTGATTTGATATTTGATCAAATATATGAAAACGATATAAAAATCACCAAATTTCCAACATCACTGTTTTTAGGGTTTGAAACAAGGGGCCTCATTCATAAAGCATACACGTCTGCAGGGATTTGATCATACAGTGTGCGTACCCAAAAATCCACGGGAATCTTCATATTTATAAAAGCAGTCTTTGAAGAGGAAAGGTGCTTAGCACCATGTACTTTGTGGGTTTATAAATGATCTTGAGTAAAACATAACAATTTCAGAAAACTCAATAAGTGATGTGTTTTCACTCGCGCGTGTCTGTTCTGTGTTGAGTTTACACCGCCTCTGTCCTCATTCAATACATATCCCAGTATTTTGAGTTTTTACAGCTCTCAGAGCATCTTTAGAAATTGTGCCAACTGCTTGCGCAGATTCCACTGGACCCGCTCCCGTACCTGCTTCCTGCAACACAGTAATGTCTGCGTTCCTCATGTTTCGTCTAGTATGTCTTCTCAACCTGCCCAAGATGGCAGACCTTGAGTTCCAAGACAAATCCCACAAGACTATGTAGCACTTAGGGACAAAATGGCAGAAGATTATGCCGTAATTGGAGGCCAGAACGGCCGAAGCCTGAACTATGTGTTGCTGTTCAGTCTTGTTCTTATTAATGTAAATGGGAATAAAACAAAGCCAGACAAACAGGTGAATCAACATGCTAAAGATGATGATACCGGTGTCATTAAAATCCTGCGGAACTCTTCTAACCTTGAAGGCAAGAATGAAACAAATGAAGGCAAGAAGAGCAATATAACAGTGCATGACCGCAAAACCTACGATGGAACCCTCAATGCAGACGATGTACTTTACCATCCCTGATTGTCCAGGCCACACAGTCTCTTCCTTGGGAGGCTGAAAAATCAGCCAAAACAACAGAATGACTCCCTGACCGCCGGTAAGCACCAGCACGTTGATAAGAGGCTTATAGAGTTTCTTAAGCTGATGCTTTGTGTTCGTCTCAAAGATCATGAACGCCAGGAAGGTGCGGTACGCTTTCACCAGGATGCTCGAAACGCACAGGGTGAAACCAAAGCCGTACACGGCCTGCTGTGCCCGACACAGATGATCGTTCGGCCTGCCAATAAACACGATGACGCTCACAAAACTAACCATCAGACCCAGCAACATAAAACTAGACATTTTAATGTTGGCCATTTTGATGATCGCTGTGTCTCTGTGAATGTAGTAAATGATAAATGAAGTAAACACTAGAGTTATGCCTATGGCTGTTGCTACCAACAGAATGGTGGGATAGACGTCAGACCAAAAGAGATACGTGTACTGGAAAACCTCGCATTTAGTTTGTTTCTTTGTAGACCACTGGTCTTTCGGACAATCATGACACCTGTCTGCGTCTGTAAAAAATAAAAGACAGGAATCATCAGGAATGAACTGTCCTATGCAAACCGTCTCTTTGCTAGTTTCACGGCTCTATTCTCAAATCGTCAAAATACCTGAATCAATATTTCACATCTATTCAGTAAGTCACGGATAAAAAGGTAAAACATCTGCAAAAAGAAGACAAAGGGAATGAAGTGTGATATACCAGATGTGTTAGTGTAAGTTCCTTCGGGACACTCAGTGCAGTTGTAGCAGCAGGACTTTACCGTGTTCACCACACCCTTACTGGTGCCCGGCGGGCAGGACTCTGAGCACTTGGACGGTGTGAGCTGCAAGACACAATGATGACAATCTAATGATCTGTGATGATGTACACGCGGTGAGAACACTGACTGGGTGACAGGACTCACTGTGATCCCCTGGTATTCACTCCGGAGCTCCACTTCTCCTTTCTTCAAGATAAACTGTCCAATAACCTCAATAATTCGACCATCATTATTTTTCGTCCACCTTATAAGGTCATATCCATCCGTAAAGTCCCCGTATTCATCAAAGGAATGAGTGATGCCATCGAGTGTGAAAGTCACACTGCGAATGCTTTCCACAAGCTCCAAAAGAAAGATATTAAACATTTTGAATACACTATTACTACATTTGAAATGTTTGCTGTAATTGTGAAGAAATCTATAATCAGTGTTTCCGCTTGGATTTTGTGGAACTGTAGCGTTGAATGAGGTCACATGCTAATTAACATATCTGTGACATCATTGTGTAGTCTTCACATAGTTTTTACGTAGTTCTGACATGCTCGTGGGGCACTATTGGCGACATTGTCCCTCTAAATGAAAGCTAAGCTTTAACCAAAAAGACACTATGTGTGTCGTTATGCACTTCTTCTCAAAAGTCACTAGATCTAGTAAAAGAGTTGCCAACTTAGCAACACTAGCAGGGCAAACAAGGAATGAATGGAAAACCCCTTGTCCCCGAAAAACTGGAAATGCTCTCTTTGTTAGACTTTAAATGAGTCAATCTAATATACAAACACAACAGAACATCATATTTTATTATGTCGTCACTTAATTAAATCGTACCTGCCAAGGTGGAAAGTCTATATTTCCAGGGCAGGCGGTCTCGTTACATTTCAGGAGTTTTTTGAGGCCGTGAGCTATAGCGTATACCGCCACTCTCCGACTGTAAACATCCCTCAGGTCCATAACGTCCAGCAGATCACCTACACTACAGTTCAGAGGCGAGGTGGAGCAGTTCCGTCTCAACTCCTTGTACACCTCTATGAAGACATTCTTTGCTCCTGGTGATGGCCTGGGGTTTTTCAAATAATCCTCAAACCCTGGTATATTTCCCATGATGAAAGAGAAGCCCAAAATGTCCCCCACTTTATTTATGTCCGGCATCTTCGCCAAGGGTCTGTACATGGACCAGGCGTCACTTGCGATCCAAATTCTGCTCATGTTGGCTTGAATCATCTCTTTAAAAATCTTGGCTACCAGCTTGTCCTTTAGAATGAGAACCACAACCTTGGCAGAAGAAGCTTTTATAGTGTTGACAACATCTATGATGTACTTGTCAATTTCCACGTGGTCCAAGTAGTGCGGTATTACCATCTCAAAATCCAGACACACCTTTCCCTCGGCCTCTTGCCGGAGACTTTGGTGGGCTGCTCTTCCATAGTCATCGTCTCCGTACACCACACCGACCCAGCTCCATGAAAAACTCTCCATGAGCTTAGCCAGCGCCTTAGCCTGGTGGACATCACTTGGAACGACACGCATGAAAGAAGGGTACCGCAGTTTGTCGCTGAGGACTGGTGTAGAGGAGGTACAGCTGATCTGTTGACAGAAAACTTCTGTGCATCACTCATTTTTACTTTCAGTGCTAACAGACATATTGCAAACCACTTCAAGAACTTTGGCAGAAGTGTTTGCTATGAACTGTTGTTGTATCTAAGACCTGCATAAAGATTCTTGCATAAAGACTCCTGTAGTTGGAAACAACGTGAGGGTAAATAATGACACTAAAATGAAGGTACAGTTGGAGGAGCAGTTAACAAATTACCTGAGGAAACATGTACAGACTGAGTAGTTTGGCAACAGCAATAGATAATTCAGAGTATCTTTCTCCCAGAAGCGCTTTCATTGATGGGCGGAAATCAGAGAAGTCCGAGAGAACCGGCAGAGATCCGTTAATGGCTAGTAAATGTTCCAGACAGTGCAGTGCTTTGGTGGGAGACGCACACGGGTCACAGACTTGATATCCAAACTTAATTCCCGGAAGAAATTTAGAATCATTGATTTCTTCAATTGTGTGGATCGCAGCCAACAATTCTAAGTATGAGCCCAGATCAAAACTAGTGAAAAAAATAAACAAGACTAAGCATCAACGTTGGCTTTTAACTGTACATATGACAAAGGTTTGTGCACACTTACCCGGAACAGATGAATGGCTCCGGACGTCTTCGGTTGTGAAGGTTGATGACTTTTGAGTGAATAGAGGACAAAATTGCACAGTTAAAATCTCCATGCAGGTAAGCTCCAGACAGATCATGCGGAATGTCACAATGAACCCACAAACCCAAGCACAACATCAGCCCCAGCACCCAGACACCATGATAAAGAGTAAAGAGCTTCATGTTGAGATTTGAGAATGTGCAGAACGATACCAGCGCGTGTTTGTGCAGAGAAAAACTGGTTCTGTTTTTTTGTAGTGACGTGAGATGAACGGCAGGCATCTTTTTTCAGATTTTGCTATCTGATGGCCCAATGCCCAACCCAAAATTGTTTGACTTCCTTTAACATACAGGGTGCTGTGAAGTGGTTGCAGGGTACGTACACTCAAGTCGGTGTGAGGTAGGGCACAGAATAAACCCCAAAACAAGGTGGATACTCTTTACATTTGGCAGACGCTTTTTTCCAAAGCGACTTAAATTGCACTGTCCTTTACATTTGATTCTCAGCATGTGCAATCGAACATACAACCTTGGCATGCTAGTGCCATGCTCTAACCACTGAGCTACAGGAAAGCTTTGCTCTTCTATCACACTGGTAGGCTTTATTATCTTTTTCACAGTGCTGTGATATAAATAATAGATCATATACATTTGTTAAAATATACTTTAAAGAAGATCTCTAGTGAAGTTTGAGTGTGTTCAGTATGTTACTTATTGGACTTATAACAACCATAAATACTGCTCATCTATTGACGGATGTTCCAAAAAACCCTCGTCATCAGCAAAGAATCATGTCATTTGAAAGCCATGTCGCCAACAACTGAAAACTGCATTTTCCATCTTAAAAATATATCTAAACTACGTCACTATCAGATGCAGAGAAGTTAATTCATGCATTCATTACATCAAGACTAGATTACTGTAATCACTATTAGGTGGTTGCCCTGCAGGCTTATTACAAAAACTCCAACTGGTCTAAAATGCGGCAGCTCGAGTTCTTACACGTCCAAATAAAAGAGCATTTTCGCCTGGTTCTGTCAACCTTGCACTGGTTATAAAGCATTAACAATAAAGCATGGCATTAACTTTAAAATCTGGCGTATTGCCTTTAAAGCCCTACATGGTTTAGCTCCTCGCAGTCTTTAACGTGCACTACGCTCTCAGGCGTCCTGCTTCATTTTATTTATTTTATAGTTTTACTTCATTAATATTACATATAGGAATTTATAGTCTGTTTAATATTTGACCTGTGTTTCTCTCTCCTTAATCTTAAATGTGTGCTTTAAATGTTGTGCTTATAGTCAATATGTTTCTTGTACAGCTGCTTTATAACAATAACAATTGTAAAAAGTGCTAAAGTTGACAAGTTGACTTGTTAGAGATACATATTTAAATTCAAGAGTATCATTTAAAATTGAACAAAACAGATCAGGGATCACGGTTATATTTTGACATTAGAATTGGAAGATTGTTGGTTGATGTGGAGTATAAAAATAAAAGCTCTGAGGTGAATTTAAGCTGGATTGACACACAACACAAACAGAAGATCGCTTTGTCCACTGCTGTATGATATCTGTCTGGAAACACAGTGACATCTAGAGGTCTGACTGGAGATCATTTCTGTCTCTTCAACTTCATGCTCTGATATATTTTTGTTCTGCTCAACACAACAGAGGATATTTTGAAGAATTTAGAAAATCAAACCGTTCGGTGGCACCTTTGACTACCATTTGATTTTTGCTACTTTGTATTCATGACAAATTTTTCATTCTTGGATGAACAATTGTTCTCCTTCAGTTAAAACCAAACACCTTTGTTAATATTGCAAAACCGTGGTTATTGTAGTAAAACCATGTTTTGATGAAAGTAATTAACACTTTGACCACAAAAACATGGTTCATTTTTGCAAGCGAAGGCCCAAAAATAAAATGACCAATGAGTGAATAAATTCAAAACAATGTCAAGCTGTTTCAACAAAACAAAGTTTGCGTGTCGTGTTACACGGCAGACATTCTGATATTATGGAAGTGAAATGAAATGGATTCCATGTGTGAAATGAAATGCTTTTGTGACATACTTGAGGAGCAGCTGGAGCAGGTTCATCTTATCTCACCTGCACATTTCTCTGCATGAGGCAGACACGACACACACTTTCATCTGCAGGACACATTCTTTTGTGTTCCCTGAACAAACGGTCACAAGAGTCTATTAATGATGATAGAATTTTTATTTTGGTTGAACGGTTCCTTTAAGACGGCAGAAATATAAAATGTAAAGAAAGTCTGTGTAGTTTGGATCATGATTTGTTTTCATTTCTCCCGACCCCTCTGTACTCACTCATGAGGTGTTCACACAGTCTATAAATAACAGCTTTCATAAATATATATATATCTCATAACTTACAATTTGCATATTTTGTTCAAATCAAGACATATATTACGCATTTAAATAATTCGTAAAACGGACAACAGGAAGACAATATTCCTCTGTCATACATTTCATGCCATAAAATACACACAGAATTCATGCTGAAACAGATGTGAAGGTGTGGATAATACAGAGAGATCACGTCAACGCCGCGTTTTTTCCTCAGGTGCACTCTTAAAAATAAAGGTTCTTGCTGGACTCCGTATGGTTCCATCAAGAACTCCCGTAGCGTACTGTTGCATAAAGGTCCTTGTGTTTGAAGGGAATAAACAAATGTTCCTTGTGGAACCAAACCATGGTTCTTCATTGGCACTGCTGCGAAGAAGCCTTCAAGCGCCTGTTCAAGAGAACAGGTGAAGCGCAGATTCAGGCCACTTTGAGACGGCCGCACTGTTGAAGAGGTCTGGGAAGAGGTTTCAGAGAGGCTGGAATGGGAAGCTTGTCCAGGCTCGTGGGGAACTGATCGGGCGGCAAGAGCGCGAGGATTCTCTGCATAGCGATGAGGAACAGAGACGGCGGGTCTCTTCCGATGAGGTAGTTCAGTTTGTCCTCCCCGAGAACCTTGGACCACCTCGTGGGGTCTTTCTCCAGCGAGCTCCTCATTTTGAAGCGCGTTTCCGGCATAAACATCAACAGGTTATCCAAGCAGGATTTTTTGGCCCCCGTGTTGACTTTGGAGTCCCAGAGCTGCTGGAGGATGACGTCGAGCGGCGTCATCCCGTTGTGGTCTACGGCCTGCGGCGACGCGCCGTTGCCTAGCAACAGCACGACGGCGTCCGAGCGCAGGAGCTCGCAGGCCAGGTGCAGCGGGGTCTTGCCGTCCTCGAGATGGAAACACCCTCCGCGATTCATGTACGAGCGCAGGCTCGGCAAGCGATGCGCCACTTGCAGTATGTGAGCGAGTATGTCGCGTCTGTCGTAGCGCACGGCCATGGCTAGATGCGGCGCGGATGACGGACAGCAGCAGAAGCGCTCGCCCGGCATCGCCAGCGCCTCGTCGGAATAGTGACCGAGCAGATATTGCGCGTACGCCTGATGGTCGTGCACGATCGCGTACAGCAGCGCCTCGGACGGGGTGTAAGTTCTCTGCTTGGCGTCCTCTTCCCAATAAAACGTCTCCATGGTGCGCATGTCCTCCAGCATCCACACGGGCTTCAGGTCCCGCACCGCTTGATAAAAAAGAAACGAAATGAATTTCTGCTGCTTACACTTGTCGTCCATCTGGGCTCTGCCGGCTTTATTGCGGCCGGACGAAGACATCGCGCGATGCGCCGGAGAACGACGGGGATTCAGGCTGACGGCGTCATTTCATCACGAGAAACGCGAGATACGCGAAACGAATTCATGTCATTCAACCGATTCGGTAAGCAGAGATCGAGTGTCACGTTGATTCCGTGCCATCTCAGCACTGACGCCTCTGTCAGTAAAGCCCTCTCGTTCTGCAGTGTCCCCTCGCTGCGCATGCGCGCGCACTATTTTAACCCTTTGTCCCTCCGACGGGATTTCATCCGCGAACAAACGACGATGTCTGACACATTTGTTACAACAACAGACGAATACATTACAACTTTGTGACATCAGAAACGACAGTTATCCTTTTCCACTTCATTTTGGCATGCGATTCTGAAAATAGCTCCCACGCCCTCAAGAATTTGATTATATTGAGCCCAGCATCTGCGTAAATAGACAATAGGATGGGTGTAAGAAAATACAAAGTTGGGCTGTTAAATGGACTATATTCGTATCGTTTTATTCTTTATTTTAAGGGTAATCATTTGAGTCAGTTTATTGCTGAGGTAGCATTGTATTCATTTTCACTGTAGAATATTTTATTTCAAATGTTTCAATAGTTTTCTTTTTCGTAATGTAACAACCTGAGTCCTTCATCAAACGTTTTCTGCAGCACAAGGCTCAGTTTCTTAAGGGTCAACTATGACGCATCATGGTCTCTATGAAGACTAAAGGTGTTTAACCTTTTCTACACGTTACCAGGTGCTGTCCATGGCGGTGGTGCTGATCCTGCAATTATTCACCTATACAGGGGCTGCTTTATGAGGTTCTTAAATAAAATAGTTGAGGTTGCATTTATTAGGACAAATACGACAAAAATACAAGTTTGGTCCAGTGTGTACAGCAAGCCGAATCAGCTTTAATTGTTCCCAGCGTTACTCGTCATAATTGCTTTTTTCCTAGTAACATTTACAATTACACAGCACTATAACTCAATTTTCCTAGTAACATTTACAATTACACAGATCTATAACTCAATATTTACTAGTAACATTTACTAGTTACCTCTATAATTAAATTATTACTAGATATATCTATTGACTTCCATTCATTTTTAATTACAGAGCTCTCATATCCAATTCTAGTTGCAATTCTATTCGCATTGTAACTAGTGAGAATTAAATGGGAGAGCTCTTTAATTTAGTGTTTACTAGTAAAAATTACAATTGCAGAGCTCTCTAATACAGTTTTTACTTGTAACTATTAAATTAGAGAGCTCTCTATTGGAACCAAATAGATCTGCAATTGTATTTTGACTAGTAACAATTGAATTAGAGAGCTCTGCAATAAAATATTTACTAGTAAGAATTTAATTAGAGAGCTCTATAAACTGAATTATTACTAGAAAGTATGAAATTTGAGAGCTCTGTAATTCAATTCTTACCAGTAAAAATGCAATTGCAGAGCTCTCTGATCATAATTGTTACTAGTAAAAATGTAATTATAGAGCTCTCTAATTTAATTTTTACTAGTACGAATGCAATTACGACGAGTAACGCTGAGGACAACAGCCCAGTGTTCGCGAACTGCGTTTTTGCACGCGGAGCAGAAATGCGCACTCGCAAGTATTGTTCTGCTGCTTAAAGGGACAGTTCGCCTAAAATAACATGTATTTTACTCCAGTGGAACACAACATCATATATTTTTTGAGAAATGCCTCAGTGGTTTGATGTTCATAATGGAAGTCAATGGGGTTCAGTGTGGTTTATCAACATTCTTCAAAATATCTTCTGCAGAAGAAGAAGAGTAATACAGTTCTGACATGACATAAGGGTCAACAAATTGTCATTAAATTATCTTAAAAATCTTATTTTAAGGATCTGAAAAAGAAAGACATGCATGTTTAATTGTGTGGCAAATAAACACCTTCAGATTATTTAATTATAACAAATTGTTTGCTTTGGTTTACATTGTTGCTGTTTCTCTAAAACCTCGGAAGTCCAAATCTGCTATTGTGCAGGAATTGGAAAAACTTGTATTGTGTTGGCAAAGTTGACAAGCACTTTTGAACACTTATTGGTTAGATATTTGCAAAACCCTGCGACACACATAAAGAGTGAATGATAATAATGATTTATATCAAAAATACAAATCATGAAATATGGAAACACGCGGTATCTCAGGGTATCTCAATCTTTCTTTATTGGCCTCTAAAAAAATTGTTAAAATATAGATGATGTTATAATTCATTAAAGATTACGATATTTAATTATTACATTTTATTGTAAATACCTTTATATTTCGGCCACCAAAACATTGAATTATGTTATAAATCATTTTTATATTTCTGCATTATCTTTTTATCTTTAATTAAACCACTCACTTTGTTCTTTGACGGCCTAAGCCTTTCAAGGTACATACTGTCACTGACATCTGTACATTTGACAATCAAACTTGAATTACATATAATTGAATAGTCCATCTTTTCACCACAAGTGGGCAGTATTGCTCTGTGCCTGTGCTCAAGATCCTTCAGATCTCTATTTTCTATTGCATTAAAAATGGTAGATGGTCATTATATGGACACATTACGAAATAAAACCCTTTATATGCGCAACAAAGCAGAGCGGTTTCATCACAACATTTCAAACGGTGGTTTACATTTAAATGTAATGTTTTTCACAAAAAATTGTATCTACAAAATACTTCTCCATAAACCACGGAAATACACGTTGAAACATTTATCAAATATTACATTTGTCAGCAAGTTTAAGGTACTTTGTGTCTGAGCCTGGCATGTGCGTATCCTTAAAATTGATAACACTTTTCTCCATTAAAAGATTGAGTATGTACAGTACAGACCTAATATTCTTCTAGACATAAATGTAATTTCAAGTTCAAAGAAAGTAGACTTTTTCATTTCAATCAAGAACTAAACACATTTTCTTTTTATTCACTGTAGTTCACTATAAAATGACATTTTCATGATAATTCACTCACCCACATGTCACAGCAAAAGGCTCTAAACGACACCAGCCGATAAATAAGGCCGTTGCCTTGCGAAACAATGTCATTTTCCAAGAAAACTATTTTTTTCATACTTTTTAAACATAAATATTTGGCTTTGGACCTTAACAGCCCCTCATTGATGCCATTATATGGTTAAGAACCCTGGAAAGCTTTCCTCATAAGCCTCAATTTGTTTTCAACAGAGGAAATAAACACGGACGGCTTGTAAATAAGTGAATTACAATGACATTTTCCTTTTATAGTGAACTATTCCTTTAACACCGACTCCGTTCTAGTTTAACCGAGGCCTTTAACAGCGGGTTATAGTTACACACATGTTCTGTCACTGCATCCTCCAGAGCCGTTTCTAAAAGCTCTCTGTGAAATAAATGAACGCATGTCCACTCAATAAATCACTGAGGTGTTAGCGCAGGTCAGGGGAAACAGATGAGTGTTTGTGACCTGTTTTACAAGACATTGAGGAAACTCACAGAGCACGAGCGGAAGATGAGCTTCATTTCACACCAGCTCCCTTCAGGCTGTCATGACACAGAATGAGAACACCTGTACCTGAGGTATGAAAAAAAACACAAACTGCTCTTTAATGGACTTTAACACTGCTCTCTCTGGAAAAGAAAAATACAATATTTCCGAAGAGGCTGCTGTGGTTTGAAGGACGTTGAAGGTACATTGTGATGCATTAAATGCACCTTACTTAAAGAGAAAGCTTCATTTAATATTAACAATAATAAACTTACACGCATTTGTTTTTAAACCTTTATGACTTCCTAACAAATCATAGTGATCATTTAATGAAATCTGTAGTATATCTGTGTGAGTCAGGAGAGTGACTGCCGTGGAAAAAAACTATAAAAATGTCATCTTGCTTTATATTCTCAGAGCTTTTTTGTATATATATATATATAAAACTCATCAACACATAATTAATACTTAAAAAGGTTGAAAACGGAGCAACTAAATCCTTAATCTTTCCTCTGAGCCACACCTGTGAATCAAACAAAACCACACGTGAATCTAAGATAACTCCCTGCAGTGTTCCTCAAATCATGTGACGTGAGACGTGAACTCATCTACGAAAGTGATCAGATGTGTGAGACTCTCACCTGGCGGATGATAAAGACAGAATGTACAGAGCAGAATATAACAGAGAGCATCATCAATAGATGTTATCTTTACAGTTTTATTTGTGCTGGCTTTCAAGCACAACTACAGTTCAAAAGCAGAAACAAACAAAACCAGTAACAACAGATCAGAATTAGGACCATTGGGTAACATTTAGCAGCATCTAGCGGTGAGGTTGTGAACTGCAACCAATGGCTCACTCCAGCGCTCCCCTTCAAAGCACTACGGTGGCTGACACAGGACTAAGACGGCCTCACGCGGGACAGATGAAGTCGTTTTTGTTTTATTGCGGACAAAATGCATTCTCCTCACTTGATAAAATAGAGATTGAACCACTGTAGGCACATGGAGTATTTTAATGATGTGCTTTAAGAGTATGTTGTGTTGCTGTCTCTGGGGGGTCAGACATTACATGACAGACTTGACATTTTTTGGCATACTATCCTTTTAAAGGGACAGTTCACCTGAAAATACAAATTCTGTCATGAATTAGCCTACTCGGTCATTAAACTGTTTTTGGACATCATTGACTACCAAAGTCAAAAGTCCCCCAAAAAGGGTTGCTTTCCTATATTCTGCAAAATATTTTCTATTGTGTTCAACAGAAAGTTTAATGAAATGTTTTCTACTGTGGTAGTCAAAACTGTTTGGTTGCAAGCATACTTCCAAATATCATTCTCGGAGTAAATTATGACAGAATTTGTATTTTTGGGTGAACGGTCCCTTTAAAAGGATATAATGCCAAAAAATGTAAAGTCTGTCATGTCGTTTCACAACCGTAAAACCTTTTCAGAACACAAATGAACTGTTCCTTTAAGTTCTCCAGACTTGTACACACTGCTGTGCTTTGATGAAGTGTGCATCATTTATTTTTATACAGTCCCACCAGGATTTAAAAAAAAATATTTTTTTCAAATTGCTCAAAACTGTTTCCTGTTGTTTGATAAACATTAAGGACACAGAAACAGAAGCATGCTGCTGTCACTTTAAGACCTACGGTAAGGTGCAGAGCCAATAAGATCCATACCGATACTCGCCAGGACGGACATTTTGACACAATAATGTGTATTTGTAGCATTGAAGCGTAAGCAGAAAGAGCACATTTCAGATCTGGAGGGTTGACAGGCGACAAGTGCAGATGTTTTATACCGCTGAGATCTTTCTTTAGTCATCCTACAAGAACCGCAAGACTATTTACCCCCATCTCGTGTAATACATTAGTATATTGCTTCACATATGTGCTTGTCACTTTAGTAAAACAGCAAGTGAGAAAAATTCATACAATCACGTCATCGTTGAAAACCTTTTTCGATTCGTATTTTAATTAAATTGGTAATAATAAGATATGCATCATTTATCTTTTTTTGACTTATTACGACATATCACAAAAATGAATAAAGATGTTTTGATAAGTGACAACCATTTTGTAAGTGCAGTGTGTACGTGATGTGAAGCGGATCTGTGATGACGGTCCTGCTGTTCAATCGCACGCACAAAGAAACCCTTACAAGGTTCATTTTCATTGTTAATTGAATCAAAATGACAACAGACGTTTTTCACACATCAGTCCATTTTCATTAATAATGCGTTTTTCTTTGTAAATACAGGAATATACAAGAACATCACAATTCATTGAAATATACACTGAATGTCTCAAGGAGAAAACCAGATCGTAAAACCAGGTGAGGGAGAGAGAGCGGTGGAGAGAAAGTTCTGGAAAGAAGTGTGACATTACAAGTGTTTGACCAACAAGATACAAAATATAAAACGCTTTAAATTCATTTCACATATAAACCGGCGCACAAGAAGATCAGAGAAGTTCAGTGTTTATTTATGACCGTTGGTATGGTCATACGAAAGAAAAAACATTTCCTGTTTATGTTCCTTGATCCTCAGAGCAGCCGTGAAAAACTGCAGGAGTTTCTTCCACATTCATTAAAACTCGTCCGGTCGTGTTTCAGACATAAAACAACACACACATGCCCACACACACACACACACACACGCACACACACACACACACACACACACACACAACAATCGGCCACAGCTTGTGACTAGATATCAGCTATGAATATGGCAAGGCAAAAAATAAACGTCCAGAGACTTTAAAAAGAATCATGCAAGATGAAATCGATGGCCACATACACACTACAGGTTTTTTTGTGACAACCACTTCTATATATTGTAGTAATTCTAGATATTGGACCAGAGACAAAATGATCCCCAGCACCAGATTGAGAAGCAGAATTATTAACATGATTGAAGAGATTCTGAGTGAACCGACACTGAAAAGCTATGATGGACACACACAGAACTCATTGTTATGTATGTATTGCTTGTGTAATATATCATCGCTGTCTTTCTGAAACTCAGAGATGTTTTTAGCAAATAGAAAAACACTGTACTTTTTAAAATGTACAAACTGTGTTGTCAAAGTTGATACACTTTTTATTGGTTAGTTGTTTGTAAAACCCAGTGACAAACATTGTAATAATAATGATTTATGGCAAAAAAAATCAAGCAATATGGAGATAAGAGGTTCCAGAAGGACAGCGGCAATATGTTTGGATTGGATTCAATTTATTGTCATTACACACATACAAGTACAGTGCAACGAAATGTATGTTGTTTCTAGAGATGCACCGATACTATTTTTCTTCACCGATACCAATTATTCCACATGATGTCTGCCAAAATCGATTCTGAAGATGAAATGAATATTTCTTAACTTTCTGAATGTTATTAGTTCATATAATGACTATTAATATCAAGCATTACACTGGTGATGTTTCTTAACATTTTCTATGTACAGAGCACAAATTCATTGGACTATCCTGTTGTCTTTTGGTTGAAAGGATCTTTTGGGCTCTAATTGTCGTCTGTTTTTAAACTAAAAACATCAGAAAAATTGCCGATATTTTGGTGCATCTCTATTTGTTTCGTTTGCATTATGTTGGGTTCAGACTACACAATAACCGCTGGTTTTGGCACAATCTGTTTGTTGTGTTGATTGTCGTGATGATTCGTGAACAACAACGGCGGTCGTGAAACAAGACTGATTTATCTCACATTGTGTTTCATAGTGACAATTCTTTCCTCAAGGCGCTACTAGAAATGACACTACTGAAATTAAAGAGTCAACGTCTAAAACACAAAAGGGATGATAATCGTTTGCTAATTCACTCCCTGATGTAGATGGCGCTTAATGAAAAACAGAAATACCCCGGTACACAGGGTGGCGCTGCGCAACTTTATGCTTCTGACACTTGTTTGTCACACAGAAGAAGAATTAATCTTGCTTTGAAGCATCTTTCATCTATTAACTTCCTCTTCGTCGTTGGTACAATATGTGCTCGGCAAGACCATTTCGTGCTTGAGTGCCAACAGAGACGCCTCTCATTGGTCGGCCAGTTTTTAACGTGTCATCCCCCAATTTTCTTTTAAATGACACCTTTATGCCTGCCGTTTTGCGTGACGGTGTACAAACTCACATTGGCTCCCTTTGTTTAGTCATGAATCCTTAAATGTCGGTGATCACACACAAGATTATCGTCCCGTGTGGACAACCCTCAACTATCGAACAAACTAAAATATTGTGCAGTCTGAACCGGGCATTGGGGCTCACTGTGTAGTTTTATGTAAATATGGTTGTCACTGGCTAATTTATTCAGCTGTAGTGTGTACGTGGCCTATACAGTACTCTCCATAACCCACTCGGAGCTCTCTGTGGTCGCCCTACTCCCTCCGGCCTCTCCCTCCTCATCACACTGCAGTAACATCCCGTTCACAGACAGACTGCGTTTAGTCCAGATGCTGCTCACCCTGCGAGGATACGAGCGCAGCCGTTGCGCCGTGGACACGGTGAAGTCGCCCATGTCGAACGAGTGGCTCCTCTTGGGTTTAGAGTCCAGCGGCAACATGAGCAACCGGCTGAGCCGTGAGTCCAGCGTCCGGCCCAACAGAGGCTCCTTGTCGGTAAGGGGCGCTGCATCGGGAGCGGCGGCCCCGGGGACAGAGCTTCCAGACGAAGCCAACTCCTTGGTCGGGCCATGAAGCTCCAGAGAATTAAAGGCCCCCAGAAGCTGGTCTATGTTACCGCGGGGCTTAGGAGGCGCGGACCTCCAGATGTTGGCGAGAGCTCTGTTGGGGCTGTAGGAAGTGGCGTCCACCGAACCCGAGGATGAGGAGGACGAGGAAGAGGACAAGCTGCTCTGAAGCGAGCCGCACTTGAATTCCACCGCTTTGTCCCGTTCGCTCGCTTTAGGCTTGGCTTTGGGCACCGGCAGAGGCACCCCGTTCTGTCCCAGCCTCCCGCCGTTGCTTTGCGAGTATGTTTCACCGACTTCGCTCAGTTTGGTGGCGAGGTGCTCGTCTCCGGCCCCTGCTTTAAAGCGCACCATTAGGATGACGATGAACACAAGTAACGTGGCCACGATCACTCCGCCCACCACCAGGATCATGGTGCCGCCCAGCAGCTGGCCGTGTAGAGCCTGGCACTGAGGGTACTCGTCTCTGGTGAAGAACTCCACGCAGCCCACCACATTAGTGGCAGTGAGAGTGGTTGCTGTGTCGTCCCACACCGCCAGTACACACAGGTCGTATCGGGTCCCAGATACTAGATTGGTGACATGGAAGGCCTTACTGGAGGCGGGAATCATCCTGGGAATAAACAGACACAGAATGAGTTTTGTGTTTCCTGCAGCTCAGTGGTAAGAGCATTGTGTTAACAACGCAAGGTTGTGTGTTGGATCCCAGAGGATTGCAGATACCTGTGTATAAATGTATAGGATAATGCAATGTAAGTCGCTTTGGATAAAAGCATCTGCCAAATGCGTAAATGTAAATTTAATCTATTTAAAAGTTGTTATTTAATCATACTGACGTTGTATCATATTATTGTGCGAAGCGCTTTTTTTCATATACATTATACAAAGTGCAAAACAAATACATGTTTATTATTAGAATTATTACTATTCATTCATTCATTCACACAGACAGGCAGCATGGAACGATGCTTTAAAACCTGAAAATTTATATTTTATGCAGTAAGCGTTCCAGATGAAACGTGCGGTTATATAAAGCTGTTTGTGCTTATCCAGAATAACTGCAGTCAAAGCACAAATAACTCACTGAAGCTAACTACAATCCTCTATTTCAACAAAAACTGTATTTTCTTCCTGAACTAACAGCCAACGGTGATTTGCTTTTTCTCTAACCCATCTGTGCTGTTGGCGCCAGCAGATGGCAGCTGATATCACTGACACATATTCAGAAATACATCAACATAGCCCACTTCAAAAATTGACATTGTTACTAAGAATTTTTTGTCTTGTTTTTAGAAAATATCTAAATTTTCTTAAATCAATACACAATTACTTGACCACAAAAGGGCCCTAAGATATTTAGTCTTATTTGATGAAAGATTATATATGAATTAAGCAAATTTATGGTAAAATCGAGCTTAATAATCTGTCAATGGGGTGAGAAATATAAACTAGAATTTAGTTTGACTTTTTTCACGTTCTCACAGTTTATTTAGCTTGTTTTTGCCATAAACGTACTTAATTCTTATATTTTTCTCCTTAAAAAGAGCCTAAATATCTATATATTTGTACTACAAAACAAGACAAAAACACTTAGTGAGATTATCATTTTTTGAGGAGAGAGAGAGAAACAAATATATATTTCAAATTTTATTCAATTCTCTGCAAGGGAATAAATGAATATTTTGTGACCAGAGTTTTGCTGAAATGTGTTTAAAGTTGTTTGGGAACGGTCTGGCACACATTTGTACACTTGCTGTCATTTGGCTTGACGGTGGATTAAAAGCATGAGGATTATAAATCATGTTTGCTTATCTCGGCGACCGTAAGAGCTTGTTTATGTAGTTTCCTCGGAGCAGCTCATTTAGACATTTAGAGGAAACCGCCCAATTCCTGCGAGTCTTTTCTCACACCAGCAGAATGTGTGCGTATCATGAAGCACGCAGAATTACTGGCCATGAACTTAGCAGTAAAGCTTTTTTGCTGATATGAATGGATGAATGGCAGAAGTAATTGGATTTTCCCCCTGTTGGGTTTCTCTCGGCCTTACACTACATTGTTTCATCCGCTGTAATATACTATTACTTCATCAGCGAGCAGCGGATTGACATACTATCCACCCATAAAACCTCTGAATCCCTGAGTGTGGGAATACAGTAGAGATAAAGAGAAAAGTAATCAGGAGAGAGCGAGAGAGAGAGAGAGAGAGAGAGTCACAGAGGACACCATGTTGTTTTTCTACATATCAATCGTGATGACAGTGAAGGATGAAGGACAAATCCCTGCAGACAGCTACAATTCAGACAAACTCAACATGTTATGTAAACATAAAAACATATCATCCAGCAGTATTCACTGAAGACAACTCTTCATAAGCAAGTAAACTGCCTATATTTATCAAAATTACACTTTTTATGTTTGCCCTGGATATCTGCCTCATATTTTCCCTGCACCAAATTTCAATGCTATTCCTTCCATTGCCTCCGGGAATGCAAGAATTAACACTTTACCACCGTATGTACTGTATGTCATGAATATTGACAGATTTGATACAGTGCATTGACCACCAAATCTGTACATGCACAGAGCATCACTAGCACTTGTGAGAGCTCTTGTTGCATCTTGTTGCTAAGCATCCATGAGCCATGCTCGCTGTGAAGGCCGTGAACGCGTCACTCTCTATTCGTCCGCTCATGTCCCACGTCTACATTTGAAATAACGAACTTGCACACGCAACAGATGCAAAATGTGAACCGCCCTTAGGTGATTTGTATAGGCATGGTAATAAAAACAATCAGGGCTTTACTGTAAACATTTGGGGCTTCAACCCCCTTATCCCACCCCTAGCGGCACCCTCTGGTTCAGACGAATGATACCTCATGCAGTTTGCTGAGTTCAAGAAATTTCTTCACAGCAACCAACCAAACTGTCTTTGAAATCAAACTCAATGTAGTGTGAAGAAAAGCTTAAGTGTAAATTAGATCAGTATTATTATCTATGACATGAAAGACATTTGTTTTAACGTAAATACTGTATGAAGGAAACATCACTTTTTTTGTACCTGTAGATGAGGACCTCATCGTCTGAGCAGTTGTACTGTAGCTGGTACATTTTTACTTTGGGAGCGGCCTTGTTGACAGACCACCTGACCAAGGCAGAGACTGCGGTCACCTCAGACACGGACACGGTCTTCTCTGGTTCGCCCTTAGGGGTGCCTTTACCGGTCCTGGATGTGCCTGTAATGTCTGACAGGCGGGATTTGGGTTGTGTGCCTTGTCCTGTACCATTGCTTATGTGGGGTAGCTGAATAATGGACAACTCCACCGAAGCAGAGGATTCTCCGGCCAGGTTGGCCGCAATGCAGGTGAAGGTCCCGTAGTCCTTCGATGTGGTTATCAGGATCTCCAGGGTGCCATTGCGGTACACCACAGTGCGGGAAGAGTTGCCGAGTAATCGATCATCGGGGGCGACCCAATGTATGGTCGGGGTGGGATCTCCAATGGCTTCACACCGTAGACTAGCGGTCTGCCCCTCCAGAATCAGCATCCTGTGGGTGTGTTGAGTAATCAATGGCTGCTCACACAAAAACTCATCTTCCCGAATGCTCCAGAAGTAGCGTCCCTTCAGACCTGGAGGAGAGGCACAGGTCTCCAGGTCATCCTCTCGCTCCAGTCGCCGAAACCAAAGCAGTTCACAATTGCAGTGAAGTGGATTCCCTCCGATGCTTAGTGAAAGTTGAGGAACGAACGGTGTGGTCATACCCTCGGAATCCTGTGCCCTGGCAAAGATCGGATCTGGAGGAAGTTTCTGAAGCCGGTTCGAGGTGAGGTCCAAGCGAGCCAGCCTCTCCAAATCCACAAACGTGCCCTCAGGGATGTAATCCAACAAATTGTGGTCCAAGCTTAGCTGGTGCAGGTTGACCATCTGTCGGACCGAATGCCAGGGCACGGTGTTGAGGTTGTTGTAGGACAAGTCCAGATCTTCAAGCGTCGCCGTGAGGTCTTCAAATGCCCTCTGAGAGATGCGACCCAGCTGGTTATTGTTGAGGATGAGATGCTGTAGGCTGACCAGCCCTCGTAGGTCATCTGGACCCAACTCTACTAAACGGTTATTATCCATGTGGAGAGATCGGAGAGTCTCCAGGTCGCCAAAGGAGAACGGCTGGATGTAGCTTATAGTGTTACGGGAGAGTGTAAGGTCCACCAAATCCGTCATGTTGGCAAAGTCTTGCTGGGCAATCCGGAGGATGTAGTTTCCCCCCAAGCGGAGCTCCACGGTGCTGCGATCAATATCATGCGGTACGAAGAGCAAGCCTTTAGCGGGACACAGGGTCCCCAGGGACTCGGATAAGTTCTGACACGTGCAGTATTTGGGGCATGCATGGGCCATCATTGCAGCCATACCCAGGACCAGCAGCTGATAGAGCATGTGGTCCATGGTAGATTCACACAAAAGGACCTGAAAGACAAAAAAAACAAAATAATCAGTTTTGATATTTATTGATATAAAGAACAATTTTTTTCAACTATGCCCTGTGGTTAACTGTTATGTGCTCACGGCAACCCCGAGTTTGAGTCCATGGCCAAACCTGCTCCCCTATCTCTGCCCAGTGCTTTCCTGTCTGCTTTATAGTAAAAGCCCTAAAAATCCTAAACAATATCCAGTATATATAAAAATAAAAAAGGCCAATATCTTTGGATCAAGTTCTTATGACGAAAACTATTTCATGAAGTAATTATTTCATCTAAACTTGTTGTTTCATTTCAATGTTTTCCAGGACCAATGGGTGAGTGAGTAGTTTACTTCATTATTTAATGTTGCTCCATTACATGTTCCAGTGCATTTTCAAGAAATGTTCGGCTGAAACAATCATGCAATGTGCAGCAAAAATAGAGCTGCTCTCACATACAGTTACAGTACAGTCTGAATGTTGTTATACAATATGGAAACTTCGATGTGCCAGAGATGCAGAATGTGCGAAACCGGAAAGTTTCTGCACAAATATTTGCATATGAACAAAATGCATCCCATTATATAATGCTCCAGTTACAGTAGAATGTAATATTTTCACACATTTATATTTGGATGACTAGTTTATACCTTTGCACACATCAATCAAATTCTAAATCAAATCCAATCCAGTACAAAATGAACATTACAATTCCACTCTCCTGCCATTATAACACATTGATTCTCATCTCATTCACATACACATTACTTCATATTTACACTTGCTCCACATTCACACTCACTGCATATTAACACACTCCACACATACCGTACATACGTCACACTCACTTGTTATTTTTTCCAAACATGAAAATCCGTTTCATAACAACTTTTCGTAGACCCTTATTGGACAATTCTCCCGGAAAAGCTTGCGGCACGCCCACGCGATAACCAAGGGGAGTGTGCACACACACAGCCCAGTCTTAAGGCAGCTCGTGGCATAGACACTAAATTTTGAATTTATTGATTTGTGTTCATGGACATATGTTTTATCCACATGTTTTCGTGTCAGTGACCACAAACTTTTTTCTTAATCTACTGTTATTGGTGCAATACTATTCTGCAAATTCTCAAGATTAACATGAGATATGCAGAAACTGTCTGATTTACGGCCAATGTGAGGAGAAGAACAATATGATGCTTAATTATGTTGCCATGGTGATGGTCCCCAACATCTTCTTGTGTAAAGGCTATCGCTATAAAATCGGAACAGGAAGAGTTCGCCGTTGAGCAAATACAATGATAAAAAACTTACTTTATTTTTTTGACTATAACCAATACAATTCCACTCTAGACAGTTTAGATTTCACCTAAAAAGAGTCAGAGCACTCAAATTTGGTCCATGACTCAGAATACGTTCACCTTCCCACCATCTATACCAATCGACTTCATTCTGGACATCTAAATGTGTTTACTCTTGGAGATGCATATGGTGAGATCGTTGCTCTCTTATTACCGTCTCTCCCTCCATTAACATTCAAACTTATCCATTAGCTCTCAAAATATCCACTAAAAGATACAGAGACAGAACAAAATACAACTATTTCATCTATACAGTTGATGTTCTCCTGCCTTCTCTGCCAATACAGACACACAACCGTGACATCACAGTCGACAGCATCATGAGCGCATACAGCGTGTGAAACGGCTTCTTTTCTATCATCAGTGTCATGATGTGCTGGATAAGAACGCAGTTTAACACATTAACAGACCACAGAGAGAGAATCCTTTAATACAGCTGTACGATCATCTCATAAAAGCACCTGCACATCACGAACACTGATCTCATTTATTAAAAGTGATGACAAGACTCCACCACTGACTTATTCAAGGAAATAAATGAAAAGCCATATTTCTCATTCTTTCTTTCTCATACGTGCTTTCCTTTCACTAAAGTCTGTCGATGCGGCTCGGTAAATTGGTTTCCTGAATTCAAGACTCTACAAACAACCGGTTTTCCTAGAACTAAACTATAAGAGAGCTGAAATTCAGTCTGTCTGTTTACGTGATGTTAAAGGTCAGCATTTTTAGTCATTCAGCTATTTTCTAACCTCACAACCTCCTGGCAAAACCTGCTCTAAAGACATCATTTCAGCTCAGCCAATGTTAACAAACGCAGATAATGACGGTCAGGAAGGTGAGAGATTTGAATAGAGACGGACATGGTTTCTCATATTTACTGATTTCTCTCATGCTGTCCAGATGTATTATGTATGAAATTACAAATATGCCCTTTAAACAAAAGAGACGTAGACACACACACACAAACAAAAACTGTCAGCAATGAGGTAAATTCATGTTTTGTCCAGGTGTTCAGTAAAATATGAAGAAAATATGAAACCTGAAGAGGAGAAAATATTGAGTTGCGATTGACCGATCAGAAATATGATTTCGAGCTATGAATTCAAAAGAATGAAACGCACACTTCTCTCGCTTGAATTAATGTTGTGACTTAAGTACGTCCTTTTTAATAAATCAAAACACCTCAGTCAAAATTTGATCTATTAAACATCCAGTGAAGACTATAGAAATGTGTTATCATGCCGGATACGGTTGAGGTTCACTGAGGGGACTCCAGTTGGGGACATTTTGGATATTTTAAAATCACAGATGCAGAAAATGACACATAAGTATGTTTGAAATGTGCATAGTGTTTAGAGGTTATTTCATGAATAAAAGATGAAAATCCTTTACATTTTGAGGAGGAACTCTGTCACCTTTTGAATTCACTCCTTGGACTCCATCCCTTCCCTGTGTTTCTCTTATATTATAGAAAGATTCCTGAAATGAGGGCCGGAGTGATGTGTTAAAACCAAGGATGATTTATTTATACAGTACATTTATAACAAATGATCTTTAATAAATTATTTTAATATGACTTTCACTAAACTCCTGATCTGACTTAAGAGAGATTCTCCTAAACTACAGTCCATTTGCTTTTTAAATGGTGAAAACACTTTTTGTTTCTTTATTTTCTGTTCACTCGTCTGACAAATTTACGCTATATAAACTGTCTGTAAACATTCAGATGTACATGACCTGGAACTTTCCATTAAACCCAGTCACACGGAGAGAAGAACAGTTAATGGTACTCTGAGACAACAGCGGTCATGTTAATACTCTTATCTGTCCTCAGATATCCAATAAAAATGATATGTAGTGCATATTAATTAAAATGGATTAGACATATAATCCCATATCAGAAATGTAAACTGGAGGATTTGATACACGACTGTGGCCTGTGACCCCGTGATAAACCGGCTTGATCTCTGTGACTGAGCGAGTGAGGGAAGGTTAATGGAGTTAAACTTCGTGAACCCTTCAGATCAAGAGTTATAAGTTTCATTCAGGAGACATAAAGCGTGTAATAACCTCAAGAAACAGTCACGACTTTTAATATGACTTCTACAGCATTGACACCATAAAACCATGAATAGAACGTAATAGTATTGATCACCGCTTGACAATCTTTCTTCACCTTTTCCTTGACTATATTAAGATTACAGAATAAGAGAAGAACATATAAAACTACACTTTACGCTGTAAACAGAGATGGCGATAGAGAGGCAGATTGCAGAAACCAGCGCTGTTCACTTACCGACATTGAATGTTCCTTTTAATTAATAATTCATTTATATAATAAAAGTATCATTGGATATTAAAATCATCAGCAATCAATACTGACAATTCTTGAATGATCTTTCATGGAATATTTGCAACGTTTGCAAATCACTGTTTGACTTGAACCATGAATTAAACTGCACTTTTACACTGTAAACAGAGATGGCGATAGAGAGTCAAATTGATTTTGTTTAATGGATGCTTTGTTTTCCTTAAATGATTAAAGGATTTTGTGCAGTGAGCAGCCGGCCGATCTGAATCCTCAATACACATAAACACACAATTCAAATACAGAAAAAACAAGATGGTGTTCTTTTGACTAATCCACTTCAATCTCTTTGTTCAACGTCAAACGTTCCACTTATTTTTTTACAGAGGAATCAATTGCCAATTTCTCTTAAAAGGAAGCGACATGGAGCTTTAATACTGGGCGGGTGAGCTTGACGTTCGCTGATAAAATTTTCCAGAGGATTTGTGCCTCTCTCACGTTCACTAAGCCAAAGAAGACGAAGCGGCGGAGTCAAACAACCGAACATAGAGTGATCTGATGAGACGGCGGAGATGACACATCACTAATGAAGTTTTAAGTATGATTCCGTCTGCAAGTGATGCAGATCGAGCTGAAGATTTCACTGGTGTCACTGTCATCTCTTACCGTCACACGCTGACATTTGGAAGAACTCAAACTCTCAGGAACAGAATAAACACACAAAATCATCAGACGCACAATCACGAATCAGATCTCTGCAACGTTTTCTCTAGACAGCAACAACATCAAATGCGCACCCCTGACCTCTGGATAAAGTCTGTCATCATTTATTCACTGTTATGTTGTTCTTTCTTCTTTGGAAAACACAAGGAAACAACTGAATATTTGTGAAGAACACTGGTCTTTGACTATCATGGAAGACCCTGTCACAAAAGATGGGTGGTGAATAGAAACCAAAGTGATTCGGCTTTGAAACAACATTTACATATTGAATGCAGTTTAAAGGATCTAAAACACACACGTACATCTCCACTCTCAGCCAGTCTGGTCTCATCGTTCCAAGGTTCCCAGAGCGGGCAGGACACAGTCATCACAAATGCTGTGATGATAGAGCTGGACAAAGGCCGTGGCGACTCTACAAAATGTCAGCCGCTATTAGATTATTAATGATAATCTTCTTTTTTTTATTTATTATTTTGCCTTGTTGAGCGAGCACTGTTGTGCAGAGGCTGCAGCTTTTGCCAGAGGGGAACTGGAATCCCCTGGTTAGGCCTGGTTTCCCTCTGAGGTTTTTTTTCTCCTCCAATGGAGTTTTGGGTTCCTCGACACCGTTTGCCTGGCCGGGGGGGCTGCTAGAATATTATAGTTTTATTTAATTAACACTGCATATTGGAATTTATAGTCCGTCTGATATTTGAGCTGTGTTTTGACTTGCATAACGTTATATGTTTTGCTTAAAGTCAATGTTTTCTTGAACAGCTGCTTTGTAACTATTAAAATTGTAAAAAGCGCTATATAAATAAAGCTGATTTGACTTGACTTGACATCTGCAGCAATCTCATTGGCCGGTGAGGAAACAGGTGACCAGCACATGCATCAGCATCATCACCGGCCCAGATATCTCTTCTTCAGGAAGATGAGTGTGTGTGTTTGAGAAAAGATGTATGACATTTAGAAGGTGAGCGCTTGCGTGTCTTTGTTTTATTATTATGTTGGAGGACACTTTAAATTGAACTTTCAAATGAAAGTGCTTTATTCCCGTACTGCTTTCTTCTCAAGAGATCATTTCCGTTGTTCTCGTTCGCCATCTGCTGGGGTTGAGGTGGAAGAGGCGTTGGTGTGATCGAGGTGTCTTTCAGGTGTGTGTTTGCAAAAGCATGCTTATCACACCTGATGTGTTATCCAAGCGTCAGCTCTGAGCAAACATCTCTGACAAACTTTTTATTTATATTACTTTTATTACATTTGTACTTTTTTCTAACCTGTATTCTGCTGCTCTGCCATAGGTGAAGCCTATCAATCAAGTCTCACAATCCTCCTGATTCCAGCTGAACATCGATGACATACCTGAAGAGAAACAAGAGCAGGTGTGAGAAAGAAAAAAACATTACATTTACATTTTCACAATTGCCTTATAATGGTGTGTATGACACACCCTTTCTTCACACATAATAAAATAATTTACACTTATATCAATCAGTCATGTATTTTATTTGTTAAGTAGATGTGTAACAATGGCATTATTCAGATATTAAAGCCCCATTGAAATAAAAATTACACTGCTTATTTTTTCATGAAATATTGCTGCGTTGATTGTATACAGTTATCATCAATGTGGGCCATTATCTTTTTAAAAATCGTGTGCCATCTGAAAATCTGAAAATGCCCTTCTGCCCTCTAGTGACAATAGAAACTTTATCTTAAGTCTCATCTGCGTCTCAGATATTTCTCGAGTCAGAAGAGATCAACAAGGTGTCAAACTGAGCTCAGATTTGTCAAGTCTGCAATCAAAAGTCAATATTATTGAAGATCCCGATACGAACGCAAACATTTATCATCAAATTTAGTCAAATCCAGAACCTGAGCAATAATATCTCTCTCTGTGAGGGCAGATTTGATGGGATTAATGTCAAGCTTCATTGTTTTATAATGAATGTAATAATAGAGATTTTCACAGGTGTGAACAGGATTAGACGCATTCAGACGATTCAAGGCAAATTCCTTCTTATTCGAGAGTGCTATTGTTGTTTGCGTTCTGTGAGAAATGGATCGTTGATAAGAGTTTAATGCATATTTGCCGGGGCCAGAAATGGCTTGAAGATCTGAATCGCTTTGAACGCTTCAACTAACACAGAAGCGTTAAAAATAGAAGGCTTTCCTCTGATAAAGACCGTCCACCCGTAAAGTCTATAATTGGTGCACAGTTTGCAGGATCAACAGCGCCGTCTCACCTGTCAGATGATTTCAGAACAAGCTAAAGAGAGAGAGAGAGAATATTTCAATAACCGGCTGAAGAGAAATGACATCTCTTTACCACAGCTCATCTCTTTCATTAGATTATTGTGACAGTCACACTTATTCATGTGTATTCAAGATAATAACACCATTTAGCGCTATGATTCGAATTTCATTCACTAATAATTATACAGACATTTTTAATACACACAACATGTTTTTTTTTTACACACATCACAAACTGGTTCTTTATTCATGTTCATGAAGCCACTTGTTGCCACGGTGTTGTTTACGTTTTCTGATGTGGTCTATATTTTCATTTGTACTAGTAAGATTGATCAGTTTCTAAAATCAGATTGGGTTTATTTCGATGGATTTCACACGTGCCAGTTGACCATAACCCAAAACAAAAGCCCCCTGCTGTCAGTTACGTTTAGTTTGTGTGACATTCTGGAGTGAGTCTTAGGCCGCTGAAATATTGATGTGATGAGACTCCTGGAGGTGGACTTGCTGCTGATCTTCTGTTAGATGAACTCAAGGTCACAAGATTCCTGATGACCTCTGACCTCACCCTGCATCAGCATCAGAGGTACACATGTTTCAAGTCCACAAACACACATCACATTCTACATCACCTTTCCTGGAGGGCAGGACCCATACAAACACCTCAGACTGCTGAACTGATCGGATGCCAGGCGTCTCATGACTCTATGGCTTCAGATCTGTGACAGTAAAGCCCATTCGTCTGCCTACATTTTCTGATTATAACTCAATGTATGTTTTGTATATCAAGAGGTATTCATTTAAAGTTCCAAGAGGTCAGGATTTTATATGTTTTTTTCCAAATGGAGGTTCGGACAGTATTTTAAAAAAAAGAAAATGTGATATATTTAGCCCAGTTTTATATATATATATATATATATACACACCGGCAGCGGTCCAGTCTGGTGTATGTATACAGTCAAGGGCTACGTCAGTAAATCTCTGTCAGACAGTATGAAGTCCTCTTTCGTGCTTGAATGAACAAAACAGCACAAGATTATGCCAGAGAGGTCCAGCATTTTGAATGCAAACAGTTGTGAAAATAGGAAAGGGCGTCAGATATGCATCAAGCTGCAGCTCTTAAAGGGGCGGTGTTCCTAAACCTGCTGCTGTAAACCTCTTTTTTTAGCATTAAAGACTGTAAAGTGTTTGAGAACTTCATTCAAGTTCTGTATATTTTCTACCTGTTAGACATGGTAGCTGTCAATTATACTGTACTTCAATGTTGAACCGCTATGATGAATGTTAAAATAAAGAAATAATCGATATAATAGAGACATACGTTGCAGTACTAATATCAGAATGTTGGCTTTCATTCATAAAATGATGCTGTTAAAGAAATCTGTTGTTTCCACATTAATTTGAAGATTAAATGTGAAATTATTAGAATGTAAAAGTATATTCAAAAACATTAATGTTATGTGAGATTCATTGCGGTTAAACAAAGAAAAATGTGCAATTAATCAGATCAAATGTTTTAATGGATTGACTGCTAAAGCTTCTTTACCATGACTGTGCTTCTCACCAGCATTTGAAATTCTCACTGCTGTTCCTGAAATCAGAAGAGAAGAGCACATCCGCCCATCAGACAGACTCCGTCTAGACCTCAGACAGCACACTCATCGTCTGATGCACACTGCACATTAACATCCAAAGGCTTTCCAGAGCCATAAGCTTGAATCTGATCTGTTCAGCTGTATGCAATTTCCAGGAGTGAAGATGAACTTTCCAGACGTTCTACTGGGAAACAAACAACGTTTACATGCGACCGTAGGGCTGTGAAATTAATCGTTATTGATTTTCAATTTCAATTATGGGTTCCAAAAATGACAAAAACAAAACAATCTGGGTAAAATGGTTTCTGAGCCATCTTATGTTTTGCGGGGATTGTCTCATTTCTTCTTGTGTTATAAATCCACAGCGCACTTCCCCTCGAGGTTAAGACACGTGTGAGTTTACAGGGCAGTGGACAACATATTATCAACATAAACAGCAGTTAATTGGTCTTTATGTAATAGATCTGTATTTATTTGAGATATGAATTATTTATATTTAACTTTATCCTTTTTTGTTGAATCCACTGTTTAAAAGATGACTTTTTATTTGCTAATTAATTTTTTAATTCAACAAATACATGTCGTTGTCAAAGTTAATCATTGTGGAAAATAATTGTGTATTAAATATAAGCCATAATAATTGTTATTATAATTAATTTGATGGAGCAGCCCTAGCTTAACAAATAAACAATTTTTCATAAAAATAGACAAATTAAGCTTGAAATAAGTTAATCATTTCTGGTTTATCAAAATGTATAAACATGCTGTTTTTCAAGCATCGTGCCAAAATTATATCTATTAATCATCATTACCACACGTATTCACTCATCATATTTATCAAACTTATAATGTTTATCATTTTAATTAAAACAAATCACATTTATCATTATATACAGTATATGTGTAAAACTCCCAAACGGGGTTACAAAGCCCAACCAACCAGGGTTTGGCATCGGACGATGTCTATAGTGAAACAATGTGTTATAAAGTGAGGCACGTATAGGCACAAGCTGTGCAAAGACACGTTTTCTACAGCTCGAGCTGTGCAGTTATAAATTAAGGCGTGTGTCATCTGTACAGTGTGAGCTTCACAGATATAAAGTGAGGCTTGATTGTATTGTTATTCTGATATTCAATCTATAGGTTCTAAAGTGTTTTTTCTTTCTACAAGTGTTTCATTCTTTATACAATTCAGACATGCATCTTCTTTGAACAACGCAGGCTGCGCAGACATGCATCTTCTTTGAACAACGCAGGCTGCTCAGACATGCATCTTCTTTAAACTATGCAGGCTGTGCAGAAATGCATCTTCTTTAAACAACGCAGGCTGCGCAGACATGCATCTCCTTTGAACAACGGAGGCTGTTCAGACATGCATCTTCTTTCAACAACTCAGGCTGTGTAGAAATGCATCTTCTTTAAACAACGCAGGCTGTTCAGACATGCATCTTCTTTCAACAACTCAGGCTGTGCAGAAATGCATCTTCTTTAAACAACGCAGGCTGTTCAGACATGCATCTTCTTTCAACAACTCAGGCTGTGCAGAAATGCATCTTCTTTAAACAACGCAGGCTGCGCAGACATGCATCTTCTTTAAACAACGCAGGCTGTGCAGAAATGCATCTTCTTTAAACAACGCAGGCTGCGCAGACATGCATCTTCTTTGAACAACGCAGGCTGTGCAGACATGCATCTTCTTTCAACAACTCAGGCTGTGCAGAAATGCATCTTCTTTAAACAACGCAGGCTGTGCAGACATGCATCTTCTTTAAACAACGCAGGCTGCGCAGAAATGCATCTTCTTTCAACAACGCAGGCTGTGCAGAAATGCATCTTCTTTAAACAACGCAGGCTGTGCAGACATGCATCTTCTTTGAACAACGCAGGCTGTTCAGACATGCATCTTCTTTAAACAACGCAGGCTGCGCAGACATGCATCTTCTTTCAACAACGCAGGCTGCGCAGACATGCATCTTCTTTGAACAACGCAGGCTGTTCAGACATGCATCTTCTTTAAACAACGCAGGCTGCGCAGAAATGCATCTTCTTTCAACAACTCAGGCTGTGCAGAAATGCATCTTCTTTAAACAACGCAGGCTGTGCAGACATGCATCTTCTTTGAACAACGCAGGCTGTGCAGACATGCATCTTCTTTAAACAACGCAGGCTGTGCAGACATGCATCTTCTTTGAACAACGCAGGCTGTGCAGACATGCATCTTCTTTGAACAACGCAGGCTGCTCAGACATGCATCTTCTTTAAACTATGCAGGCTGTGCAGAAATGCATCTTCTTTAAACAACGCAGGCTGCGCAGAAATGCATCTTCTTTGAACAACGCAGGCTGCGCAGACATGCATCTTCTTTATAAAAGGCGGGCTGCTCAGAAATGCATCTTCATTATAGTACTTCATTACAGAGTTATAAAGTCTGGCGGGTCTGCGCAAAATGTGCATACTCTTTATACAGCGCGAGCTCCACAGTTATGAAGTCAGGCCATGGAAAGTCTCTGTGTGTTTTTCTGATGGGTTCCCAGTGTTATTTTCATGCGCTGATGAACATCATTAACAGCACACGGCTCTCCATCGATCCACTGACAACCTGCTGCTGCGTTTACAGACACAGAAACAGCAGTGGACACAGATATCAACCTCCAAACAAACATCTCCAGTGCAGTCGAGTGAGCCGTCATTCAGTCTTTAAGTGGGTGTGTTACAGAGCTAATGATGAATAATGTGTCTTTAACATTCATCGTGTGTCTGAGGTTAAAAAAATGTATCTGTTCTCTTTAGCAGAAAGCGTGCTGTCCCGCTCGGCTCATGATGGATGAGCAGATCCGCACCAGCTGAGGCTTACATAAACATAGCGTCTCGTTCTGTGAACTTCCATCATCGTCCTGCACATCGTTGACATTCGGAGCAGATGTTACTTAGACACGGAAAAGGAGAGCACGGATAATCGGCATCTCAGCCGGCGGATCGCCGTAGTAATCAAAATCAAAACTCATTAGTGCAGAACGCTCCACAGATGTCTGCGGAATTTCAACATCTATCAATCATAAAGTACCACGCATTCCCACCCCATGTGTGTTTATTTTCCATGTTTGAGAAAGCACATTAAACACAGCTTTACATAAAAGGGAAGGAAACGGAGATGCGGACAAATGTTGAGCAATGTAGATACTACCAGATTACATTTACAGTCGAGCAGGATATCTGCATAAATCCCTCGATTTGATTGCTTCAACTCAATTGAAATGGCAGTCAGAATGACTGTTTAGAGATGTTCACAATGCTGTACAGGGAACAGTTATTTACGAACGGTGGATTACATCTTTTATGCATTTGGCAGATATCTTTATCCAAAGTGATTTACAGTGTGATTAGACATGTGCCGGTGTTCGGTAGTACGGTCACTGTGAAGAAAAATTCACCTTATCTTTTCTTTTGACAGGATAAAATAACACCCTGTTTATGCTGCGCATGCGCAGTCGTGGCTCTGATGTAAACAGCCTCACGTGGAGAAGAATAGGGGAAGGCGGAGCGCTGCCGATGTAACGGGTGCAAGCTAGTGAAGAGCTGTGCAGTGTGTAAGCCTCACTCCCCAACCAATCATGTCTTTTATTATGTTATCATGTTTTTATTGTGTTTATTGTGGCTTAAAATCAAAACAAACCAATTGCAGTTTGATTGATTTGAAATTGGAATGCACTATAAAAACATCCTTTTTTGAAGTTTTAAAAACGTAGTTATCTCATTTTGCAACCAAACTCTTCATATATTTAAATATATACATAGAAAATAGATTTTTATACTTTTCTTACATATATACATGTATGTGTTTATAAATACAAAATTAATAAGCACAGACATATATTACGTAAAAAAACATTTATTCTGGATGTGACTAATCGTTTAACAGCCCTGATTTTATTATTTCAAACGAAGTAAGAGTCCCATGTGGTGAAGACACAAAAGAGGATTTACATTCATCAAATTGAATTTAAAACAGATTTAATACCGGTACAGGAACTTGTACATTTGTAAGCAAAGCATTCTGACATCTTATCAGAGGCTCTCTAGAGGAACATCATTCATCTGCTCATGTACTTTCTCTTCAGGACAGAAACAATTGTACCTTGAATAAATTCATTTCACAGAGGGCAGCACATTCACCTCGAGCAGCTTTACCCAACATCTCAGGTCACCAGCATTAAACTGCTTACTGTACAAGAACAGAGCTCTAACCAGCTTCACTTCTGTCCGACAACATCATTCTACAGAATATCATCTGAAGAGATCAGCAGATGGAATATTTCTGATTCTGCTAAATATAGATGAAACAAACAATGTATTTTCACGCACAGAACCGATCACACCACACACACAAAAAACATTGCAAAGAGAATATATATATATATATATTATTTTACCGTCGTTTCATGTTTCTCTCAAGTGTAGTTTGGATCGAACAGCAATAATAGAATCTATTGTACGCTGACAATCGAATTTTGTAGATCTTCATTGAGATTTTCTTCATCCAAATCACAGCTCTCTGTTTGAATTAATGATATTTCTGAGAGCTAAATGGAAAAATATATCTAACATGGAGGAAAATCTCCCTATAGACCCCCTGAGCCATTAAAGCAAATAGACTCGAGCTCTGCATGCCACGATTTCACTAATAAAAGCATTTCTGCAGTCAGTTTCTATCAGCGAGAGACACAGGCAGCCAGTGAACTGTGGAGGTGTGTGTCTGTGACTCCTAATGTGTTTCGTCCCACTGGAGAAAGTGTATGAAGACTCAATTCAGCCACTCGGCGACATCAATTACAGCCGAACGACTGTAGCGCTGCCGCCTGACACAGAAATGATCTCACAACACCACCGTCAACGGAAAAAATGAAAACTTTCATGCGTTTTAGCCATTCATTTACACAACGATAGTGTTTTGGGGTCTAAAACGGGGTTTAATGTGCAAGGTTTTGCAAATGATATCGTTGTCATCCGAAAGGCGAGAAATCTGTGATGTCATGCGTATTTCGTGTTCCATCTATGGACGAAGAAGTTTTAATTGAATTAAATACGATTAGTATACAATCAAATATTTATATACATTTAAATTATTGTAACTTAAGTCTAAAATAAATGGTTATATTATAACCAAACACAGGGTCAGCATGTGCGTCCAATGAAACGCATTTCTTTACAATGCAACATCGCCAGCTAGCGGCCTGCCGTGTCATGTTCGCGATCCGTTTTGTATGCATTTCCGTTCATTGCAAATCAGTGTTGTGTAAATGTACACTTAGAAAAAGATTCTTCCACGATTGTTCTTCCTGTGTTTGACAGAAATAAATAAAAGTATACAGATTTGAGAACACTCACTCTCGCATGTCGTCCAACAGAAAATGATTTCCCAATCTCAATATACATTTGAATAAACATGTAAGAGAACAAAAATAAATGTTGAAGTGTGCTCAAAAATATGTTGTTTACTTGCTATTAAGTTCACAATGCACACCACTTCTTCATGAAGTTTGCAGTTTAACAATCACAGCTTCTCGGTTTGGACGATAAACATATTTTTAACAAGTCACAGATTTCCGCACTGAAAGTAAACATCCATTTCCAGCGATTAAGCGAGTTCTTAAAACTTAAAGCTATTCCATATGGTGTGGATGTCAGCAGTAAGGCACTTAACTTCCAAGTGCTGCTGTTTTCATAAATCCCTAAACAAAAGCATTCAGAGTGCTGAGGCGGCAGGAAAAAACACATCCAGGCCACAATCACATGGGCTCACGCCGCTCTCATATCAGAGACTCAAAGCCGATTCATTCTGACGTGCTTCATTTCCCTAAGATGAATGTGAGATTCATTTTCCTCAGCGGTCTGAGTGGGCGAACACGCCGTACCCTCAGAAAAACAATACAGACGCTTGAATATTTCACCGCTTCTTATTCTCTTCGTTCAATGGGTTTCGTTTAACTCTCCAGCGGCAACAAGACATCAACCCCCATCTGCATGTGTGTGAAACATCCAGAGAATCCAGAAATAAAACCATCAGTCGATGATATAATGAATCAAACACACAGCTTTGCATTTCAGCTTTGATCAAACATGTTTGTGAAATTAGTAGATAATGATCAAAAGAAATACGCCATAAGTAGATGTTACTGAGATGTTGCTCTTTCATACATTTGATGGAGTTTTCATTTGAGGAAGAAATGCTGAAACACATGAAGAGTCTGGAGATGTAAATGAATGTAGATTGGAGCGGTCAAATCATCTGGATTTGAGTTCATTGGATTCGAGAGTCGAGATCTTCAATAATATCGATTATCGTTTGATTGCAGACTTGACAGATCTGAGCTCAGTTAGACACATGGTTGACATCTCTTCTCAAACTCTGATGACAGACACATTTGTCAGATTTCTGACTCTTTTCTCATAGGCCAAAGCAGGTTGGCTGGTCAGGCTGGAAGACCAGCTAAAACCACTTTAACAACAGCTTGACCAGGGTGAAATCTTGACCAGATCGGCTTGTCCTTGCTGGTTTAAGATGTTTCTTAAAATGTCGATGTTTTCCACACCAGCCTGCCATACCAGCTGAAACCAGTTTACAAGGTTAGGCCGGTTTTAACCATTTTGAGATGATCTCTTAATTGTTTTCCACAGCTTTATACATGTATACAGACGAAGATAAACATGAAATGGAATAATGGCATGATACAGAAAGCAAGGTTAAACATTTCCAGTGTGCAAAATCAGATGGCCGTCGACTCCTGGAGATTCATGCGTGTGTGTGATCTGAGGCCGAGAAGAATTTTCCATTAATTCCCAGTTTCTTAAGACCACCGCCGGCACATCACATGTCTCCTGCCAGCATCACCTTTCTGCCCGTGTGGATAAATAACTGCAGAAAATCTCTGTGCTTCTGAATTACAGGAAAGCTTGAGGTTTGGTTTGCTGGAGGGGCAATTACGAGCCGCTGTGTTTCTGCATGGTGCCGCTGGAAAGGTGAAAGCAGTTATGAATGCCCTAATGCTTTCACGCTGTGTGCTGTGAAGCTATCAGAAGACATTTCAAAGCCAACTGTCAAAGAGATACAGGGAGGTCTCATGGGTTTGCATTATTTTTCAGCCTTAAGAGTCTGGCCGCCAAAGACCGTAGCGCGCAAAGATGTCAAACTCAGTAGGGTGGTCTCAAATCCAACCCACTACTAGATTGGATCAAGGTTTGGCTGAGAGAAAAACAAGACTGGAAGGACACAAAACTACACTTAGCGGTGCCTCTTAAAAGAAGCAGCATATTATAAAAATATTTTATGATATTAAACTTCCAGAAGTGTCCATGGGCAAAGATGACCCCCATCGAGTGCATGTCTCAAGCCAATTTAAATTTCAACCTCAATTTCTTCATGTAGCACTTTTTACAATGTTGAATTAAATTAGCATTATTGCAAATGTTGTTGACCTCATAGATAGATTTTAACCAAAGACTCACCGATATATCGGTATCGGCAGATATCACTCTGAAGTCCAAATAATCAGCTATCGTATCGGTGGATACATTTTTATATATGAACCTATTAAAATGGCATACAGTTATTTCTGAGACTACGTGACACTTAATAAATTACTTTTTTAGTACAGGAGAGTAACAAAGTATATTGCAATAATACCAAGAGTTTAACATGCAAAACAAAGTGTGTAGTAATAAGAAAAAGTGAAGCGGTGACGTCTAAGATGGAAAATTATATGAAAACTATTTTATCAGAATTGAAAAAAACCCAACGCTAAGCTCATGTCAGTAAGAAAGCAAGCCGAGATGATCTCATTGAGATGAACCCTATCATAGAACCTTCTCCAGAGATTAAAGACCTTATCTCCTCCCCGAAGAAGTAATCGATTGGCACCCGAGATACAAGCAGCAAAAGCTTTGATTCATAAGTTCTGAGTACCGCCTGAGCTTCAAAAGATCTCCATATGCGCTAGCAGATGGCAGGATGCTTTTGTCAGTGGAGATATGCATACCCGCGTGTGCTCACCAGGTTCTTGGCCGCCGCGCAGCCGCCATGTGGCCCGTGGGCAGGTGTGGAACGGGTGCTAAGCCTGTCATGTACTGAGGTGACTGGGATCAGAAGTGAGAGGAGGCATCAGAGGTCTTGAGAACAGCGGTGGGATGGTGGGAGGCGATGGTGCTCTACAGTCTCCGTCCCCGCTGGACAGGCTCAAATGAGAAAACCTCACGTAAGACACTTGGAAGAACACTGGAAAGATACTTGAGGGTTCGAGGTTATAAAACGTATTTTATTTCAAGTGCCCCTCACAAAAAGAGATCATTTCATTTATATCGCATGTGTGGTACGTGCTGTGTTCATTGCTTCGTGATGAGAATACTTCCAGCAGAGAATACTGAAGTCGACGTAAAAATCCATTTACAACCCACTGACCTTTGGTAATTGAATCAAGTGAGATGTATATGTAGGCAGAGAATTGATTTTCCTCTTTTTAAATTGACTGGATGGTAGAAAAGTGTCAGAGTTTGACCTGTCACTTCTAGAAGACCACACCCTTGCTGAAACAAAACTGGGACACAATTGGATGAAACTTAAGATGCCTTTGTGACATCAGGTGAAAAAGGCGGAGTTATAATTTTGATTAAACATTACGACTTTTTATTTTAATATTGTGTTAATATTTGAAGTACATTTGAAAGTGAAAAGGTTCTCGAGTTTGATTCACAAGAAACACACAAACTGATCAAATGTATCTTGAATGCTTTGGATTAAAGGCCAAATTTATCAATTAAAGCATTTCCTGTCAATGTTCTTCACATGACCCAAACATGATCCATGTAGTTATTCCTTCCAGACATCGATGAGATTTCATTATTGTAGAAGAATTTAATTTAAGAGAAACATGGAAGACTAGAGTTGATTCTTAGCTCTGAAAGAGCAATAGCATTATCCTCTGGGTTCACATGTGAACTGGTTTAGCTGTGTTTTATTGACATAAGCTCCATAAGCAGCTTACACACATGACAAAGACGGAAAACCTCCTTCATGAAGGAAAATTCAAACAATCCAAAGTTACTCTTTTTTTCAGATTTTCTCCTTTTTACTCACACTTTACCAACATAACTCTTTGTTGATTCTGTAACCAAGCAGTTGATAGATGCTTCTTTAGAAAAACGAAACCAAAACCATTCAGGTTATAGTTCCAGAACGCATGGGAAACGAATATGAGAATAACTGAAAACAACAATATGTTCATACATTTTTGTTATGACATAAACATGTTTTCTTGCTGACGATTTCAAACATCCTTTGTATTTTATTTGTATTCGGTGTACTTTTCAGTAGATGTCAAAGTTGCTTTGGGGTCAATTTGACCAAAAACATACAGTAACTGGAGGGGTAAATCAAATCTGCAGAGAAACAGCTACACTACCAAAAGGGTTCTACCATGGCATCACTGTGAAGTTCCTTTCAGCAGTGAAGGCCAGCACGAATAACACAAGAATAAAGTTGTGAATGAATAAATACAAACAAGCAGCACTTAGCAAACAAACTTCATGCTTTGTTCAGTCCCAAACCCTTCATTCAACTGAATTAACACAAACAAAACTTAATCAAAGGGCGAACATCAGTGTTTCAGACTGTGAGAAGAAACGGACCCATCTACTGTTTTAAACAGAGGTTGTTCACAAAAATGAACAGCTGTCATCCTTCTCAACAACAAAAATTGCTAAAGCGGCAAGTAACACACAGAACACAAACAGACGTCAAGCATTTATCATTCAAAGCAGATGGCATCAACACTTTCTGAGTTTAGTTGCCAGATAAACTCGAGGGTTTTGCTTTGGTTCTTTCAGTCATTGGCACTGTCTGGACTTTCATTTATTTGCGTTTGTCACTGTATTTAGATATTCCGCAATATTCACGTTCTCTGTTTAAAGACGGATAACATGGCAATTTACTTTCTATTAGCACGTCTCATTTCATCCTCAACACGGTGTCCCACACAGACATCAATGAGCGTGTCTGATAGCAATTTCAGATAGCAAATGAGGCCCTGACATGTGACACACCAGAACACCGGCGGCCGATGTGTTTCTCTCCCGATGTACAGTATTACTTCTAAATGAGCAACCCAGCTAACACAGAATGTCCTGAAGACGTCCACTCTTAGGCCAAAATCCCAAAATTGGACGTGGTCACTTAAACGGACAAATAAAATCACAAATTTATTGAATCCTCCATGTGTTTATATTAAATTAGAAAAATAATGTTAACAATGCGCCTGTTTGGTCATTTGGACGTATCCATCACGTCCCAGATCTCAAATCAAATTCCTTTACTGACACTCGACCATATACACAAGTGCAACAGTAGGTGAAATTCTGGGGTGCAGTTCCGACCAGTTGTGACAAATATGGTACATCTTAGGAGGTAATCACCATATCCCAACGATCAAAGGATATGGGATATATTAGCATTATTGCAAATGTGGTTTTGGAATATATGGGAATCACATAGTTATGTCACTGGAACGTTATTTGGTACGTCGCTGGAACACATATGGTCAGGTACAGGTACGTTCTCACAATATAACTGTGGGGAGTCACTTATACACTGTATACTTACCCATCATTTAAAAAGAAGGGATAAAGGGATAAAAACTTTACTTATGCAAGTCATCCCAGATGTATGACTTTCCTTCTTTAGTGCAAGAGATTTTTATATTTGAGACGTATTTAATGATCAAATCACACAAGTCCTACACACGTGAGATGGTGTGAGGATGAGAGTAACGCATATTCTTTACGATTTCTTACACACACAAAACAAAAAAACAGCACACGTGTTTGGAATGACCGGAGGCGGGTCAATAATGACACAACCGCTGCGTTAAACATTAACGTTCTGTTGACGTCAGGTGGAATGATGGGACTCTTCTGAGCAGATCTGTGTGGGAGAGACGGACATCTGAAATCTGAATGACAGGTGTGTCCCAAACCTCTGAGACCCTGAAAGATCCATTTCTCACAGAATTACACTGCTGTCTGGTTTCTCCCTCTACCCTCTTCAGATTACCTCACACAATACATCCCATAAACACAGGCGAGGCACAAAGAGGTGAAATATGCAGTCTGCTGGAAGGCAATAAGGGTTTTTTATCAAGCATGTATTGTACGTGTAGGAGAGACTGGGGCTAGTTGTCACATGAAGTCACAAGTAGGGTTGTCACGGTACCATAAACGTATCTATAATAGCAGAGGTATCACAATCACAATAAGTTTGCAAAAAAAAGCTTGCAGAATTAACTATAGTAATTGGATGAACTGTAGCAAATACTGTAGTCTTTTAATAATAATAAACTTTTTGTTTATTGTGGTAAGACTCAAAAATACGTCTAGGAAGAGTGTCTAGTGTCTAGGAATTTTAGTAATGCTTAAGTGCACTTTTCACGTGGGAACTAATTCAAATGTGCGATAAATCTCATCTACACAGTAGCGTTTATAAAGGGAAATGTTAGGATTGTATTTAAAAACACATACAAACTATATATTCTGAATGTGATTAATCGTGGAACAGAACTCGATTAATCGCATCCAATAAATATATTATTCTATAGCAGCAGAACACTGAGAATGTAAAGCGTGAATCATAAGGACAAAACCGGACAATCCTAATGCACTGTGAGTCAACCAGTTCAGCTTTTCTTCTTTTGTTTTCAATGAAATGAAACTGAAATGTGTTTGTGGTGTAAATAGTATATGTCAACAGTTATTCCCAAAGAGCTTTAATAAAGTTGTTAAGCTTTGTTTGTAGCTTCTTCAAAAACTACAGCTCAAGTAACTTTTGCCCTGACAGTAAGTCCATCTACAAACTTTCTGGCAAACTCCGACAGGCAAAGTATTAACAGCAACACACAAATTCTCTCTGTCATTAAGACGACGCTCCCGTCCGCCAGCTCAAACCACCAAAGTGAATCTTAGCAGAAGAACTGCAGAGGTTGTGTTTGTGTAACCGGCGGTTTAAGTGACCTCGGATCAGAAGAGCCGGCTGTCGGATAGAAGGGAATTAGATTTTGGGTCAATAAATGCTGCGAGACCTCCTAAACTTCCTCACGTCTTGGAGCTTTATTCAGGTATTTAGCGTTGAGGTTAGAAGCTTATGTCAATGAGATCCTCAGAACCCTGCTCTCATCTTTAATTCCTCACGGACACACTTTAATGGAAGTTCTATGGTAATCGCAGCCCTCCGTCAGCTCAGGGGTTTATCTCGGACCACAACACACATCAATACGGCTCAAGAAGACGAACAAAACCTAAATCTACTGGGTCACCAAAATGGAAAAATGTAGAAAATAACATGTCATTTAAAGTCATAATAGCAGGGTGTCACGATTCAGTTCAATAGACTCTTTTTTTATATCATAGGAGAAGGTGATTGGTTGAGCTCAAGTCATTTCTTGTCTTTTCTGGGACGTTAGGGCCGCAACAAGCGATTATTTTGATAATCGACTAATCTATCGACTATTGTGGCGATTAATCATTGAGTTCTTACTGTTGTCAAACATCTATCAACACTGTTGATATTATTAGTACAGCAAACTCGACAACAAAAATATTTGCTCACTATAAATTAAATCGTTGCAGCCCTATACAGCATAAATATTTTAAGAAAGTGTTGTAACCAAACAACATTGACTTCCATTGTATGAACACAGAACCACCGAAAAGAAAGATCTTTGTTTGTGTTTCACAGAAGAACGAGTCACATACAGGTTTTGAATGACACGAGGAGGAATAAATGATTAGAGTTTTTCTTTTTTGGTGAATTGTCGTTTTTGAGTTATACAGAGATGATCTGATGCTATCAGCGTCTCTGTGCCGTGACGAAAGACGAATGACAACATGATGGAGGAATAACTGCAAAACCTTTGGAGTTTTGCTGAGAAACTCTGGAAATCAAGTCTTAAAATACCCTGAAGCCGTGCGATTGATTTGAACAAAACTCCCGCCATGCATGACAGAATCACAGTTACAGATTCACAGATTCAGAGAGCGTGAGAAGCTCTCAGTGATGCTCCACAGTCATGTTCTTCAGACCGGAGCACACAGCTTTCAATTTCAGCTTGTGTTAAAATGTATTAAATAATCATGTATGAATGTCGTCGAAATGAGATTAGCGACAACAGTCGTCCTTCTGGGATCCTTCTTTATAGTCGTCCTTCTGGGACGCGTGAAGCAAATCATTCAGGAATCAGTTGTAATGAAGTTCTCCCCTTACAATTTACACCCAAAAAAATACTCTAGCGCTTGACATCACTATAAAGATGTATTTTATACTACAACATACCATTTGTCTGTGATGTGCACGATGACAAGATGAGGAATCGATTAATACAACTGAACCATTAAAGGAACAATACAGTGTTTTTGGGAGGATCTAGTGTCAGGAATACGGATGCAAGATAACATTTTTGGCCATATCGGTACCGGCCGATATATTATAGCCGATAAATCATAAATAATTTCCTCTGGTTAAACATGTGTCTTTCTGTCATTAACATTCACTTACTGCTATTAGCAAAACATTGTTTGTATATGTAGATAAAACAAAAGTATATTGTTTGAATCAGACTGCTCTCTTTCGGTCTTGACTTCTGGCTATTAAAAACATTTTTCTTAGAAAAGTTTGAAGGTTAAATAATCTTTAACTAGTGTAAAGTAGCCTTCGTACATGATTTTCAGGGGGAAAAGAGAAATTGCAGTGAATGTTTTGATATAAAAGCAGTTGTGCACTTTTTGCCTTTTGTTTCAGTCTTAGGAAATGTTATATTATTATCTACATACTGTATATCGGCTTCCAATGTTAAAGAATCATCGGATATCCATCCATCTTCTTCCGCTTCTCATAATCATCGGTTATCAGCCAAAATTCACATATCGTTCCATCCCTAGACATAAATGCAAAATAATTTACAAAACAATGTCTTCAGAGGTGTATAAAGACCTTACGTAATGAACCGTTATATTTGTAATAACTTAGAATAAGCTATTTATATCTACATACACTGAATTCGCAGCCATGTTTTGTACAGCAGCCATAACCAGACAAAAAACTCTACAAAACGCGTTTCTTCTTGCTCTCCCCTGCGGTGTAACGTTAGTGGTGAAACGGATCGCGGATGAAACGGATCACGGATGATCCGTACGGATCGTACCCTACGGTTCGGAATGCACGTGACACACGGATTAACTAAATGTATTCATCATTTAATATTGTACGTGCTCCCTCTCCAGAACAATATTAAAGCTGTGACAGATAAACAATGACGTCAAAACTGCTCCATCACACAGCTAATATTACAACAACATATCTTGGTTCTAACAAAACGAAAACAATTTTACTCACATACTGATCCGAATCAAAGCAACCTCCTCGGGGATGAATTTTTCTCTCCAACGTCTCTCTGCTGGAAAGTATCTCCATAGAAATCTATGAGTATCTCTGCTAAAAGCTTTAGTACCTGCGAGTCCTAAGGTGTCTCTGCTGGAAAGTCTTTATAACATTCACGCATGTCCTTGCTCCTGCCTGACTTTTATCCTTCTAAAATACAACACTAGTGGCCGCGTTAAATCAAAAACTGCGCCTTTAAAGAAAATAGACCAAAAAGGGTGATGAAAGGAGGAATCGATTTTCCCTTGATCTTTTGACGTATAAGAGGTTTTGATATCATTTATACATCCTGCAGTTTCATATATTAAAACGTCCTCATAAATAATGAAGTCAATGACACAATGTAACAAATTTTTTGGAAAGTTGTGTTTTGCTTAAATTTTTACTATGAAGTTTAACATGCTGAATACGAAAGCCGTTTTTTTCACCATCGATGGTACTCACAAAAACACAAAATATGTTCACACATTTAAACATTTCTGTATCATTACTTGTACGCAGAAATGACAAGGTACTGTCATAACAGTTTAACATAACAGTTACTAAACTTAAGAAGTGTACATTTAATTGTTTTTGTCTTTTATGACTTATTCTGTCCTCACGAACCTAGTTACAGACAAAGTCACCCATCACCGTGTCATCCCACCTTCCCTGTGCTACAGACATTTCTAGAATCCTCTGATAGTGACATTTGGAAAATATGTGAAAATGAGTACGGTTTTTGCTTATTTGCAACATACTGATATATCGTAAATAATGATTCTATGATAGCTAAATAAATATACACTAAAACCCACTAAAAATACATTTTCCCACAATAATTAGCACCACAGAATTGTACAAGAAGTATAGAAAGGTCGGGTGAAACAACACTTTGTTATGAAAGTGATTTCCGGAAAACTAGAGTGTGAAACAGCTGGATGTTTTCAATCAGGTCATTTTCATATGACCTGCTTACAGCAAGACAACAACACCCACTTTTACATTATCACAAATTTGGCTCCGCCCAAAGGTTATTGTAGGATGAATGGACATAAAGAAAAGACGGACAATATAACAACACCTCAACTATTCTCTTGAAAGATTTAATCCACACTGAAAGCTTCGGAGTTCTGAGGAAGATTGACCTTGTTTTTCCTTCCTCGAGTTTGTCTCCATTTAGCTCCACAACATCCTAATGACTGCACTTCTAAATTATTCACAACATTATGAGTCCCGTGTATGACTAAAAATAGACATCATTACAGTGTGTACCACCACCGAGCTCACATCACTGCAGAAAAACTCCGGTTCTATATATATATATATAGCCAGGATCCTCAGGAGACATGAATAAACATCAGCGCGTCTCCTCGCGAAGGTCCACACATCCATTCAGACCTGCCAGAACAGAGACACCACGGCTCTCCTCGGACGCTTCGGCAAACACATCAAAGACATCCCGCTGCGCTTTGCTGTGCGCAGCTTTCAAAGAGTAAACACAGTGTTAAAAAGAGCCCTGAATCATCATTCATCCCGTACTCTGCACTTTCTTCATCTCGGCCAGAGATAATCTGGTGGGTAAAGATGTGCTGCATGACAATGAAGGGAAGTAAACTATGAAGAATGGAAGAGGTCGCCCCCCGAATAAGGGAATTGACAAAAACAGCACAAAAACAGAAGATGAAAGTTCAAATAAAAATGATAATCATTCGAAAAACTTATGATAATAGATAATAAAAAATATAATGATAATAATGCTATTAAAAACAATTGGCTGGCTATCAGTCTGTTAGAGACGGATGCATCAAACAACCTTGATTTGATGTCTATACTATCAGGTGGCAACGTAACAGAGCTGACCAATGAAATATTAACATAAGGGGTGAGGTTTGCACTTAACTGTTCGTGGAACAATCACGCACATCAAACAGTTAGAAAACATCACACAGTTAACACACCACGGCATCAGTTACTGTATAAGACAATGAAATATTAATATATGGGGTGTGGTTTAACTTCGTTTAACTCTTTGAGGAAAAAATTGCGCACGTCAAAAAATAAGCACAACGGCTAGCGCAGAATCATACAGTAACAGAGTTGACCAATGAAATACTAACATCATTCAATTCAATTTTACTTGTTGCAGACAGCTTTACATAGATCATAATAAGACATTTAATCAAAATAATACTAGGGGGAAATTGAAAGAGGATGTACGGCATTCTCTATGCACTGATACACTGATGTCAGTGGATTGTCAGAAACTATAAATTATTAAATCGAAGTATATTCAATTTAGGTATATAATTATTATTTTAATATAATGTATATTCTTTTTATTGTTATCAGGACTGGGATCCCAAAATTGAAATAAACCAGAACAATTTAAAATAATACCAAAACATAAGGAAAGAATATATTTGTTAAAATACGTTAATGTGCATGTGTTGTGTCAAATGCAAGTTATTTATATTTATGGATTTAACTAAATCAGCAGTCTCCCAGTGAGTAACAGTGGCAAGGAACCAGAACTCCACTATAGATGTCTCTGTGTACAAGAGCGCTGATAAAAACCGTGGGAGACTCAACCGGGAGAGCCAGTTCTCCTCAGGCATGTTAAAACAGCACTGCTGCAACCATAGAGAGAATAATTACTGGAACTGTGAGATTCATCGGAAATAGTTTGCAGGCCACATGAGGAGTGAGTGGTTTGTGTTTAACTGTTGGTGGAAAAAACACACACATCAGTCAGTTAACACAACACAGCATCAGACAAAAACAGAGTTGACCAATATGATTTTAACATCATGTGCACAGTCTCATTTAACTGTTTGGGGAAAAATCACGAGACAACACAACATTAGACAGTTAACACACCACAGCATCAGACAGTCAGGAAGTTGACCAATGATATATTATATATTCACTTAACTTTTTGTGGAAAAATCACAAACATTTAGCACAACATCAGACATTTAGCACAGCATCGGACAGTAAAAAGGCTGACCAGTGAATTATGAACATTGTGGGTGGGAGAAAAAAATCGACTCAAATATGAATCGCGATTCAGTCATCTAGCGTTTCAAATTGATTCACAAATTTACAGAAATCGATTTTAAATGTTATAAGTAAATATGATAACATGTCATTGGAACAAAAATGGCAACCGCGAGAGAGGTGCAGCACCCGGTCCAGTTTAGCGAGAGAACACCTCACGCGGAGCAAACACGAGCATTAGAGAAAGAGAAAACCATTCAGCCCTGTTGTACTAAACGTCAATATAGACGAAATATATTTCAGGATGGTCTTTCTCTGCATCTACTCTGTGCAGTGAGTGGCTTCTTCAATAAACCATACCATATTTTTGTTTGAATTTTCAATGAGTGCAATATAGCGTTTCCCAAACCTGTCACTGTTTAGACTCAAGAACATGATCATACTTCTGTTAATATGCAGTTTGTTAGCCAGCTCACGAGACTAAATCCCCTCTCTTCTGTGTATGACAGCCATTAGGGGGCAGTTTGCTGAAGAATCACGAGACCTCATTGACAAAAGACAACGAGCGCAGCATTAGTTTTGTAATGTGAAATGCTTTGGATAAAGGTGTGGGCTTTGAGCACACTTAAATTGACTATTTCATAGATTTTTTTCAAATCAGATGCATCTGTCATTATAGGCAAATCATGTCATGTGACCTTCATCCAGTAAGACCAAAGACTTCATCCAGACGAAGAAATATGAACATTAAAGTTCTTTACAGCTAAAGAGAGAGGTAAAGAAGGTTCATTCCCCGTACTACTGCTATTTTGACATGTACATCCCCCAAAATATAATTAAAGAAAATTAAGCTATGACATGAAGTATTAGAAAATGAAATACACAGAGGATAACTACGGTCTTCATACAGTAACATGTACAGTCTCTAAAATCATCGAAACTGACCTGTTTTTATAACGTCACAAAATAAAACATGGAATCATCTTTGAAGTTTAGTTAGTTAATGACCTATTATTAGCTGCTCTGTTGGCCTTCTCAATGCATTAAGCAGAAGAGTCGCTGTATCAGTGCAGTAGTACAAGAGAGATGCTGCAATTAAGTAGGTTAAATATAGAAAAGCCTCAAGGCTGATTATCAGGTGTAAGCCGGGTTTCCTCGCTGCAGTATTTCTCCTCACATGCCCGACACACGCACGACACATGAAGCCTGCTGCTGAATGAAGCAAAGGAAATGATTGAAAATACTTGCACACACTCATCATCAAAGTGAGTCTTAAGACAGCATGAGGGTTTTCATGTTAACTCACAGCAACAAGATGATACTGACCCACTTCAAACTACAGACACACACGTCTTCAAAAACACTTCCTACGAGTTCTGCTGCAGACCTCGGTCAGAGACTCAATTTGAGTCAGGCGCTTCACTTCTATAAATAAAGTGAGAAGAATAAGGTATATAGGAGGCGTGAGGCAGCACCGCAGTTCATGCCATGAGCACTAATTAGGCTGTTTAACAAGATTATCTGCACCTGCTGAAATCCCCACAGGTCCACAGGAACAATGTCCATCACTCCAATTCTCAGGAACAATCACACGACTGCTGTGAGCGACAGAGAGCGGATGTTCTTCATCAGAGCGCTTTACATGGACTGTTATGATATAATTACCTAAATACACAACGGTTCATTTACTCTTAAGGTTACACTTTTTTTTAATGGTGTTGCGTGTTGTTGACATGGTCAACTTAAGAATATAGCTGCAAGCTTCAATGATGGGCATAAGCACTACACCATGGCTACCGTTTATCACCATGAATTGCTTGTTAAGAGCCACACTTCACAGATCATGAAATTGGTTAAACTGTTTTATCGATATTTCGCGATACTTCAGCGATATTTTGAATGAGCTTTTAGTTTTAGACGCATGGTAAAGGATTAGTTCATCCAAAAATCATCATTTGCCCACCCTCAAGGTGTTTCATACCTGTACATATTTCGTAGTTCCTCTGAACACAAAGAAAGATATTTGAAAGAATGTTTGTAAGCAAACAGTTCTGGACACTATTGGCCACAACAGCAATGAAATAAAGGACTGTGGTAGTCAATGGCGCCCCAGAAGTTTTTTTTCCCCACATTCTTCAAAATATTTTTTTTGTTTAACAGAACTACACAATGTGAAGGTGAGTGAATGATGACAGAACTTTCATTTTTGGGTGAACTGTCCCTTTAAAATGTTTAAAGTTCCTCTGTGGGTAGTTGGCACCAGTGAAGTTTTAGTATATTACCAGCGCTGTGGAAAGATCTGTTAAATCTCTTTTTAGTATCGACTTGGAACTGAAGGACTGGATATCGCCCGCTCCTATCGTGTGAAAGCCTCATTAAGTGGCCAAATCTTGTACGTGAAATCTAATTTGTGTGGTTCTGTCTAAATTGTCTAGAAATCTGATCTACTTGGATAAAAGCGTCTGCCAAATGCATAAATGCGTGAGGGCTTAGTGGTAGAGTTTAATAAATATATTTACATTTAGGCATTTGGCAGACGCTTTTATCCAAAGCGACTTACATTGCATTATCCTATACATTTATACACAGGTATCTGCAACACACAACCTTGAGTTGTAAATGCAACGCTCTTACCACGGAGCTAAAGGAAAGCTATTTATTTTATAATATATATATATATATCTTTGTATAAAACATTGTTCTGTCTGTTTGATGTCCTAACACATTCTAGCGTCTGTGTGTGTGTCAGGCTTAAATGATTTGGGTTTACACGTCAAGTCTTCTCACTGTGTCTGTGCACTTCTCACGTGCATACGTCAAATTTGATGAAATAAGTGATGCCACAAACATAAAAATGTATCATGACATGAGACCGATATTAAGCATAATTATTTAGCTCCAAATGACAATCTTGAAAGTGTTTCATCTTCTGCATTCACGATGCTCACGTTTGTGTACTGCAGACAATGAAACCTTATTGAGCAAAAATAGGCAGATCGGGGTTAAATAGGCAATAGTATCTTCTTCTAACAACCTTCTGCATCTGCCATGATAATACTATAAAGATCCTCTGATTGTGTAATCATACAAACATACCCCACACTAAACACACACAGTGAACTCTCAAGAAGGTTCAAGGCTTAAAGGCAGATCATTAAAAAACACAAGAGCTCGCTGTAAATCATTTACACTAAAGACTTGATTGTATGTGTACACAACAAGTGTAAACTTTCCATCTGCGTGATCTGTATAATGAAACGCTGATAAAATCATTAACAGCTGAACAGCCATTACAGAACTGACAGAAGAGAGAGAGAGAGAATCACTAACATGACTGTCATTCCTGTGGAATTATTGGAAGCAGCTCGGAGTGCTTGTCTATTTTTAGGTTCATGAAATATGAATGGATCGACATGAATCTGTTGTTCTGCAGATGTTCTCTGAAGTCCACAAATATCTTGTTTAACACAGGAAAAGCAAACTAAGATCCTTCTCACCTGCTTCTAGCGGCACCCTAAAAATAAACCCCCAGATCCATATTATCTGTCCTAGACGGTTCTCAAAATTAGAATTAGTGTGTCTTAAATCACAATATGTTGAAATAAGAGTTATTTTCCTTGGACACTCAAATGGCTGATATTGCTGAACTCAGTCCAAGAGGGAGGAGTTTAGTGGCATTTCACTCTATTTAAAAAAACTGATAAGGAATGCATTTCAGCGGGGGGCATGATCCACAAGGGGGTCCCAGCTGACTTCCAAGGGGTCCTCGAGATGACCAATAATTGAAAAAAGACAAAATGAGCACTGAAGTACATAAAACATTTGTAATTATTTAGCCATTTTGTTATGAATAAAGATTTTTTTCAGTTAATGTCAAGCTCTACATTTTGTTTTGTTTTAGCCTTATTAAGTAGAGGGGGGCCTGAAAGTCAAAAACGCTTTCTCCCGTTACTAAAACACCATAGTAGAAGTATTCAAATCGGGATGTAGCAATGATAAAAATAAGTGTCACGTGAAGACCTAATAAACCATCAGACGTACACAGAAGATGCTGATGGAGTCGTGATGTCATTCTTTGTTGTTTTAAGCGTAAAGTGAGTCACAATGAACTACAGTTGTACTGAATACAAACAGAATCTTCATCGAACCTTCTTCTTTCTTGCTCTAAAGAACATCATACAGGTTTAAACAAAACTGGGGTAAAGAAATCAGGATGAAAATGTGCATTTTGGGATTCTTTAAAAACACTTTGTTAACACTTACAAAAATAAAGGAAGTTTTCTCACACTCCAGTTATAGGAAAGGTGTTTGTGGTTCATAATTCATCCTTTTGATGTTAAATTCTTATTAAGTGTTTGCCTCCAAGTTCATAATACAGCTTTAGCCTAAATATTGCACGAGCAGCGTTTATCTTTATAAAGTTTTCTGTTCATAGCAGCAGCATTGAAACTGCTGAACAACACCGAATGCACTGAAACCGTCAGACATTTCTCTGAGGACTGCGACAGTCATTTGTATTCTCCTGTCATTCCCTGTAGCCTTGCTTTTTTCTCTGAACTGCAGATTAAATTCAGGTAAGATAGCCTTAATTTTGCAACTAATAAATCATCTACATATTTTATTAGCTGTGGACCACAGGGCCTCGGCATGAACAAGGACGACCGGTGAATAATGACTAACAGATCTCGATCAAACCAAACAATCTGCTGCGTCTGCAGCGTTTCCAGCAGACCATCACTTATCTACAGGCCTTGAGAGTTTTTAAAAGGAAGATTTCTAAACACTGTGGCCAAAGAATCACATGAGGTGAATTATAATAAGCTTTGAACAGTTTGAGAAAATTATTTTCTGTACAAAAATGTGGTTTAAAGAAACCCTTTCTGTGCACCCCATGACAAACGCATCTGCCGAATGGACTGTAGTTATGATATAAGAATCAAAACAATATTTTTTACTAGGTATCTATCGTCCAAATATCTTTCTCTGTGTTCATCAGAACAAAGACGTGTATAGGGATTTGGAACAACTCAAGGCTGAGTAAATGATGACCTATGGGTGATGTATCCCTTTAAGATAATCAATAAGCATATTATGGAAACAAGCATTAAAACATGTTCAAGCTCAACTGCATTGTGGGTTTAATCTCAAGGATTAACAAATACTGAGAAAAATATATATTTGTATTGTAATGCATTTTATTTGGATAAAAGCCTCAAGCATATAAAAATGCTGGTTTATACGTGATCACTAAAGCACATCTATTTCCCTAGAGAGAACATGAATCATATTTTGAGATACGCAGCGTGGTCTGAGACCGGAACATGACATGCCAGTAAACCGCCTTATAAAAGCATCGGCGCTTGCGGGATTATTCACATCTCACTGAAATGCACTTAAAATAATGACATCATAATGTAGTGTTCTTCACACTGCTAGTTCATGCGTGTCTGATCACGGCACATCGCCGTACCCTCCCAACTCAAGAGATCCGGACATGAAGTGAAAGTGAAGCCACCATTGTTTTGCACAGAAGATCTAGGGTTGAATGATTTGGAAAAATAATAGAATTGCTTGATTAATTGTATTTATTTGTATCACACTTTTCATAATATACTGTATATATTGTTTAATAGGAATGACAGATACATTATTCCATTATTCAGTCTAATGTTCCTGAGCCACTGGGAGGTGTGAATCTGCAACTGTGAACTGTGATAACATTTTCCAGATACATTTAAAGCAAAACACCATTGGACCAAATGATGAGCCTTTTTATTACGTGAGTCTAATGACATGCAAACACTGCATTCAATGAGTCTGTGAAAACAAACTGCAGGACATGCATTTCCTACATGTGCACATACTGTTATAGAATTCAGATGCTCTCATAAGTTCAAATAGAGTACATTTGTAGTTTGACAAGATCTGACAGACAGCTTGGAAAACAAGCAGATTGCAGACAAACTCATGTTGTCACATGCATTATAGAGACGGAGCGCTCTAGTGTAACACAACAAGATCTACAGATGTATACTGGACAACTACATACACATCACAATTCTGGATTAGAGAATTCTAGAGATTCAACAAAATGCATTTGAATGTTATAAGTTCATATATTAACGTAATGGTATTAGAACAAAAAAGGTGGAAGTCAACCACGGTGACTTCCGCCTTTTTGGTTCGGAGCAAACACGAGCATTAGAGAAAGAGAAAACCATTCGCTAAACGTCAATATAGACGAAATATATTTCAGGATGGTCTTTCTCTGCATCTACTCTGTGCAGTGAGTGGCTTCTTCAATTCACCATACCATATTTTGGTTTGAATTGTCAATGAGTGCAATATAGCGTTTCCCAAACCTGTCACTGTTTAGACTCAAGAACATGATCATACTTCTGTTAATATGCAGTTTGTTAGCCAGCTCACAAGACAAAATCCCCTCTCTTCTGTGTATGACGGCTGTTTAACACTAATGAATCACGTTTATTTACTGTTATACACTTGTTTTAATGTCATCGAGAATGGCTTTATAGGGCACTCGGTTGAATTAAATACAATATGTGGCAGTTCAAAGACTAGAAGTGAAAGTGCCAAGACCAGTCTGACTCGGAGCATCGTGACCCTAAGAACCGATTCTGAATCGAATCCTGAGTGACCTAACGATTCCCACCCCGGCATTAATGTCTTCTGAGGACGTAGGCTTAAGAGAAAAGCGCCAAATAAAAGGAAGCTGGTCGGAGGATTACATGTGCTTGGCGTGACCCCGACTCACACCCGGTCCAGGACAGAGAGCATCCCTACAGGAGGTCATCTGTGTTGGGGTTTAATGCGTGGAGCTGTATTAGTGTCGCTCCAGTCACTCCCAGGACACAATGTCAAGAGAGAACAGCAGTATCGCATTTAACTGCACGTTTCATCAATACTTCATTCACATTTCACATGCGGGCGGTCATGAATACTACATGAATGAAGATCCATTTGCTCTGACTACATCAGCGGCACATTAGACGCTTCACAGAGCCGTATTGTGTAATTCTTCAACCGTTTTTCAGCCGGTTCAATACGTTTCATTCAATCACTATAATTTGATATAAGTGGATTACCTTGAATCTCTCTTTCAAATGTTAACCAATTACACATGACTGGAAAACCTGCAGGCTTCTGGCTTGTTAGTGGTGAGGGAAATTTGTGTATATCAAACGATCTGTCACAGCGATTTAAGCTTAAAAACAGCAGAAGTACACACAGGGATGTAGAATCCATTACAGACCACTTCACAGGATGTAAACACTGGTGCAGAAGAACTTACGGTTTCATGCTTTTACATTTTATTACTTACATGTGTCATTTTAGGACTGAAAACGATTAATCACATCCAGAACAAAAGTTTGTGTTTACATAATATAAGTCTGTGTACTGTGAATATTTCTTTTGTATTTATATACACATACAGTACATGTATAAATGTTGAGGAAATATTTAGATGTATTTATTTATATTTAACAATAATTAAAATGATACAGGTTTATACATTTTTATATTGTTCTTAAACATATGCATCTTTTACTCAGGGTGAGATTACTCTTTAAAAATAGTTTGACAGCCCTTATATATGTATAGAATTATATTTTGAAGATTGTTTTGAAGAAACAACAATGAACCCCACTGACTTCCATTGTACGAACACAAAAGCACTGAGACATTTCTCTGCATTTTTCTTCTTGGTTCAACTATATACTTTAAAAATGCTATAATAGAGATTTTGTATAAGAAGCATGTAAAAGAACAGCGGCGTGAGGTGAAGCTGAAGAGAGAATGGATGTGGGTAAACTGAAGCACTATATATGAAACGAATCAGATATAAAGCTGCATTGACAGAACGCTATATTAAAATATATAGACGGGTCAGAAAGAGCGTTCACAGACATGAGAGTCTCTTCTCTCTATCTGAATCTCATATCCATATATCATAGTTCAATAGCAGCTCCATTATTGCTCGAGTCAGGACATTTAAATCCACGAGTGTGCATGTGGCCCACATTCTCCTCCATCATTTGCTTGACTTCAAAGCTCTATTTTTTGCTACATTGATCCCTGGGGCTCAGTCGTCCTCTTTTCACTGCTCCTGTCAGCGATTACGCAGTAAAAAAAAAAAGATCAATTACATTGTGAGGCTGGCGGGATCTCAGAGAAACAGGCCGTCTGCTGGAAAACTCGACGACACGCGCACAAGCAGCTCACAAATACTCCTGAAAACCGTGAGGCTCTGGGAACACTTCACCCACACATCAAACCTCTGTCCTTTACGTGTTGTTCCAAACATGTTTTGTAGGACTTCTCTGTATTTTACTGAATACGACAGGTGAATCTGTGAAAGATATGGAGGATGTTGTTTAACCTGTAACAAACGCTCCACGTATATTGAGGTTATTCAAATATGACTATTTAACACTTCAGCTTCTTGAGGAGACGGAATAACGAAGCTTCATTCAACACTGCCTCAAAACTAAACACTCAACACAACACTGCGACTTCACTCTGTTGTATTCACCTATAGGCTATATATTTGAACTTCACTTTGAAAGGAAGGAAAATCAGCATCTCTGTTGTCTAAGCGGACGGCCACTAATGCTTCTCATCGGTGTCATGAAGTTAGTTGTGAAGCTCCTTTAGAGCGCCGTCAGACCGTAACCTGCAGTAGCGGTTTTAGGCACGGGCGAACCAGGCAGTCGCCCGGGGCGGCATTTTTTCATGTCACATGGGGGGCGGCACCGGCACGAGCAGTAAAAAAAACTCAGGGCCAAAGCGAAGCGGTTTCCTATTATCTATCATTCATTCATTGTGTGGGGAATCGGCAAATTGGCGCCCCTGCATGCTGAGAATGTGCCGTGTGTGTGAAGGGGAGGGGCGCACACAGGGGATAGTTCACCTCTAGGTGTTCACATCGAACGCGAATGAAGCGTTAAGCGTGAGTGATTTACATGTTAAGTCAATGCAAAGATGCGATGACCTACTTGCGGTGTGATTCGTTGATTAATTGAGAGTTGATTAATCTGAACTTTGGCGAAAATTCGCGCTTCCAATCAGGAGCTTTCTCTAGTTGGGCCGTGATTATTTACATTTAGTCATTTAGCAGACGCGCTTTTATTCAAAGCGACTTACAAAGAGTTTGAGGAGCAATAAGCGATAGCCTATGTCATACAAAGAGCAATAGTACAATATGTGCTTATAACAAAGTTAGTTTCAACAAAAGCTAGACCAAAACCTGTTGAGAGAAGAGTGTTAGTGTATGTTTTTAAAAAAAAATTATTTGTCTGTTATTTGGAAGAAATTATTATGACTTAGCGTGACAAACTTAGCCAGCGGCAGAAGCCCCTCCCATGACGCAAATTCAATTAGTGGGCTAAAGTCAGTCACACACCAACTCGACTTTTTTCCAAATACATTTACATTTCATTTATTCATTTGGCAGACGCTTTTGTCCAAAGCGACTTACAAGTAGTTTTTTACAGTTTCACATTACTGCAGAGAAATCAGGGGTAAGGTGTCTTGCTCAAGGCCACATCTGACCCACTAATAACCAACATTTATCCATAATGCAATGAACACAGGCCTATAGTTCCTGCACATTTTAGTTTTTCTGAATTGTGTGAAATGGCTAATCAAAAAATAAGTAATACAAAACGATTATGGCCGTGACTCGTTTCCTGAGTGACAGTGTTTTGGGGCGGGGAATCTGTTGATTGTCTAGTGCCAAATAAACAGAGATGGACAGGAAAAGGTCAAAGCCATCAGGTGCACAAAAAAAACGGATTCGTGCAATTGATCAATTTTATTTTCTCTTTCACTTATGTTGTTATAAAAAATATGACGGTTTGTCATCATTTTGTGTGTGTGTTTTATTTGTATTTATAAATTTTTCTGGGAGGGGGGCGCTCAAAGGTGGTCTCGCCCGCTAACCTGTGTTCTCTGTCACAGCGTCTCAGAGCTCAGTGCACTCACTGTAATCCGTTCACCTTTTGAGGGTTTTGGTATTAAATAGTTTTTATTATCACATAAAATGTGCACCCGTACTAAAAACACAATTGGATGTTCTACTAGATGTTCTCAAATAGCTAAAAATCATTGAGAGAATATATATATATATACATATATATATATATACATATATATGTATATATTGTGTGTATAATAGAAACAGATAACCTTATATTGTTTCTAGTTAATTAAAAGTGTAATATTCTTTATACTTTTTCATGCTCATTACCCGTACAGGCAGTTTTCTGCATTTAAAAGATGTTAAACATAATTTCTATTTTAAACATAATTCTAATTATGTTTTATTATATACAATGTATAAAAACTTGCTTAGGCATCATTGTCCTGGCGTTTTTTAGCAAAGCATGCAATGAGATTGACAGTTTTAATGGCAGGTCAGACAATAGTACACCAAAATAAACACTTTGTCATTATTTACATTAGTGTTTGCTCTGGCTCACGGAATATTGCTTAAAAACCCCTTCACCGTGAAATAAAATACCACGGCATGATTTTAGTCATGTTGCCAACCGCTAATGGGAATTTAATGGCAATGAGATGAAGACTAATGTAGACGTGAGTCGCTGAGCTGGAAGTGAAGGTGTTTCATATAAACACAAACCATGTGCCAGATTTGGACCTCAGAGAGGACTTGTGTCAGCTGGGTGATGACACAAAACATTTTCTCCTCTTCACATAACCAGAAGAGTGAAAGAGAAATCGAACCAGTTCATCCAGACACATGGAAAACCTTCAAAAGAGCAGATTTGACTCAACCGTGAAAATCCTCTACAAACAGAGCTACAAACATTTCATCACAATCATTTCAGAGAACTGTAATTATTATGAAAATAATGATTATTATGCATTGTAAATGTAAGGTTTGTTGTCTAAATAACGTTGTATGTCCAAACCTGTATACACAACACAACACAACACAACCTCTTTCTCTCTCTCTCTTTCAGAAGCAGACCAAGAAATGGTTTCTAGTTCTAATGTGATCTGGAAGCGTCTTTTTAACAAGCAGTTCCTCGGCATAAGAAATCATTTCAATCCCGCACACAAGGGTTTCTGGAACACTTCTTAATGATTCCTTATTTACATACTCTCCATGGTCCCAGTTGCTAGGGTGTTCTGGGTGGTTGCTAGGAAATTGCTAGGCTCGCAGTACACAGCTCATCAAACTTCACTCCTATGTGTCTACAACCTGGCGATATATGACTGACTATTGTTGCTCTATACCGTAGTTGCTGCTAGGGCGTGGCGACAGTTGTCATGGTAACGCTTTAAGACTGCTCGACACTTTGAGACGAATCAAAAGAGCCAGTGTTTCTATAATAATCTTCATTCATGTCACAGTTGCTGGAGATGGTTGCTAGGGTCATCTAGCTGGTTGCTAGGGTATGACTAGGGTATGAAGAACAGCATTTCCTGGAACTGTGTGTGTGTGTGTGTGTGTGTGTGTAGGCAAATCGTTCTTCTTCTGTGTCCCATATTTGGAGTTTCTGTGCGAGAGCGTCCTCTGGCTTTCGGATGTTGCGGCATTTAACCGTAATTCATTGAGGAAAGTGAGTATAAGTATTGCAAGCTTTATCGTCTCAGCCCTAATCTGCTGCATTGTTTCCACGTCATATTTGAATAAATTGCTTTTTCCTGACAACGCAACCTTATTTCATGGGACAATGGAGCAATGTGGATGTAAACACAACTGTCACTGGAGCAAAAGCAGATCATAAGAAAATGTACGATTGAGATAATGTACAAATGCATACAAATCAGCTAACGAATAAGTAAAGTTTGTCAGAATTGTATGTGAAACTGTATTGTTGGACAGTCCTTCCCAAGGGCGGATAGGAGACAGTATGAAGCGCAACACCAGCATGTACAGTAATTCCATTAACATGAAACACGAAGTTTCATGACCAAAGAAGCTTGAGCAGCTTCCAATTAGAATGCCATCAAATCAGCTACAAAAGCCACTTTCACACATGAAACCCCTCAAAATCCTTTAAAATGGTTTGATTAACTTCAAAAAACAGTTCCAGGAAATGTAGCATTTACATTTTTATATCCATGTGTTCCTTTCAATGTTTGGTGTAGAAAAAAGAATATAGTGACTGACATTTAAAGGGGTAGTTCACCCCAAAATAGAAATTCGGTCATCATTTACTCACCCAGACATTGTTATAAACCTGTTTACAATTTTCTTAGTATACTGCACATAAACTTTGTACAGCTTTGAAACAATTTCAAGGGGAATAAATGTGACTGAATTCTTATCTTTGGGCGAACTATCGCTTTAAATGTGTTTCACATTAAATGTATTTAATGTATTATTTAATTTATGTATGAGCATTTCATTTTGATCTTCGTGACTTCGCTTGAATGCAGCAAAATTCATACAGAAATTACATTTGCAAAGAAAGCCCAGAGGATGATTTACCCAGCTTCACAGCTGAAATAACACACATTTTGACTAAATTATTCAAGCTTTAACAACACTACAGGCTCCACATTTCTGCTTATTAACCCGCTAGAATTTGGTCTACTTACAGTATATGTACATAACCAAGTTTATAAAACCGCGATGAAAAACGTGAGAAGAGTGTAAATATTTCCACTCACATATATTCCCCATACGGCAGCAGTGTAATGACACGTTTAATGGCCTCTCATCATCAAACACTCCCATGACGGCCATCATATCTATGAAGCTTAACAGCACCATTTTCCTTTAATATTGATGGCATTTACTGCTCTCAACTGAAAGTTTCTAAGTTTTTAGCTATAGGACAAGAAAAGCGTGGCGATTTCTCAGAGTTCTATATGAAGTTAGGATTGAATTTGAGCAGTGAGGGTAAAAAGCAGTGGAGAGTGAAAATGAATCAGACAGCGTATGGCAGAATACACACGAGCAAATGAATTATGGCAGGAGTGTGTAATTGGCAGAAGCCGACATGTGGCGGTAGGTCATCGGTGACAGTCACGCTGGTCTACTAATGAGAGACTTACGTAACATGAAATAACTCTTCCATCTTTAAACGTCTCATTCTGAGCTACAGCTGCGATTGGCATAGCAAAAAAATAATGATTGTTTTCACACAGGTTTCTGTCTCAAGCTCAATCTAACTGTCTGGCTGGTGTCAACAAAGCAAAGCCAAAGTGTTTGTACTAGGGCCGCTGTGTATTGGCAAGAGTCTTGAGATACATATAACAATAGATGAGTCACAATACAATATATTACAATATATTTAATTACGATACATATTGCAATGCTTTTTAAATAAAAAAAGAAAAATAGAGCTTGCTGTGGACCACCTCGTGTATCTTTTAACAGTCCACCAATAGAATCCATCACATACCAGTAGACACCATTAACGTTTCCATTAAAACCAATACAATTCCCATTATGACCATTAAATCCATTACATTTTCTATTGTGTTTTGATCAGGGTTCTATGTATGCTCACTCTTGCTTGGCCGTATGGGCTGAATGACATTAAACATGATTAAAAAATAAATTGATAGTAGCAAACTATATTGCAATAGTTTGTACTACAAATTATTACTATACTTGATTTTTCAATTTCTTCTACGCATGTACAGATTGTCTCTACACCACCTTCTGGTCTGAGATACAAAAAAATTACTTTAAACACTTTAAATAATAACTTAAATAAAAAATTATGTGATAAATACGAACACATTTTTGTGTTATGGAATTGTTAACATGAGTTATTTTGTGTTATGTTGTTGTGTAGTCCCATTTAAATGAACACATGTTTTGATTGTCTTTATCACAATTTTTTCTTTTTATTTCACTTGTAGTTCAAGGATTGTTCAAATGCAATTATTTGTACCTTTTCATTTGACTAAATGTAACTAATTTACGAGGTGGCTAACTCATCCTATCTCTTTCGTACGTTTAAGTAGGATTTGAGGGGTGTTGCTTTTTTCTAATAAACATATGTTTTTGTAACATAATGCATATAATGCAAATTGATACAAATTGGCCACCTCGTAAAATAGTTACGAATTCCCTTAAGATCAGGCGGAATGTTTAAACTATGTTTTATTTTAAATTTGTTTCCAAGGGATAACAATATTTCATAATACTAAATGATTACTTCTTCAGCTTGTTTTTGCCACAGGTTTGTTTTGTTAATGCCAAATTAAACATGCTGTCTGCCCTCGCTATCATTTATAACCAGTGCCATGCGTTCTTTTGCATTTTGTCATGTAAACGGTCTTCATTTCCCATCATGCAAAATCAAAACACAGCAATTACACGAGACCTCTCTGATCTGTTCTGCATGCGACAGACGTCTGTGCCTCAGTGATTCTCAGATTCAGAGATGAGGGAGCGTCCAAACTGTAGAACTACACAATTGACAACAAAAGTCATTTGAAGCCATTTTCCAGAAATAATGTCTGCATCTCTGAATGTCATTTATAACCAGCGTGATTTATCTTCAAATTCAAAGCGAGTCGCGGCACGGAATGCTCTTCTGAAGTTGCGTCACAGTGCCATCCGATTCGGCATTCAGATTCTGAATCAAACAAACTCGATAAACATCACATCTCGTCCTGCCAGCAGAAGACGAAAGGTTTGCCTGTCTGCAGTCTGACATGACCTCACTTCAGACGACACACCTTATGTGAGGAAAACAGGGAATGATGGGAATAACAATACGAAATGGTGTGGAATAGAAGTGTGTGCGTGTGCGGGCAGCTCTGTGGGAGATTAGAGCTCGTCAGCCAGAGACACACTGACATATGTGGCATTATTTATAGCCGGCAGATCCTCTCTGAGGCCAGAGGACGACTTATTGTCAAAAACTAAAGACCTGTTTGGACCTTTGTCAATCTAAGATGTGCAGTCTGCTCCTGAACAAACATCAACTTTTCCCCAGTAACGTGCAGCAGAACATTCAATCATTTATCCAAATGTTCTGAATGCAAGTGTAGTGTTACATGTTTGGATGATTCATGCCGAAGTTCAAACCCCACCGTGCATCAGTTAAAAGAATGAGTGCAGTCAAAAACATTAATCCCGATGAATCCATTTCAAATGAAATGTTTGTTTTCATATAATACATGTGTGTGGCGTTTATTTAAACCCCCATACATGTGCATATACAGTACTGTATAAAAGATATACAATTTAAATATAATTAGCATTATGTATGAATATAAACATATGTTATTGATATATACAGGCATGTTTGTGTATTAATATCTACATGTGAATACACATGCCACACACACACAGACTATATTATACACACAAACATTTATTTTGGAATCAATTAAATCACAATTAAATCGATTTGACGGCACTAAAAAGAAGGCAACTTTATTACAAATTCAGAAAAAACATATGAACTCCAGAAGAAGGTACTATATATTGTGATTCTACACTGTAAAAAAGGATGGGTTGTATCCAACCAGCATTGGGTCAAAAATGGACATTAAAATAGGAAATGGAAATGAACCTGTGCTGGATTGTTCCAACCAAATTTGCTGGGTTGTTTAAACTCATTGTTGGATATAAACATTTGTCTGGGTTCATTAAACAGACCGCTGGATTTGTCCATTTTTGACCAAACGATAGCTTGACATTTGCCAGAAGCGCGTCTCTACGTTGTTCTAATGATAACGTCCCGAGTCCAGCAAAATCTGTATGCTGGTTTCTGATCCTCTACAGATTATGTGACGGATAGGAAGAGTCGTGTGACCCGTCTGTAGTTTAAATGTCTCTGTAACATCATTATGGTCACTCACTAATCTCTCTGTGTCAAAGGTTAAACATCTGAACAGCAGAGCAAGATGCTCACGCAGGGATATTCTCTCAAACACATTCATCTGTAGTGTGTCACACAGTCTCACCAAACCAAAGACGAGATGAGAAAAATTTACTGCTACCTTTAAAAGATGAGCCTACTTATAGTTGTTCCAATGACTATCCAAGCAGTTATATATATAGGCTATATATAAAAGTATAAAAATGCGTAAAAGAACGTTTATATTATATTTGTTATAACGGGAGTTCTAGTGGTTTTAATGAAAACCATAATGATCTCTGTGGGTCTCTAGTGTGTCGAGTTCTGTTGGTGTGATGGTTGTAATGGCAAACAGCTGATAATAATAAAAAGCATAATGGAAACCATTAAAACACTGTCATAAAACATGGGCAATAAATGTACCCATCTGCCACTGGGACGGTAGCCTTCGGAAAGGTACCATTTAGGTACATATACATCCGGTACCAATATGGACCTTTGAATGAGTAGCATGCAGTCTTTAGTTGTTAAGGGTACCGGCCCATTGACCGCTTGGGGCGTTTCTTACCATTTTGTCTGGCAGTGAATTCCTGTTGTTTTCTATCCAGCAGGGTTTGACAAATTCATTTGAGATGCGATTTAAAGTAATCTCGTGACATGTGTTTGGCCATTAAAAGGGCATGTAAATCTGCATATAAGAATTGGAAAAGCAATGTGTTTTAAAACAGTTTTACACAAAGACCCTTCAGTGTTACGGCATGTGTGAAGTTCTGCATTTCTCATTAAACAAACGGCAATGTTTTATGTCCTATTTAAACATGCCTGTTGTTTGTCCCCAAAACAGCTCTTGCGGTTTCGGGAATACCGCGGTTTCCCCGCCGCGCTCGACGGTATCACAGGCTGCTGCTGTTATTGAGCAGAATCTCTTCTTGATCATATAAAAATCGATCAGCAGAAGATGCTAAAGTGCGATCGGAACTAAAACATTTCTCCTGGTGGACACGATCGTGCTTTCATATTCCTGTTCAACTGCGCGTGTGTAGTTTTCACAATATCGAAGGCTTCGTTTTCTTACCTTTGACATGAGCCGTCGGATCACGTTTATCCATCGATGTGCGTTAAACGGACAAGTTTGTTCTCCGATTTCTCGGGACGGTTATCACAATTCCTCTCGTTTCCATGTCGATATGCGCGTCCACTGCGAGCAGAAACACATCTGAACACATGTGAAGTCCGTGTGCTGATGCATCACATCCCAAAACACCTCAACGCGAGTCTTTCACGTCCATTTAACGGGATGTATTTACTGATAAAACTGACGATAACTTCATACGCGCGCCCGCCCTAAAGAGACTAATGTAAGCGCCTGCATATGTACAGATGCCCTGAGACAGCCGGTGATCGGATCCCCCTCTCGTTGAGAAACGCGCTCGAGGATGTGATTTCGAAAAAAAGACAAATCCGATTATTTGTTGCGACGGTCTTCCGCTCTGCGGCACGCGCGCGACGCGGGGAGGAGCGTCAGCGCAGCGCGAGACGGACTGAACCATCACAGCTCGCTTGAAAATCGTCTTAATGTGTCACTTCTTTGACCTTCTTTTCTTCTCTCTTCTTATTTTGAAAAGCTGCTTTATTGCAAAACTATGGGAAGCGCAATATAAATCATGTTTGGTGGGCAGTTTTGGGAAGCAGGTTCATTATTTACCAGTGGAAGCGATATTCTTCTGGAGATGTGTTTAGAGGTTGTTTAGTGACTTCCTCTGGATCTTGATGCCGTGATTGATGTATTGTTTTATTTTACGGTCAGAAGAATGAGTTTAATGCTGAGGTCAAACTGAAATAGGCTTTTCTATAGGAAACTATCCTAAGAACCAACTCGTCACATGACAAAGATTTATTTCTTGTCTGTATTTGTCTTCTGAAATAGGATGACTTTGGACTTGTATATCGGTAAAGCCCAGTGACTGTGAAGGGAAAATGTTTCTTTATGCGATGACAGTAGCAACAGAAGGTCGTCTAGTATTTGCTTTGTCTGTACTCAAGGCAGGGGTCAGATCCGGGCAAGCAAGTGTTGAAGACAATTTATTTAAATAAGAAATAAAACAGCACCCTTGACATCTGCTTTTGTCTGACTCAAGTACTCGGTTCCTCTGTTGTTGATTTTATAGTAGGCATACGAAGTTGTTGCCTTTGTACATTTTAATGATTATGCATCATATACGCATACACCTCTCTGGATGATTTTTTGAAAAAGCCAACTCAAGCCAAATATGTTTTATGATTCAGTTTATTTCTGTATACGTGTGTTTATGATTATTTTTGTGTTCTTAGATATGTTTTACTGATCAGAATAGTTTGTTAAAGGAGCAATGTGAACATTTTAGCAGCATCTAGTGGTCAGGTTGTGAATTGCAAGCAATGGCTCGCTCCATCGCTCCCCCCACAGTACGGAGGCTGACACAGAACTAAGGTGTCGTCACGGTTTTGCTTCTTTGCTGAAGGAGATAACGTATTTACGAAATGCAGAGCAGATTGTCCATTTAGGGCAACTGTAGAAACAACATGGTGAATTCTTGTAGATTTATGTAGACAGAAATTGCTCATTCTAAGGTAATAAAAACATAATGCTTCCTTATGTAAGATCTTTATACACCTCTGAAAACATAGTTATATTGCATTTTGGTCAATAGATACTCTAAAAAATGACACATTGGACCTTTAACCGCTTATTGTAATGTCTGTGTATATATTGGTATTGTCATCTGAATTCAAGTATCTCTCAAGTAACGCATTCTCTTAGTGTATTTTCAACATATGTATATGTTTTTATTTGTTTTATGACGATATTTCCTGTCGTTTATATGTGTTCTTCCCTACAGTTCTGTCACTATGAGTGTTGCGGAGCTGTATAGGGCTGAATATCTACCAAATTTTTCAACTCTAACTCATACTATAACTTTCAAGATATACAACCATAAACATTTACACGTCTATCCATCTGTCTGCATGTCCATGTCTCTTCTTCTGTCTGTTTATTCTGTCTAACTGAGACTGGTGTAGTTTGATGTGGTCTAATGAGACTAAATCATGTAAATCTTTTATATATAAACCTTTGAAAAGTTGTAGAAGAAGAACGGTATTACTCTGCTTTTATTAAATCAACTGTGTACATCCCACAGTTAGGTTAGGTTTAGGGTCCCTAACAACACACTGGATATTGTCAATACCGGCTTTGTTTCGCAAACTTACGACTGTCACTTATGTGACACTTATTGAAAGATGTTGATTCAACACAACTGAACAAGCCTTTCCTACCAAAATCCATGTGATCAAAGTCAATGCATCAGATCGTTTTGCAGTGCATGAAGAACAGATGTTCGGGATCGTGCTTAGATGTGTTGATGTTAAAAAATCAAAAGAGCCTTTAGCCGTTTTGTGTACCGCTGCTTTTCGTCCACTGGAGGCGTTCTGATCTAATTTTATCGGATAAGAAAAAACCCATAACACTGATGGTGCTGTAATACACAAATGGTTTCTTCAGCACATATTGGGCACCTGCAGGGAATGAAGACTGCAAGCTGGGTAGAATGTTAACAACCATAAACAGTTTTGACTCCCCGTAGAGCGGCGACAGTATAGACTGTGTCTGACTGCATTTGAACTCTGAAATCAATTCATCACTTCAGCGCTTACACGTTTCTTTGACACCTGAATTAAGAGCACATCCACAAGAAAATAACATGATCACCCTGAGATCACGTTACATGGGGTCACACTGTGGCACTTATAGAAAAATGCGCTGGGAGCATCTGAGGCCCCACATGATCGTTTCAAAGTTGATTGTGGTGGGATTTCAGGAACACAGGTAACTGCCATAAACGCTGCTGGAGCGTCGAATGATTCACCCAAACTGTCACAACAATCCACCGCAGAAATGAAAATCAAGATATTAATACAATATCTCCTATTATTTTGAGCATAATAAAAAATCTTACTTTGAACTCATTCTGTGAGGTACAATGTTTTTACCGCCATTTCACATTAAAACAGTCAAAATTGATGTTGATGCTTCTTTGAAATGGAGAGTAAAAGCGTAGCATTAAAGTAATCGATATCATTCTCCCCCGGGGCATTCAGAACTTTAACAAATCCTTTAAATGCCCTCCGGCCTGGAAGATTTTCAGACACTTCAACAAAGCCAAAAGAAGCACTAGAGATGGAAATACTGCCTGTCAGAAAACTATTCTGAGAAATTGAAATGGCTCAACTTATTTTCCAGACTAGGTCTGCATTCTGATGACAAAATGTGAGTTCTCCAAATACTGCCAGTGTTTTATTGGCGTCATTAATGCACCTCCTCTGATACAAATGTGCAAAAGAGCAAACGCTCATTACACCCAATGACATATTGCTGAAAGATGTTCCATCTCAACACACTGCTGTCCAGAAAGATGTTTATATGACAATAATGCCATACAGATCAAGGAGAGCTGTGCAAATAAGGTCTGTTGTGATTAATTTGGCCTGTAGCCATTAACCCTGTTTCACAAGCTGAATGCCGTATGTTTCCATTTAAATTCAAGCCCATGTCTGTGAAATCGCACTCGCTGGCCGCTGAGCATCAGAAATATCAAGCAGCTCGGAATTTCTGAACAATTTTATGGGCTGCAGCCAATTACATGTGCAGAATGTTGATAGGGCATCCACAGTGCTGACCAGAGGCCGAGCTGCTTCTGATAATACTGATCAGAATCCAGGTCATAGAACCGCCGTCAGATCAAAAACCTGTGTCTTATTTTTTTAATCACGCAATCAAGTTTAACCGGCATTAAAGCCCCATAATAACACTGTTGTGCATTTAAATGAAGATATCCAGATGAGCATTTGGATGAATGTGATCTTGTACATAAAGTATAACAGCTTGTTGGCTGCAATCCGTGGTGCTGAATGAGACACTGACCGCTGTCCATGGTGCTGAATGAGACACTGACTGCGGTCTGTTGAATTGACCCAGAAAACATCCATTGTGTTGCTCAGGGAGCAGGCTGCTGTTCATCGTGTTGACGTTCTGTACTTGTTAATTAGCACATAGGGGCTCTTTCAATATTGAGAGGACAGAACCATTCTGTTACATTTACATTCATTTTCCTGATATAATTTTTACAATAATCTTACCAGATAAGATCCTCTTTTGTGTCCCACTGAAGAAAGAATGCTATAAAGGTTTACAATCACATGAGGGGGAATAAATGATGACAGAATTTGTATTTTTTCTTGATCTCTTTGAGTCTGCTGTTCGGGTTGTTTGCATTCTATGCACTGCTTTTTCTTTCTCTCTTTGCCATTCTGTACTATTGCTGCTTTTCTGGATTGGCAAACAAAACCCAAAGGTTTATAAAAGGCTGCATGGTTGGTGAAGGCCAACTCAAATTGTTTTGAGTCGTGTTCACTGAAATTCTGTCTCGGATCAAAAAACGTTCTTATCTTTGCCTCACTCCTATTTGAATTGGCTATGAATTATTTAGAGAAGTCAGAGTGTCAAAGTGACATTTATTTCATAGACCTTTTTTTGTTCTTCTTTACATTATGAAGCTTGAGTAGGCTGTTTCTATTTTCTTGATATTTTCATAAGGTCAATTATTTTTTGCCATCCTGAAGTCAGCAATATGATTTAATCAAATGCATCAAATATTGATTTTATCTTTATTATTATGTCTGTAGACTGATGTGGGAGCTTGGTCATAGGTAAACATATATTGTCTTTACCGTTGGATTAAATTCATGTCAATAAGTCAAAACGATATTTATCAGCATATTTAATTTGCTTAAAATACATTGATAATTGTCATGATCACAGGGGTGAGACACGGACAGAGGACTAAAACTAACTACACTTAAACAAGACTTAAATAAACTCTTGAGATGAACTACAAATAACTAAACTAACAAACACATGAACTCACCACACAACCACAATGAACCAGCAGAAGACAGAAGACACAAGGGCATTAAATAAGGGACCAAATCAAGAGGGGAACAGGTGAAGGGCATGAATCAATAACGAGGAGACGAGAGGATGGGAACAGAGACGAGACCGTAGAGAGAGTATGGAAGGTCATAATTCCCTCTCTCCACACAAGACATGAGACTCTGTCAGGATCCTGCCACTTAACCAAGAGAAACATGACATGATGCGGCAGAATTGATAACCTTGATAACATCCAAGCAAACTCACATATAATATGACGCATCTGTTGCCGTTAGTTAATGATTTACAGGTTTAAAATATGACCCAATATGCCCTCTTAAATCTTCTAACCAAATGACAGATTTGAATACAGCTCTTGACATTATGAGATGTGTTTCTCTTATCTTTTCTTTTTTAATTTTGCCATGCAAACTACACAGTATGTGATTTTTAAGCTACCAGATGTGGTTACAATTCATTGAAAAATTCATCTTGAAGATTTTTAAAGGGGGGTCAGATTAAATTTCACTTCTTTAAATTGAGTTACTGAGTAGGATGGCTGTTTGAGCAAAATCGCAACGCTCGAAATTCACAGAAAAGCAAGAGATTTTCTTTAACAGAAATCACTACAATGACTAAAATGACCGGCTTGTTGGGACTACAGCAAACTTTTTCCTGGTTCAGTGACATCACAAATCCCCAAATGTCCTAATTTTTCCACATTAGGAAAATTTGACTTTTCCTATCTGAGCATGTTACGCAAGTCCAGGCTCTTGTTCTGTCCGGTCTGGACTATTGCAAAGCGCTACTGGCTGGACTCCCAGCCTGCACAACCAAACCTCTAGAGATGATCCAGAATGCAGCGGTGAGAGTGGTCTTCAATGAACCGAAGAGAGCACACGTCAGTCTTCTCTTCATTAAGTTACATTGGCTCCCTATAGTCGCTCTGCTCTTGGCCAACAAGACCACCACTGGTTTGGCACCCTCTTAAATTCACTCGCTAATACAGACTTATGTACCCGCCAGATCTCTATCTCTTTTCTACTCTTACTATATAAAGAAATCTTAGCTTTGTATACTGTGGTGGGCTATATGAGACCATTTTTTCTGCACTTATGCGTTTTGTTGTCCTTACGTTGTTCCAGTTGCTTCTATTGTGTACCTCATTTATAAGTTGGATAAAGGTGTCTGCTGAATGACTTAATGTAAATAAATGTACATTCACCCTGCCCCCTGGAACACACGTAGGGTAATGGGCGGGACAGCTCAAAACACACTCTAAAGGGTAGACCAATCACAGAAGACTAGCTCACCATGACCAATCAGAGCATTTCGGAAGGAGGGACTTCAGAGAACCAGGAACAGCCTGTTTTCTCAGAATCCAGATGATGGAATTAAACACAGGTGAAATATGTTATATATAAAGCATTTTTTGAAAATGGAAACATGAACATCTGTTGTTTTGCACACCCCTTTAATATAATGTATATATGATACAGCATATGAATGACTTTTAGGTTATGATTTGATTCATCAATTGATGACGTGGAGTGAATTTTCATTTTTGTTTCACTGTACTGCCCCTGTCCATTTCATGGACTATTGCCCGTCTTTATGCATCACACAACAGGCTGAACTTCTGTTAACAATGACCTTACAGCTGGGAAAGAAATCTAAACTGATCTGTTTTAATCAGTACAGAAGAAGAAGTCAATATTCTGCTGCTCTGTTATAGTGATGAGTTCAGTCGAACTCTCTCGAGGAAAGGGTTAAAGTCTTGGCCTTGCACCTGATAGATTGATTTGTCACCAGCGCTTTCTCGTTGAATTGATGATCTTATCTTAAAACAGTCTGAGTTTCCCTGGAAGCCATTTAAAAAAATTCCATTACATCAATATAAACCAAGTCACAGCCTCATTTAAAGAAGCTTGTGATTAAAGAGATCTCAGACTTGACCTTTTGAGATTGCCAATGACACAAAACTCTTTGTAGAGGATTCTGCGGGTCTTTGTGGGAAACATGTGCCCGAATGTATTACGGTCAAACAGGCAAACTTGAGCGTGCTTTGCATCACAAATGTTGGGCATGAATCACGACAGTTTGAAGGTTTGCAGATCTTTCATAACCATAAACTGTTTCATAACCTCACCTGAATGACATGACTATTCAAACAGAGGTTTTCGGATTATGGTCCATATAGATTTCAGAAGTATAAACACATTTCTTTAATCTTATATCCAGAACGACTTACAAATGAAAAAGCTTTGAGCATTTTGCCTTTAAGGAATAGTTCGCCTTCAAAATGAAAATTGTGTTATTATTTACATGCCCTTTAGTCATTTTAAACCTATGACTTTCTTTATATTTTTTTAGAAGATATTTTGAAGAATGTTGGTAACAGAAAACCATTGGTCCCCGTTGACTTGCATTGGTTTTGTGTCTTTACAATAGAAGTCCAACGTTTTCGGTTACTAACATTTTTTTAAATGTCTTCTTTTGTGTTTTGCAGAAGAAAGAAAATCATGAGTAAATGATGTCAGAATGTTCATTTAAAGGTGAACTGTTCCTTTAAGATGTAATGTTTAGAGGTGAGAATACTATTGATCAGCATAAAAGAGGAGATTATAAAAGATGATATAATCAAATGTTAAATAAAGTTCAACAGTCATACCTTGGATGTTTTTTAATGATGGTAATGACTATGTGTTGTAATGATCCAAACAGAACACAGCTATTTGTGCCACTATCTCCATCTGGCTACAGTCATTCTTTTTAAAAAAATTTAAATCTTAAATGAAGTTGAAATAAACACTTACCGGTGGTTTATGGAGATATATATCATCACTTAATCTTGGAGATAATGGTAAGCCTGTCTAGTAGTAAGAAATGTGTGGAAATCACAGATGGTAGTACATGACAGTACAGATATTATTCACGGTGATGTTTTTTATTTAGCTTTAAAATAACAGTGTGTTGAAAGCTTCTCTAGAACAGTTTGTGAAATACAGATATTTTCTTTATTACATTTTCTCTCTTCTGCCAAAATAAAAATAGTTTCAAATTCATGAATGCGTGTAATCATGTTGTTCAGGTTGTTGGTGATTTATTGCATTTGTGTTTTTTATTGTGCTGTTTGATGCTCGTGTTTTGTTGTTTGTTTATGGACGTGTGTATTTCGCTTTTGGATTGAAAATGTTGCTTTATTTTCATCGCTGTGGACATTGTGTTACACTGCAGCAGGTTGTGGGTTCACAGCTCTTCCACAGATGTCTCTATCAGTTGTGTTACACATCTGACATCACAGCTGTGTTAATGAGAGTCGCTCACATTCTCTAAAACTGAGCCTCTCAACGGAACGAAAGCTTTTAATACGTCTAATAATGTCAATAATAATCATTATATCTCAACTCTCCTCTTCTTCTGTTTTCACTGCAGAACATCAACAATGGATGTGACCCGTCGCTCTCATCATTCTCCTCCTGCGACGGTTCAGAGTTCATGACTACTTATTAAATCATAATCCAGTCAGTCCCGTCATCCATCACAGGTCTCCGAAACACACAGACAGATGTTCTGGAGGTCAGATTGAATGACTTTAAGTGACACTAACATCATCTTCATCTGTATGTAGCCTATATGAACGGTGTAGAGACATATGCTTGGATATGTTCCCCTCTGATGGAACCTTTGGGATTTCTTCAGGCGGTCTTTTTTTGGAACAGCATTCATCTGTGTCAGTGTGTAGCAGCGGATTCAGTTTATTTCTGTCACGGCACACGCTGAGCTCAGCACAAACACATTAAACATGCACAAATCTGAAAATAGGCCTTTATGAAGCAACAAAACAAGTGCACAATTCACATGTTATTCAAGAGTTCGGAGTATGATAACATCCATTTAAATGAACCGAGTCCTGTCTACCGCATTACACAAATACTTTTTAAGTGTACCCCAAACAAACGTTCGTGTTTTGCCTTATGTAATATAATGAACGTACACAAGAGCACCGTGTGCCCACATTCACCAGAATCGTGCTCAATCGAGCTCAACCATATCCATGTTTACTTGAAGGTTTTTCAGCCCGATTGAGCCATCAGTGCGATTACTAATGTACATACAGTGATTGACATGCAGACTTATTCATGAGATGCTGAATGTGAGAAAATGACACTCGACGTGTTCGGCCCGCTGGAGATGAGAGGATTGCACTTCTTCAGATGTGCTTGAGCCAAACATCTACTCGCATTCTGCACGACGCTGTATTTATAGACGAGTATGTGGAAAAATGCTTTTATAGGTCTTGTTCGAGATAGATACAAATATTGCAACGTGATTTGATTCCAAGTAACATCCTTCACAAGGAGCAGAGGCGTAACAACCAACAGAAGAGTTTTCTTTGTAGTTTGGCTTCATTAAAAACAGATAAAGATAGATTTGTGAGACACGTAGAGTCTTTACTGGTATACCAGAAACAGATCATTTCTAGACGTACACGTACTGAATACTGAAGAAGTTGATATTACCAGAAAATTATAATAAAATGCTCATAGTAACAAGTATGTTTTCTCTTGGATGCAGTTTGTTGCATAGCATTCTGGGATTGCTTTCTCCATGGGTTATCGGAGAGTGATGTTACCCTTGAAAGTAATTAAATGAAGATATCCTGCTGTATGTGCTGTAGGGTGCACCCTACATAGACCACTGATAATGTTTTGGGAGAGAGCTTATTGTTACTACAGCTCCAAACTTCCTGTCTGGCTCTTTTGTTTGCTCTGGCCCTTATGGTCAATATGTCTGAGGTGAAGTCCATTTATTGTCTTAACTGGAATCATTTGGCAGGTTTATGGACTCAGGGTGAGATGTAGCCGTGTTGTTTAATGCTTCTTTCTGCTGGCGAACCAGGAGAAGCCGGGTTATTGTTTCTGTGCTGTCAGCTCACTGCTTTCAAATGATTTTCTTGTCTGCCGCGAGCTAAGGATTGCACTCATAACCTCAAACCGCAGTGTTGTCTCACCAACCAAAGAATGAAAAATTATACCACCCTACCTCACATCAAATGTGCAATTACTTTATTTAATTATAATACTATAATATTGCTTTAATAAGTATAACTATTACATATGTACATTTCAAATTGTCTTTTTGTATTTCATCAACCAGTTATTGATCATTGAGAGCAATTTAATTGATTTCATTCAAACGGTTCACACAAAAACAAGCATTTTGTCATTATTTACTCACCGTGAAGGTATTTCAAAGTTTAATGCATTTCTATGTTCTGTGGAACACAAAAGACAATGGGCCTCATTCATGAAACATTAGTTAATATGAATTAATTTCATCCAGATTCACAAATACACCGCAAACATAAGATTTCATAGTTAAATGTGTGTGTGTGTAAATGAATTCCACTCATTCTTAAACATGCACGCTCGTTCACAATTAGCACAACCCCTGCCTATGAATTACAGCTACGCAAATTACGTATATATGAATGTCGGGATCCTCTGGACTTCATTCTCTGGGTTGGCTACATTATATTGCATACACGCACAAGATAAATGAGTCGATTAAACTGTGTCCACCAAAGCGTTTTTTGCCAGCTAGAATAATAATGCCAGCTGGTGGCGCTTGAGAACGCTTTGGAGGCCCTGCGCGTTATTCTGGAGATGCCTTGGTTGCTGTGATTTATACGTTACTAGAATCTTATTTAAAAAGAATATGACTTAATATGAAAACGTGCTAATCGTTAATTTTAACTTCTCTATTGTGTATGATGATTGGTCAATGTAGTGTTTCTCCCGCCTCTTCTCCACTGTGATTGGATGGCTGTATAAAAAAGGACAACTAACATTTTGAAAATAAGAACATTTTCATTCATCCGAAAATGTATATCAGAATGACTTTACGAACGATTTACGATCAAATTAGTTGTACTAGCGTGAGGCCCAATGTTTGGATAACAATCAGTTCTCGGGCACCATTGATTATTATAGTAGAAAAAACTGCTATGGTAGTCAATAGTGACCCAGAACTGATTGGTTACAAGCATTCTTCCAAACATTCTTTGTGTTCTTCCCCATAAAAAAGTTTAAATATAACATCAGCGTGAATAAATGATGAAATAATGTTTGTTTTTGGGTGAACTATCGGTTTAATACTGCACTGCTAAGACTAACACTACAACAGCCAACATCAGTCAATAAGTGATCAACTTGTGTTAAATTACAGCGCTGTGGTATAATGGTAAAAATCTGGTGTTTATTGCTCATCTCTTGGCTTTTTAAGCCGGTGAGAGAGAACGATCTGAGCCGTTTTCGTCTGTATCATCGGTATCGTCGGTCTGCTGGTGTCTGGGGTTTACCAGTCAGACAGCCGATGATTTTCAGGTCATTGAACAAAGTGGTGTAAATTTCACTTCAAGTGTGACGATCCAAAGTCAACATGAAGCGTTTCAAGTGGATGTATTGATTTTATAAGAGATGTGTTGGAAACGGATACATTGAGAGACCGGCGTATTATTGAACCTTCTGGATAACTGGGGTAAGATTTCTCCTGTTGGATTCCAGCAATTAATGTGTGAAACTCTCTCTGCTAAACGATACTTGCTTTTTCAGTAAAAGAAGAGATGTGTTTTTTTTCTGAAAGTCAGTAATCGGGTTTTAAATAAAGGCTAGAAATAATCCATGTGCATGTCAGTGGTGTTCAAGTCTGAAAGTGTTAGAGAAAAACAAATTCAAAGAAAACCAACCAAAATGCCGAAGACCATAAATAACTAAACCTGCCGCAACACATCAACTGAGCGTCTGTTTACAGCTGCAAGCACAAGAGCCGACACAAGAGAAGTTTGCAGATGTTTCTACATGATGCTGTGACTCTTCAGATGAAGGACAAACACATGTTGCTGCTGTTGAGCTTCAATATATATCAACGCAACACACAGAACAAAGAACAACATCTTTCAAAATAAACCCATTCACCTTCATCTGATGGTGTTGATCAAGAATTGCATGCAGATGACTAAAATACTTTTAAAACATTTCCAGCTTATAAAGGGGAAATGAAATCGATAATAATCAAACATAAATCAAAGAAAGTATGGCCATAACTGGAACAGAATGATGAAATGTATGACACGTGATTTAGAAATAAAGAACCTATGTAATGCAATTGAACAATAGCTATAAATTGGAGTTTTGGAACAAGAAGACATTTTAAGCATTTATGAGAAAAATGAATTCAAAATGCTGTAGTGATTAACACATAAGTTATTATACATAGGATAGAAATAACACACGTGTTGAATGTGCTGAAGCAACAGTGTAAAACATCAATAATGTTCATGCTCGTTAGAAAACAGCAGGTGGCGATGTAAATCCAATCACTGTGTTCTTTCATTCTCCACGTCTGTCTGGAAAAACACATTTATTCCTCAAAAATAAGAACAGTTTGGCCTCTTCCATCCCGACATTATTATACATTTTTTTTAATTAATCAGCATTTTAATTAATCAGCAAAATATGCAACGTGCTTTCTCTAGAGTTAAATAAGGGAAACAGCGCCATCTATCCACTGAAAGTGTAAATGTATTCGTGTCGACAGTGAATTAGGCTAAATATCGGATTGTTTACAGAAAAGTTACGCGGATCTATTATTCATTAATTCAATTAATATTAAATTACAAAGAGAGCGTAAAAACACTGTGTAATAATTACTTTTAAATCCATTGTGTCTGACCAATTAGAGCCGTGGAAGGGGCGGGGCTGTGACTCGTGACGCGTGTTTAAGTGATTATTAAGAGTTTCCGGTTAATGGGAAACATGTTTATTTGTGTCCTTTGAGAGGAAAACACAACATGTTTTAGAGCATTAGATAGAAGTACTAGCGATTATAGAAGAATGGAGGAAAAATCAACCTCATATAATGACGGTAAAATCACTCGATATATATATATTATATAAATTAAGCAGGTTCTAAAACATAAATCATGGAAGTGTATTATTGAATATATATGTTTCCTGAGGTACTACAGTACAGAACACTATGTCATGTATATTATATGTGTATGATGTGTTGTATGTGCAGGAGCAGCGAGCTGGTTCATGAGAGTGTGCAGACTGACTGTGGCCGTGGCCATTATTAAATCCAGACCATCAGAAGGTGTCAGACACTTCATTGAATCTCTCTCTAAAACATTCAAACAGCAGGACGAGGGCTGGAAATCTAAAGCTCGTGGTCTTCAGGACGATCTGCTGCGTCTCAGACAGGAGCTCATTCTCACACGCTCGCTGCTGAAGGCTGAGAGACGCGCCGGACCACCAGACGGTAACATCTCCATGTCTGCATCTCACAGTGTGAGATCTCAGGTTCCTCAGACTTGATGAACACATTTGTTTTTCTTCCAACATATTTCGTTTTTAAACTAAACTTTGGTGTCCACGAGTTGCAGTGTTTATTTTGGACATCATCGCAGAGTGATTCTGAAAGGGTTTTTTCTGCTTCCACAGGTCAACAAGTTGTGGGACGTCTCTCTCAGGACGACACGCAACAGTTAAAGAGCGACTCCTCCGGCTGTGACATTGATATCGCCTCACACAGCGGCGAGGCTCCGTGTTTACCGCTCACTCCTCCAAACAGTCAGAATGTCATCCTTCAGGGCAGGTCGTGGCGGCAGGACTGCGGTCTGGTGAAGCACATGCAGTTCCTGCAGTGTCTGAGCGGTCTGCGTAGGGATTATGGGCCGTCGCTGTGCGTGGATGATGATGATGAGGTGGTCTGGGACTCTGTGGTACAGTTACTGGATTGTGTAATGGAGGTTTTCAGACAGGCACATGTCGGGCAGCCTGTACATCACCCAGAGCTGCTCCGTCACGCCACACAGGTGATGGCACAGACCCTCAGTGGAAAAAACACAGATCCATGGCCTTCACTTGAGCGTTTCAGTAGAATGGAAGATCTGTTGAAAGAGATGATCAGTCTACTGCTAACCAGCCATCGAGTCAATGAGGTAAGACGGAGGTATTTAAAGGGAATGTTCACCCAAAGATATGAACGTCGAAGTTATTGGTTATTATAGAAATTCGAGCTCGTGGTCTCTATAGCGTCGCCTGTGGCTCCCTTGAGAATGCAGAGTATCATTTGCATAATGCAAGAAGTTCATTTAGAATGAATTCATCAAAGTGGTTATGATGAAAGTAACTATACTCTTCAGGTTGTCTATGTATTTATTAAACACGGTTTTGAAATATTAAGCCAAAAATAAACATACGGCGGCTTATTGTATAATATTGTAAGCTAACAATAGTGCGAGCTTAAGAGGTCACAATCAGACCCCGCAACAGTAGTGTACTGGACTGTAGGCCCTTCAGTACGTCACATTAAATCAACACTTCCCCAAAGGGTGTAGGACAGAATAAACAAGAGTAGGACTTCTCTCATTGTTCTTCAACCGTCAACATTTCCTGATGCTAATCGAGACTAATGTTGTTTGTGATTAGTGCTCATTTTCCCCTTGCCCTCCTCATCACCCGTGACATGATTTGTTCATTTCCTCAGATACGCCCCTAAAAAAACAGCCTCCACAGTCCATCTGGTCACTGTCTGATGATAAAGACATTTGCTGCCCTCTGCAGGTCACGAGTGGAATTGATTTATAGTATTGTGCAGGCGCCTTTCTCTCTCTCCTGCATAAAAACCGAAATATTATTTACATTTATGCACTTGGGAGACAATTCTAGTGCCTTACAGTGCATTCAACAAGTATTGTTTTGATTTACTTAGGAAATCATACTTTTTCATATATATATATATATATATATATATATATATATATATAAGATAAATATAAAAATGAATAAATGTTTATAATTGATATTATATATAAAGATATACATGCAAATATTTCCTACATATATACATGTGTGTGGACGTGTTTTTGGACATACATTATGTAAACAAACTTTTATTCTCGGTGCGATTAATCGCTGAACAGCCCTGAGTGACAGTATACAATATATAATAAATCCTTTACTTGCAGTGCCCTCCACTAATATATTGATAAATATGAGCACAGAAGGCTGTAAAAATAAATCTGTGTTGTTTCTCCTTTTGATCTTTTATTTAGAAACATCTACAAAATCCCAACATTTCATTTAAATGAAACAATTATTTAAACAATAAAAATTCCCATTTCCAGCATCAGGGCAATAATTAAGACGTTTTGATGGACTGGAGATGTTGTAAAATCTGCCTGAAAGAGAATGTGTGTCTATTAGGGGTGTCACGGTACGCGTATTCATACCGGACCATAACAAGCTGTCACGGGCAACATTCCAAATATAGTCATCATTCCTACGGCCTACTCCCTTCCGGCCCTTTGAGATTAGACTTTGGTGTGAACGGGGCATTTGCGTGCCATTATGTAGACGTTTGGAATGCACATGGCAAAGGAAACAAACGTCAGTTTGCAAATAAACAATACAGTTTATATTTTGAAAAGTTTCATTATATAGCTTATTTTAAAAACTTTCAAATCAAGTAAAGGAAATTTATATTGATTTCTGTAAGATAAAATCTATTGTTTAGGTGATGTATTTCTATGCGGAAGTTGTTTGATGTGGTGTTGTTGTTGTTGTTGTCAATGTGAAACCCAGCTGTCTGTGTGAAGAAACACTTAACCACAGTTTGACCCTCAGATGTGATGAGACACAGCACGTTCTTCTCTTCACAACCAGACTGAAATGATGGAGACTTAATATCCAGTTATCTGTTCTGAATCCCCCACGGCTCTCCTTTAATCATGACTGTAACTACTGTATGGTCTGTGTGTAGCCCAACACAGTTTTCACTAAACCAGTGACTCCATATTTCTGCAGCTAAATGTCAAATGAAATCTAATGGAAATGTAAGTTGTAACTTAGGTTGAATGCATTGACTGAACGGCTGAAATCCAATATGTTTGGCACGTACATATTGCGTACAAAAGGACTTTAACAGAACATTAAGGAACAAAATTATTTCAACGATAAAGATTTTTATAAAGGTACCTTCTGTTTGTCCATGCAGCGCAATAAAAGTGATTTATTCTCCATCGTTGTCATTTTAAGCTACAGTACTCCTGTGAGTTTGTGCTGTGAGCCAAGAACATTACGTCTTGCACGGTTCATTGAGATTAAATATTTACTTAAACCGTCACGCACTGTGACCCCAGAAACATTACACTTGGCAGACACTTGCCTCACATGCTCTCTGTGTTTTTAATACGCTGTGGTTTTGGGGGTTTTCTCCGCTTTGCAGTTGGTTCTTTTCATTGTCTGCATGTTTGTGTGTGAGCTGATTTGTGATGATGCTGAAGGGTCAGAGGTCAGTCTGATGTGACGTCGATGTGTGTCAGTTCTCAGTGAAGGCTCTGATGTCCGAGTGTTTGATGACTCTGGGAGAAAGTCGTGGCGTGAGAGCCGCTCTCGTCAAGATGATGATGTCACACATCGTTCAGCTGGCACAACACCTGTGGGACATCTGTCAGGTACTGTCATAGAAATAACACATGTGGATTTAACTCTTTAAATCATACTGAAGTATATTTTAATAGAAACTTATACATGTTTACATTTGTTAGCATTTAATATCCAGTCCTGTGGGTTCAGTATTGACCAATAAAAGGACGAGTTGATTTGAAAAACCTCATAATGTAATGTTGACAAATATGCAGTTAGCTTAGAGTAGGCTGTCTGGACTGTAAGTGACGGCACTTTCAAATACGCCCCTAAGTATAGTCCCACCCCCTAACGCTGATTGACAGGTTTATTGAGCACTGGTTACTGTGCATGACATTGCAAACAGATGCAAAGCCATTTTTACAGTCTCCATATGCCACACAAAGGGAGTCAAATAGCAGATGGGTGTGTGATTCTCAGGAAGTCTTGTATTCAAGATGTCAAACGTGATTTTCAAAAAACCGCTTACATCAACATATTTCCACAGAAAGGAAAACTGTTCTTGCCTAGGCATGGATGAATCATAAGTACATGAAAATGACATATCGTGAGCCTCAAACACTATCGTTTCCTCCATCTTACGTAAGTCTCATGGATACAAAAGACCACTGAAAACTAGACCAATCCCAACATAACACCGACTGTGACGCTACAGTCCTGATGTACGCCCCCAACGTTGCATATACCTGCCCATGTTCAAGGCCGGCCGGACGTGCGCAGCCGAATCATCAGAAGTTCTGCAGGTATTGTGAGTAGGGTTGCGCCATGTCTACCAAATAGAACAGTGTACATTACCCAGTGAAACCTCGCTTTCGACGATGACATCGTTGTCTTCTTTAAACAAGCTGCAATGTTATGCAGTGAGGCGCGTCTAGGCGCGAGCTGCGCAGAGTCACGTCTTCTTTTTACTTGTAAAGTCTGACGCGTCTGATCTGTATCGTGCAAGTTTATAAGCCCCTTAAGCCTTGTTTATACTGTACAATGCAATTTGAAGCACAGAGTCACATAATGAAAGTGAAAGGGACAGTTTTTCCAACCTGGAAAAACTATATAAATAAAGTTGTATTGTATTGTATAGCACGGTTTTAAAACAACCGAAGTTGACAATAAAAAGACAAAGTATAAGAAATAGGCACGATAAAGCATAAAATAGAAGTTGACTTATGCGCATGCTCCTTCTCCCGCTCTCCTTGGTTGATGCGTGGGCGTGCCTTTCCAGGAGATTTGTCCAATAAGGGACTCAGAAAAGTTGTTACGTCACGATTTTTCATGTTCGAAAAAAACTTTCCGAAACCTGTACGAACGAAATACTACGTAATTACGTCCAACTTGATTTTTGACCATGTCAAGCATGAGAATTCAGCTCATTTAACATTCTAAAGAAGTCAGAATGCATGAAACACTGTTGCAGGGCCGCTTAGTTTAGAAACATAAAAACACATTATTTTTTGATCGATTGACAGCACTAAAATAAGCATGTTAAATAAAATAAAGAGTCTATACATTTCACTATACGTGTGCGATTAATCGCACGAAAAGAGTAAGATTAATCGCAATACATTTTTTATCTATTGACAGCCCTCGTCACAATACAATATATTGAAGATTACCATATTTATTTACAACATAATTACAATATATTGCAATACTTTTTCAAGTAAACATTTTAAAAGAAAATAGATTTGAAAATACAACTTGCTGTGGACCTCCTGAGTATTTTTTTTTACATCCTACCAATAGAATCCATCACATCCCAATGAACATAACTATAGTTTCCATTCAAACTTATACAATTTTCATTATAACCATTAAATCCATTACATTTTTTATTCTGTTTCTATATTTTTTTCAGAGAGGTTGTTTTGGCTGCTCTTCGTGTTAATGTCAGTTTGTGCATTCTTTAGATTACATTTTAGGAGACGGAATATTTGGTTACTCAGTTATTGAGTGACAGCAGAGCAGGTAACAACTATATTCTCATTGTCCATCGATTAAAAAAGAACTCTGTGACTGCTCCAAATCAAGCATCACAATGAACACATTTCAACACGAATCTTTAAAATCAAAAAGCACACACGTCTGCTCTGGATGCGGGACCGCCATTCTTGCTCTCGCTTGAGAAAATGGCTGCATGTACTGTATATGATGTTAAAACGTGATTTTAATAAATGCATCGATAGTAGAGGTTGGACTATTGATATACTATTGTGAAACAAAATATTGCAATAGTTTTCTGTAGTGATATTTTTGCACGGCCCTAGTATTTTAATGTTACTCGGTTTAGTTTACAACACATAATGCGACAAATGAGGACGCATTACGGTAATTCTGCAGAAAAAAATATAAAATACATAAATAATTCTTTGCCATGTTAAAATGATGCTGTGTGCAAGGTAAAAAAATACAATTATGTTTACTGTTATGAGTTTTTTTGTTATCAAATGATATGCTTTATAATTAAAATCTTGACTGTCACAATGTTTTCGAGACTTTCAGATGAATGATGATAGTCATAACGTTTTGAAAAGGGGATTTGCTTTTCTATTCAAAATTTGGCAGAAATGTTCCAATTTGTCATTAGTTTTACAACTAAAAATAACACAGTTTGAGTTTTTCTTTAGCTACAAAACGTCATTCCCAAAGTTACATTTGTGTTATTCCAGAGTCTTGACGGGTTGTTTTAAAATGTGAAATAAATCTCTAGTAATGGTAGTTTTTGTCTTGTTCAGAGTTCTTCCGGTCATCAGATGAATTGGATCTGCTATGAGAATTCTTTCTATGTGTTCTGGCTGTTGGAGCAGCTGTCTGCAGACGCTGATGTGGAGCATGAGCTCATAAGCCAGCTGGAAACTGGAGCGTTCGCTCTCTCAGACGAGTTTCCTCTCTTCTCTCTCTACATGTGGAGGATCGGCGGTCTCTACAGAACTACTGGCGTGAGACCCGATGAGACAGAATGTTCCTGAGAGCTGGAATACACACATAAGCTTAAAAAAACATGTCCATTACATCATATCTCTTTCTGAACAAGATGTGAAAAAAGAAACCATTAGTTACTGTTGTTCTCTTTAAACGTTTTTGTGTTCATATAGGGTCTGCTCTCCTTTTTATAGAGTTGTGTTTCTTTAAAAGCACATTTAAAATAGGTTGGGTGTGTCTGTATTTGACTTAAAGGAACAGTTCACCCAAAAATGAGCATTTATTCAGGTTCTGAGGGCGAGTACATGACAGAATTGAGATATTTGGTTGAACTGTCCCTTTAACCGTGGGTTGAAACAAACCTGCATTTAGTTTTTAGTGTGCTGACATTGACTCATGTGTTATTGTTGTGAGTTTTCTGTAGTGTATGTGTGCTGTGTTTTTATTTCCACCACATCATCTCACAGCAATCGGTCACATATGGTTTTAATTTGAAATGAAATCCACTTCACGCTTTGCTCTACACTTACTTTTAAGGCCGTCATTTTAGATATGTTTAACATACTGTATATGTTTCACTTGTGTCTGACCCTGTTATATAAACACTGGAATTGGCTGTTTGCCTTTAAGATTTGAGTTTAAACACTGTTATGATTGGCTCACACTTTTTCCGAAGAAAATAACCAGCAGAGCCACAGACTGATCCTGAATCAGCTCTACAGCCACAAACATCACAGCAGTCTGTTCATGTAAGTTATTCATCAAATACTCTGTATATATATATATATATGATAATTTTCAAACCAGTGTTGGGTCAAAAAGGGCCGGTCCCAACCGTTGGGTTGTTTTACAAACACTTTCTGGGTTCATTGAAGCCAACGGTTGTGTTTGTTTCTTTTTTTGACCCAACACTGTTGAAAATAACCCAGAATGTTTTAATGTGATACTATACAACACTGCATTCATGACATGACCACAAAATACTGTAAACGTTTACTGCATCTATTATGTATACAGACATTACTGTTACATTTCCACCATTTTACTATTACATCTTCAGTCTGAACTTAAAATATCAATTCTCTGAAATTGTATTTATTACCATTGTATTGAACAATGTGTTTATATTTTCCAAAACCCCTTCAGTCCAGACATCAGAAACATATCTATGCACGAGTTTTCTATATAAAAAAAGTAATTATGAGTAATTGATGAGACTTTTTTAATACCCAACAAATGAAGAAGGAAGGCTCTATATAAAACAGTTATAATTTTTTCCTCTGCCCTTTTATGAGGAATATAGACCGTTATGGATATGGCCGTTCTTAAAGCTGAACTTAGCTGACTTTATGAAATCGTTTGTATTTTTTTAAATAAAAAATGCTTAGAAATCACATGGAAATTAAACCCACAAATACTGACTGAACAGTATTATGAAAACCTTTTTTTCCACAGTGAGGTGAATGGACCTCTCAGTAATGACTTTTGTCTAATATAGGATCTGACTCTCTTATGAAACAGCCTTCCTTGTATTGTCTGACATTCCTACAATACTGTAACTGATTAAACTCGCACTTAACCTTTATTCAGTCACATTTTTCTGTTAAACTGCTGTAACAAAGTCATGAAATATTACAGTAAAGCTGCTTTAAAACGATGTGTGTATTGTTAACAGTGGTACACAACGTGAGTGATTTTTGGTTGGTATAAAACCCTTAAATTTACTATGATTTTAAAAGAGTACCCATAATATAAACATGATATTTCTAGTAATACAGCAACTTCTTTACCATAACCTAGCCTTCTTTTTTATCCTTTTTGTGAAATATTGAGCTTAGAAGTGCCTTTCAAATACATTATATTTTAAACTTTTTGTTTTTAATAAGTCTCTCCAATAAATACTACTTGTTGGTTTTGACACTAATAAAGACCCATAAAGTGCCTCCCCTTATGAGACTATATGATTCAATCATAAAAGCTATAGTTGTTTATTTGTAGTCAAAAAAGTAACTACATATTTACACCTCAAATATAATAGTTCAAGCATATTTATAGTAAAACTATGGCAATACAAATGGTTATAATTATGCCAAAATAAATTATTCTTGCACTTGTACTAGCTATAATAAAATATATTGTAGTAATTGCCACACGTTGTTCTGTATTCTGTGGTAAATACTGTAGTATCATTTAATAGCACTATTTGGTGACATTATTATTGTCAAACAGGAATTCAATATAAAAACAAGAATGTACTTGAAAAAGGACCTGTATATATCAAGCTGTATATTTCACAAAGATGATAAGTGAAACATGGTTCACATCCTGATATCACACTCACATGCTATAATATTGTTTACATTGCACTACAGGGCTGCATGCATGACTGAACTGTACACACCAGTACTTCATGTTATCTGCTTTACTGGACTGTTTACACACGCACAGCATCATTTGCACTCTATACTGCTCACTAGCACATCTGAAATATTATACTGAATGCTCACTTGCACTAATGGACCACTTTCATTACTGCACTAACCTATCTACTGCACTGTAACTATTAACTGCATCTACTCATCTACTGCACTGCAACTATTAACTGCATCTACTCATCTACTGCACTGCAACTATTAACTGCATCTACTCATCTACTGCACTGTAACTATTAACTGCATCTACTCATCTACTGCACTGTAACTATTAACTGCATCTACTCATCTACTGCACTGCAACTATTAACTGCATCTACTCATCTACTGCACTGCAACTATTAACTGCATCTACTCATCTACTGCACTGCAACTATTAACTGCATCTACTCATCTACTGCACTGCAACTATTAACTGCATCTACTCATCTACTGCACTGCAACTATTAACTGCATCTACTCATCTACTGCACTGTAACTATTAACTGCATCTACTCATCTACTGCACTGTAACTATTAACTGCATCTACTCATCTACTGCACTGTAACTATTAACTGCATCTACTCATCTACTGCACTGTAACTATTAACTGCATCTACTCATCTACTGCACTGCAACTATTAACTGCATCTACTCATCTACTGCACTGCAACTATTAACTGCATCTACTCATCTACTGCACTGCAACTATTAACTGCATCTACTCATCTACTGCACTGCAACTATTAACTGCATCTACTCATCTACTGCACTGCAACTATTAACTGCATCTACTCATCTACTGCACTGCAACTATTAACTGCATCTACTCATCTACTGCACTGTAACTATTAACTGCATCTACTCATCTACTGCACTGTAACTATTAACTGCATCTACTCATCTACTGCACTGTAACTATTAACTGCATCTACTCATCTACTGCACTGTAACTATTAACTGCATCTACTCATCTACTGCACTGTAACTATTAACTGCATCTACTCATCTACTGCACTGTAACTATTAACTGCATCTACTCATCTACTGCACTGTAACTATTAACTGCATCTACTCATCTACTGCACTGTAACTATTAACTGCATCTACTCATCTACTGCACTGTAACTATTAACTGCATCTACTCATCTACTGCACTGTAACTATTAACTGCATCTACTCATCTACTGCACTGTAACTATTAACTGCATCTACTCATCTACTGCACTGCAACTATTAACTGCATCTACTCATCTACTGCACTGCAACTATTAACTGCATCTACTCATCTACTGCACTGCAACTATTAACTGCATCTACTCATCTACTGCACTGCAACTATTAACTGCATCTACTCATCTACTGCACTGCAACTATTAACTGCATCTACTCATCTACTGCACTGTAACTATTAACTGCATCTACTCATCTACTGCACTGCAACTATTAACTGCATCTACTCATCTACTGCACTGCAACTATTAACTGCATCTACTCATCTACTGCACTGTAACTATTAACTGCATCTACTCATCTACTGCACTGCAACTATTAACTGCATCTACTCATCTACTGCACTGCAACTATTAACTGCATCTACTCATCTACTGCACTGCAACTATTAACTGCATCTACTCATCTTCTGCACTGTAACTATTAACTGCATCTACTCATCTACTGCACTGCAACTATTAACTGCATCTACTCATCTACTGCACTGTAACTATTAACTGCATCTACTCATCTACTGCACTGCAACTATTAACTGCATCTACTCATCTACTGCACTGTAACTATTAACTGCATCTACTCATCTACTGCACTGTAACTATTAACTGCATCTACTCATCTACTGCACTGTAACTATTAACTGCATCTACTCATCTACTGCACTGTAACTATTAACTGCATCTACTCATCTACTGCACTGTAACTTCAATATCTGCATTTACTAATCTACTGCACTGTAACCTTATTAACTGCATTTACTCGTCTTCTGGACTGCACCTTTACTAACTGCATCAACTCATATACTGCACCGTAACTTCAATAACTGCATTTACTCATCTACTGCACTGTAACCTTATTAACTGCATTTACTCGTCTTCTGGACTGCACCTTTACTAACTGCATTAACTAATATACTGCACTGTAACTTCAATAACTGCATTTACTCATCTACTGCACTGTAACCTTATTAACTGCATTTACTCGTCTTCTGGACTGCACCTTTACTAACTGCATTAACTAATATACTGCACTGTAACTTCAATAACTGCATTTACTCATCTACTGCACTGTAACCATATTAACTGCATTTACTCGTCTTCTAGACTGCACCTTTACTAACTGCATTAACTCATATACTGCACCGTAACTTTAATAACCGCATGAACTCATATACTGAGGTCTATAATTTATGCACACTTAAGCCACTTGCACTACTGTTTATTATCTGTTCATATCCACCTGTACATTAATGTTCATAGTATATAGCCATCTGTATATATTGTTCATAGAAAATACCTACTGTCATATTTTCATAGAACATACCTGCTGTATAGTATTTTCTCACTATTGTATTCTGTATTTATTCTAACTGTATATCCTGCACTTGCTAATTGCACTTCTAGTTAGACCTAAACTACATTTCGTTACACTGTAATGACAATAAAGTAGAATCTAATCTAAAATATCTGACAGACAGTTTGTACCATATTCAATACTAAAGTTCTGCGGATGTGAGTTAAACGTACAGTAATTGCAGACAATCTCAATTGCTTTCCAATTTGGCATCTTGATTGTTTGCTCGGGAAGTTACACAATCATGTAAACAGTCATTTTGCGTGGCGTGTGTGGCTCTGGAGATCCGCCTCTACAGCTGTGGCTGCGGCTGACTCGCGGCTGACTCGCGTCAGAAGGACTGCTGCTCGGTCATGATGCGGCGGCTCTTCGCGTTTCTCGTGCTGTGGATTCACGGTCGGATGTGCAGATGTGAGTTTGAGCTCACTCTCCTCCACACCAATGATGTCCACGCGCGCGTGGAGGAGACGAACAAAGACTCCGGCAAATGCAACTCCAATAGTTCGTGTTTCGCCGGAGTTGCACGAAGATACACGAAGATCCGAGAAATCCGCGGCGCGGAGAAGAACGTCCTGCTGCTGGACGCGGGCGATCAGTTTCAAGGCACCGTCTGGTTTAACTATTACAAAGGCGCAGAAGCGGCGCATTTCATGAATAAACTCGGATACGATGCCATGGTGAGGAAATTCAGTCTTGTTTAAGAATAAACTTTATGACTATTGGTCCTTTAGGAAAAGAGTTGAGAGTTGTTTCTTATGAAGATGACCCATGGATTTAAAAATAAGCAGTTACCTTAAATATATGAACATAGTGAAATATTTACATCTTAAACTTTCGTCAAAGTTTATAAACCACTTGCAAAAAGTATACAAATGTAAGTTTTTATTTAGCAGGCAATCTGCCTTTAAAGTGACAGTTCACCCAAAAATCTGATTCTGTCATGGTTTCATTTTGACTAGATGTCAGTCTTTATTTAGTGGAACACAAAAGAAGATATTTGGTGAAATATTTGGTTTTGTGTTCGTACAGATTAAGTCAAGTCAGCTTTATTTATATAGCGCTTTTGACAATTTTCATTTTTACAAAGCAGCTGTACAAGGAAACATTGACTATAAGCAAAACATATAACGAAACACAGGTCAAATATCAGACAGACTATACATTCATAAATGCAGTGTTCATTAAATAAAACTATAACTTTTTATTTATTTATTGGCAATGTGGTTCAGTGTTGTTTGGTTATCAACATTCTTCAAAATATCTTCTGATGTGTTAAAGAAGTCTGGAATGACGTGCGGGGAAATAAATGATAAAATAATGTTTTTTATTCATTTAAAAAGATTATTCTCATCAAAGTTTGTGTGTGGATAAAAAGTAGAAAAGAGATAGAAGTCAGAACTGATCGGTCAGGTGTTTAATTCAGATTCGATTCTTAAAGATGGCTTCATATCTGCTGATCTTGTAGCAGCGGGCAGATCATTACACAAATGTGGAACAGATCCAGGTACTCGAGAGGGGTTGTTTCTCTTTTTGTGATCGTGGCACCACAAGACGGTGTTTGTTTGCAGAGCGCAGAGATCTGGCGGGTACATAAGTCTGTATTAGCGAGTGAACTTAAGAGGGTGCCAAACCAGTGGTGGTCTTGTTGGCCAAGAGCAGAGCGACTATAGGGAGCCAATGTAACTTAATGAAGAGAAGACTGACGTGTGCTCTCTTCGGTTCATTGAAGACCACTCTCACCGCTGCATTCTGGATCATCTCTAGAGGTTTGGTTGTGCAGGCTGGGAGTCCAGCCAGTAGCGCTTTGCAATAGTCCAGACCGGACAGAACAAGAGCCTGGACTTGCGTAACGTGCTCAGATAGGAAAGGTCTAATTTTCCTGATGTTGTAGAGGATGAATGTATAGGACCGGGTGGCGCTGGCAACATGATTTGTTAAGTTAAGCTGATCATCGGTTACCACTCCAAGCTTTCTGGCCGTTCTGGAAGGTGTGACGGTCTATGAGCCTGGTTGAATGGAGAGGTTGTGATACATACATGTATATGTATACAATATATATTAGACTAATCAGTCTTATTTTTCAGATTATTGCTAACTTAATCTACCTTTTTGTAAAACTAGTCGGTCACTCGAAGTTCTTGTTTTACTTTCGGTTGGATATCATAACAGGATTCAAAGGTGTGTCATGTTTTATGACGGATCATTCGTTCAGTTTTTAATAGACAAACAGGATAATAAGACACATGTAAAACTGATTGACAACTAATGAGTCTGAGAAATGTAGTGTGCTATAGCCGTCCGGGTGATGTGGGGAGTGCCTCAGGTGGAACACAAGGGCACAGGTGACGGGTGTGACGGTAACTGTGTATTTTAGGAAACAGAAAGAATTCCAAGTAAATAAACAAATGACAAACATCTGCAATACGTTTGCAAGCATTCTCGACAGAACACATACACAAAGTTCATAAATGCTTCAGCTTCCCGTTCTATTAACATGTCATAGCACTCAAAAAATATAAATTGATTGGCTTATATTTTCAAAGTCTCATGTGACCCTGTGATAAAACTAAACCTCTCAACTTATTAACCTCACAGGTGACATTGGAGAACCAAACTTTACACTGCATGCTTCCACAATGTAAGCAAAGAAGACGTTGTGAAATAAGCAGTTACGATGTTGTACACTGTTTTTTCTTTTGGTTTGTAATGCCTGGTACTCGTGATATTTAAGGCAAGACCTCGTATCCGGTTCAGGGGTCAAATGCGACAGCGGCTGAATGAGCGTGTTGTGTTCAGATGTTAAATCGGTTCCAGCACAACACTTTGAATACATTGCTGCTCTGACGTACAGCGCTCCACAACATTACTGAAGCAAGAATGTTGAATGTTTAAAACTCTGAACAACCATTCATAGAGCAACTTCGCCACGAACCACACGTTGCTTTCTGATTCATTCACGCTTCCATCGTCAGGACGGTTTTTCCATCATTATAAGTGCCCAAGGGACTCCATGTCCGTTCTGTCATTGACGTAATATTGGGCAGGAATGGACGGCGGTTCTTCTGGACGTGTCACAGGAGTCTTCATTACACTGGACACGGCACCTGCACAGGTGTTGTGGGACTCACACAAAAACACAAAAGGTGTTTCCCACATGTAGTGTTCAATGGTAACCGTCTCATCCACCGTCAACAGAGTTTAGACACGCTTGAGTGAATCCTCTTAACATTTAGTGAACAGTGAGAACGAACAATAAACAACGTGAGAAACGTGGAATGGTTATTGTAAGTGAAAAGCCTCACTTTTAGTAAGCGTCTGTGAACATATCTCAGAGTAAACCTGTCTCTAAAGTACAGTTTCTGTACTCTACAGTTTTCGAAACAGCTGGTCTATTCAACGTTGACTCATTGGATGAACGGCTTTTCAAAGCGGTTATGAAAGCAAAATTATAAGAAATGAAAAAAGTATGTCACAAAAAGCCAAACCAGTTATTAAACAGTATCATTCAATGTGTAACATTTAAGTCAATTTGGAGACTTTTATGGAGCTATGAATGGTCAAATAAACACACTGTTAAAAGTAAAGGCAGTGATTATAGTTTTAAGAGTGCAGTTACACATCACATTATATAGTGTGTGCTTACAATCTGATGCAATCTCATAAATTCATCCTGCATTTTAGTTATAAAAAGTGACTTTTTCTCTTAATACGTTTCCCTGTTAAACTCTCTGATGCGTCTGCAATCTTTACACGTTCTGTAAATCCTAATAAATAAAATTACATTTGCCTATAGAAACAGCACGACATCTGTAAATTACATAAATATAAAAGAAAATAGTTAGCACATTAAATGTATAATGGAGACTTTTGTAATTTACTGTTTAATATTACTTTAAAAAAATGATGTGATCCTGGACCACAAATCCAATCATATTGATCCATTTTTTCTAAATTGGGATTTATACATTATCTGAAAGCTGAACAAATACGCTTTCCAGTGATGTATGGTTTATTAGGAGATAAAACTATTTGAAAATAATGTTTGTTTTAACGCTCCGGGGTCAAAAATACAAACTTGTGTATAGTAAGAAAAACTTCAATTGTAGAAAACTAAATGCACAAACACCTTCATACTCTTCCAGATGTGTTTATTAATGATAGGCTAACACAAAATCTTGTGGTAGAACTTACAGTGGAGGTAACATGCTTTTTCATGCATTCTGACTTCTTTACACTGTTAAACGTGCTGGCTTGTTAAGCTTAACATGGTCAACTTGATAAAAAGCGAGTTAAAAGTATCACTAGTATTTCTGTGCTGGATTCACTCCGTCAGGGTTCCTACAGGTTTCAGAAAGTTTTTTTCATCCCCGTTTTGTAACAAAGGTTCGTCGTCCCTTATTGGACAAATTTCCTGGAAAAACACGCCCATGCGTCAACCAAGGAAAGCGAAAAAGAGGAGCACGCGCACACGTAAACCGGCCGGAGCAAAAGTTCTTCCGAAGATCTGTGTTTGTTTGTTCACATAATCGCAAATATTTTGACCGAGATGGAGATCCCGTTTTTTTTCCACGATTACTCATTAACCTTTAAAACAACATAGAAAATAAAGAAACTTGAGTTTTAAACTCTGAATTTCTATGAAAATAAATAAGAAATAGCACTGCTGAAGCGCTGTAAAGGAAAGGTGAAGGAAGAAAAGAGAGGATCCTTGCTAAATAGAATGCGGCAGAATAATCGTTTACCTCCATTATTAGTTTTTTTAACTGATGAAGGACAAAACTGAGGATTACGATGAATTTTTCGAGTAATTGCACAGCACCAATATAAACGGTGGATATAATGCTGGATTTGGAGATGGTTTGAAACTGATAGATGGCGCCGCCCCAGTGCTGAAGAGGCCAGACATGAACCGCACGAGGCAAGTGAAACTAAGTCATATGTCTGTGTTCTGCAATCGCCGTGTACGTGCATACTTTAAAAAACAACACAAACTTATTGTGAATTAATGCGATGTTGATTTTGTGCTCATGCTGTAGTTCCGCTCCCCTGCCCGCCTGGTCTTTTTCTGGAAATAATAGTAAAGCTGTATCATTCTTTTATATACTTGATGCGAAACTAGTGCACAGGTCCTCAAGATTAACATGAGATTGACAGAAACCACGTGGTTACCTCATCTTTAAGTTAAATGTATGACATTACTGTAGTCGAGTGTTGAATATTCAGACCCTACAGCACAGCACCTATCATTAGAGTAAAGTTCTCAGAGCTCAGGGAGTCCTACAGATACCTTGCATAATATGTACAATAATCTGTACATTAATTGCAATATCTGATGCAAAACCTACATATTGAATAGATATTGAATGTTGCTGTATTTGTGGGTGCATTGCTATGGCTGTGCAGTTTCCGCAATGTACGTTTTACTGTATACTGTCTTTCAAATCTGTTTCTTCAGGCCATAGGAAATCATGAGTTTGACAACGGTGTGGACGGCCTTGTGAAACCTTTCCTTCTGAAAGTTAACTGCAGCGTTCTCAGCGCGAATATCAAAGCTGATAAAACAATGGCTCCTCGCATCAGCGGCTACTACCTTCCGTATAAGATTTTCACTCTTAACTCAGAGAAAGTGGGTGTTGTCGGGTACACATCAGTGGAGACCCCCACTCTGTCTTTACCTGGTAAACTATTTCTTAACATCACCTCGCATAATGGCCACTGCAGCGATTGTTTGTTTTTAATGTCATTTCTGTGCTTTTACAGGTCCTGGTCTTGTGTTTGAGGATGAAGTCACTGCTCTTCAGACAGAAGTGGAAAAACTCACAGTTCTGGGCGTTAATAAGATCATTGCTCTCGGACATTCTGGATTTGAAGCAGACCAAAAGATTGCCAAGCAGGTTCGAGGCGTGGATGTTGTGATTGGAGGACACAGCAATACTTTCTTGTACACAGGTATGAAATATGCCCTCACCTTATGATTTATATAGAAAACCACTTCATAGATGATGTTTGAAAGATGTTTTGTGTGAGATGCCTTTTGAAAGGCAAAAGAAACGTGTAGGTTTAGGGGAGGGGCTTAATTTGGGGCTTTCTAATAATCTACAATTTTGTATGACTCACATCATGTGGGTTCAGTACAGAGCTGGTGAAACACACCAGATGTCAACGTTTCTGTTGGATTTAGAAAGTGATGGTAGAATTTGGTAGTCTTATTTAATTAACACTGCATATAGGAATTTATTGTGTGTCTGATATTTGACCTGTGTTTTGAATTCCATAACCTTTTATGTTTTACTTATAGTCATTTTTTTCTTGTACAGCTGCTTTGTAACAATGAAAATTGTAAAAAGCGCTATATAAATAAAGCTGACTTGACTTGACTTGACTTGATGGAAACCTGCCAGGATCGCTTCATTTGCGGTTTACTCGTGTTGTTTGGTGCCTTTGTAAGTCGTGCTGTAGGGTGGATATCCTTTATTTTACGGGTGAACCAGATCGAAAAGCCAGGATATTAAAGAGATTTACACCAATAATCTTCCTAGTCCCTAGTAAACGCTCAGAACACCACAGCAACCACACTCTGTCAGTGTGTTTCAATATATGAAAATGTTTTATTTAATATGAAGAGTAAAATCAGATGAATCAGTTTATATTATACAGTAAAAAGTTTATATAATGCATCAATTAAAGTGTAAAACCTAACAATGAAATTCACTCAATGTGAATAAGTTTTAGTCTAAATTTTGCTTATTTTTTTAAGTTAAGTTAGTTCAATTCAATTCAATTTGATTTATATAGCCCTTTTCACTATTTGCATTGTTCCAAAGCAGCTTTACAGGGGAAAAATAAGAAAAACACAAAAAAGGTAAAACACAGAACATGAATAGTTTAACTTGTTATAAAAAAAGACCAAGTAAATAATATCTAATGTCAGCAGTCTCTAATAACGTAGCGCTAGACAAAGGATGACAAAACAAACGCTTTCATCTAAAATCTAAATAATCGCATGAGCAAACAAGTTATCGTTAACAGCCCTAATATACAGTAAATATAAATAGATACATGTTTATATTTCCTAAAATGATATATGTGTATGAGTGCATGTTTGTGTTTATAAATACAAAAGTAATATGCACAGTACACAGACATATATTATGTAGACACAACATTTTTTTTTCAAGGCGATTAAAAACGATAAATTGATGCACAGCCCGAAATAAATTTAAAAACATGGTTTATGAAAATGATCTGTTTTCTGCAAATATATTGCATTTTATTTTCAAGTGTACTCCCATATATTTGTAGCGTTGGGGAAGAACATATTAATATTGTTTTTTATTTTTGGCCCCGGTGTTGTTGATTTTTAATTTTGAATGTATTAAGTTGTTCGACAACCCCTGGACCTCCGTTTATCTTCAGAACGCAAATTAAGTTTTGTTGCAGTCCGGGGGGTTTTTGATCCCCCCATAGAGTGCAACGCAACCTAACTTCATTAAAATAGTCCAACCTAACCTGCCTTCCGTGTTAGTTTCCATGTGCATTTACAAGAGCATCCGGGGTCCGAGATCCAAGACAACGCATGCGTCGTGCGGTGCTGACCCCAGATTCACTGTCATCACGTCGTGGTGCTCTTGTGAATGCGCGTTAGGAACTATCACAGAAATAGTTGTATAGTCATTATTTTTGTTGTTTGCACACGAAAACTATCACTGTCGCTTCATATATACAGTCATGATCATTTCTGTAAAAAATCATTCCAGTATTTGGATTTATTTCATGTGTGTGCTGTTGTCTCTAGGAACTCCGCCCTCCAGTGAGGTACCTGCGGGTTCGTACCCGTTCATGGTGAAATCAGACGACGGGCGTCAGGTTCCAGTGGTCCAGGCCTATGCCTTTGGAAAGTATCTTGGATATCTAAAAGTGACCTTTGATTCCAAAGGAGATGTAGTGAAGACTGCAGGCAACCCAATTCTTCTGAACAGCTCTATAGTACCAGGTGAGTGAACACCAGACCTGACAGTCAGGGCCGGATTAACAACACATTAGGCCCTGGGGCCTATAGCAAACCCAAGGCGTCCCCTTTATTTTATTGCTACACCACAGTGTCTTCTACAGTGAAAATGACAATTTATTGCTATTATTATTATATAAAATGTTCTAATTATTTGATCTATGTTTGATATTATAGTCATTTCATTTGACATTTAAATTGAATTTCTATTTCATATGAGCACAACTAAACTTTCCAGGCTATTAAAAAACATGAACTCCAGAACTTTAAAAAATGTGACCGTCGCTCAGCTCCCGTGGCATCATGGATGTATCCATCCAATTCACACTGACAAATATTGGCGGAAGCAGTAGACCATCCGGGTATTTCTTGTCTACTTTTTTTCTAAAACTTCTTTATTAAGTCATTTTTGGAGCTTATCGCTTTTAATAATAGTATTGTTCCACCATGTAATGTGATATTTCTTAAAGAGACAGACGCGGCGGTGCAGACAGTAATACTGACATCAGAGTCATTCACACTGGCTTCTATCGCTCTCATCGAAGCAGAATCAAGGACCAGAACTATTTCAATCATTTCTGCTTTCACAGACTGTGTGAGATTCATGTGCAATGTTTGTGTGTGTAGATCTGGTCATTCAGGCTGAAGTGAATTCCTGGATGAAGAATCTGGCCAATTACTCTTCTCAATATGTCGGACAAACCCTTGTGTATCTTAACGGGACTTTCGAGGAGTGCCGATTTCGGGAATGTAATTTGGGAAACTTGATCTGTGACGCCATGGTGAGTGAACATGTTTTTTAATGTACTCCGGGACTACGGCATTATTGTATGGAATCCAAGATGAAAAGGGTCTTTGTGTTTCAGGTCCATAGCAACATCAAATACGCCGATGAAAAGCAGTGGAATCACGTCAGTTCTTGTATTCTCAACAGCGGTTCCATTCGGGCGCCAATTGACGAGAGGAACCGAAATGGTGCGCTACAGTACATCTACTCTTAACTCCTTTACCCATCTCCGCTTGTCACAAATAACTCCTGGTGCGTGTGGATTAAATGTAGGTTTCATCACAATGGAAGATCTGATCTCTGTGTTGCCGTTCGGAGGAACGTTTGATCTGGTACAGCTGAACGGATCTGCACTGAAAGAGGTTTTCGAGCATTCGGTCAGCAGGTATGGAGAAAGCACTGGACGGTTCCTACAGGTCTCAGGTAACTCACCTTTGTCTCTTTACTGCTGCCTTTATCTCACAACGATGTGTACTATTTACAGTTTGTGATGTTTTATACCTTAACAAACATTTTCAGAGAGCAAATCAGAGAACAATATCTACTCGCATGTCTGTCTTTTCATGTTTGTCAGTGTCAGTGAAGAAAGTAAACATGTGGTCAACTGATATTTTTATACAAATGTTACCAGATGCAATACAGTCGATCTCCCATGAAAGAGCATTTGACATAAGGGTAAGCTAGTCAGAACTATCCCTTCAACTCTTGTGTAGCTACACATAGACATCATTTGCGGGTGGGACAGGTGGGACGTGTCCCCACAACTTCTTGCCAAAGTCGTACAAAAGACATACAAAATTCGAATAATGTAATAATTTCAGAGGTTGTCTGTGATCTTAATCCCGTGAGAATTGTCCGTGTCTGTAATATGTAAACTAAAACTGACCCTGTAAATAACCAGGCATATTATGACGAACACCGAGGTCCTGTGATAATACAAGTCCCTTGCGAATTGGCATCTGTGTGATCATATATCCTTTTTCAAGGTTTTATCCATGGTTTGCCAATAATGGAGGCTGTGTTGGAAGTGTTTTTATATTATTTCGGGTGCTGGGTCATATCCATACCTGCCAACACTGGCGATTTGTTATATCTAATGGAAACTCCCATAACGCGATCGCAAGCGGACAGAGGAAGATCCCCAAACTCTATTGCGGGTCTCAAATGCTGACAGTGACAATCATATATCATTATACACCTAAAACTATATATATATAAACTATACACAAAGCCTTACCATCACATCCGGTAGATAAATAAATTAAATTTGAGTTAAATCACAGGCTTCACTAATCCCGTGCCGTGCGTCACATGAATGTGGGGGGGTCATTTCTAAATTGCACGAGGTCTTTAGATAATACTAATCCCATACGGATAGGTCTTAAGAATTGCACCAACAAAAAGCATGCATTACTTCTTATTACACGGCTCGTTGGAATGCTTGATTCTGATTGGCCAGTCGCGACATTTGCTGGTTGGTTATTGTCATGAACTGCTCTGAGACATGAAGGTGAGATCCAGATGCAGCTTTATTAGTGGGAAATCCAAAGGCGTAATCCAAATAATAGGCAAGGGTCATACACAGACAGACAGTCCAAACAAACAAAACAGGCAGGGACCAGAGGCAAAAGAGTAATCAGGGAACAAGGCAAGAAAACCAGAAGACAAGGAACCAGCGAAACGCTCAGAAATGCAGTAAAATACAAACAAGACTTCGCCATGAATGTGTGTGTGGAAATGGTTCATGTATGTGTGTGTGTGTGTGCAATCAGTGTTAATGAGTCCGGGCAGTGAGTTATGGGAAATGTAGTCTGTGAGTGGGTGATAATAGTCTGATGTGGAGTGCCCTCTGGTGGTTTTCAAGGGCACTCCAGCTGGAGACCGTTACAGTTATTGCCAGATAACAACCTCACAAAACTAATAACACACGGTAACCCAGATGCAGCAAATCATTTTGACTGGTTTTATTGACAAATTAAATATAAATATGCCTTTTAATAACATATATGACATTATATTTACAATTGATTAAACCAAATAACCTGTTTGTGACGTTTGAACGTCGTTTCTGACCTTAAAACCGAAAGTAAACGGTTCCTCATCGCAGAAGGTCTGCATTCGGTACAAATGAGCTAATCAAATATTTCAAATTCACATTTTATGTCCAGTTTTTTTCTCATGTGTAATAAGCGGCATAATGTACAAGCAGTAAGCAACCGGCTGACTCATTTTCATTATCCCGACACATGTCGTTGTGGGTTCGAATCTGCTGTTTGCGAAACTTTTTCCCCATCACATATCAGCTCGTAAAGGCATTTATTTATTTTCAATAAAATGATGAAAATATTTGAAAAGTGGCTCTTCAAGTCATACATTTTGCGCTTAATTGCGCTCTATTGCTATATTTATCCTTAATGTTCTCGATATGCAGTTACTATCGTCTATTGCAAGATTTAATACATTGTATTTGATTGAAAACTTGATAGTTCAAAACAAAATTTTGAAAGTTGATTTTGTGTTCTGGCAAACGGCTGAAGTAATAAGTGGATAAGAATTTTTCTTTTTCCATCTGTTTCCCCTGCATAGGCCTACTTGATCATTCATGTTTGTCATAAGTTAGCAGGGGTGACCAAGACCCACCGACAGGAAATCTGTGTCAGACACCAATTTGTGAACATGGAGAAAACGCACACATTCATTTCAGTCATTTTTACTTAAACACAATTATACACTTCATATACTCGACGTTTTACAAATGAAAACTCATAAAAACCGTAGAATCATCCATATGTAACTACAAGACTTATTTGTGATCGCTGTAAACGCGCTGCTTATGAACCCGTGAAAGCAAAATATACGCATACCCCTTGTGCAACCATTGTCCACGCACAAGAATAGTTCATATTGGTTATTAAAGTATTGTTTTCCTGTCCAACAAAGTTACGCCACCGTAGCTACAGACATAGACATCAAATTACAAAGGTTTAAGACACTGTTTTTATTATTTAATAGAAAGAAACAATGAACGAACGAGACTTCATTTAAAAGTGTACGTAGTCAAAGCCATGTGGTTTAGCATGAACTAGTGAAGGTCTGGTCATGTTTTTGTCTCGTGACACTGACATTAAACACGTAAATGACATGTTTTCAGAATTTTGTAAATGACTTCCCTTTGACACATACTGCATTAAAACGCCATCACAAATGCTAAAGAAATCCAAATGAAAGGTCCTCTGAAGTGAATCGGTGCGTTTGGGAGAGAGAAAACATGGCAATAAACAGATCAGCACGGGGATTACTGGGAACGTCATTGGTTCTCTCGCGTCTTGTTTTTGCAGGGAAAAAACTATTGAGATTTTAAGTTACACAAAGTCGTGTAGTGTTGGCTTAAATATACAGCATTTTAATATATAATGAACATCATGTCATTCCAGAATCAGATGTACTGTATGAAGGTGATTAAATGAAGGGAGACTTTCTATTTTGAGGATTGAAAACCTTTCTCACTGGGAAACCGACTCATTTGCAGGTCTATGCATCCAGTCTCCAGCGGTTGTGTTTTATCGGCAGGTTTTCAGCTGGTGTATGATTCCTCCAAACCGTCAGGACAGCGTGTTAAAAGTGTGAATGTGCTGTGCACCGACTGTCGAGTCCCCCGATACGAGCCGCTTGTCCCTAAGAAGATTTATAAACTGGTGTTGCCCTCTTATCTGGTGAATGGAGGAGACAATTACATCATGATCAAAGAACAGAAACTCAAACACGACAGCGGTGAGTCTTCAACAGCAGTGCTTTTCATTGTAAGGCCCCCTTTGTGTAGAGTTCATTGCTTTCTTGCCCCCCAAAAACCCTTATTATCTACATTTTGGGGGGATTTTAATTCAATCAAAAATACATTCCGTTATACCATGCTGGAACATCAATTCTTTTGGTTGGTGCCCTAAAATCTAATTTCTATATTTCATAAAATGCCAGAAAATCTGCAGCCCCCCAGTTTGAGAACCACTGTCCTACAGTACATATACATATACATATACTCATACAGTATATACTCACATACTCTCCGCAGGTGATCTGGATATATCAGTTATCGCCAGTTACATCACAGAGAGAAAGAGAGTTCATCCGGTGGTGGAGGGACGAATTCGGTTTGTCAGTTCTGCTGTGGTACGGCGAGGATCTGTCCTGATGCTGATGTGGACCTTCTGTCTCCTGTTTCTTTATTAAACTAGACCTTTTATCGTGAATAAACTTGCGAAACGAAGTGGAATTGTAGCCATAAATAATCCAAAAATGAATTAGTATAGAAGGAGACATTTCCAATAAACACTGTGATGATTAACAAAACATTAGTAAGCATATAAGAGCAACATCGCTCATTTTATTCATGTTATTATAAGGGGATACACAGGGATCTATTTTGGTAACACTTCAGTATAGGAGACGATTCTCACTATTAACAAGTTGGCTGTTTATTGGTACTTCTAAAGCACTTATTCTGCTTGACCATATTCTACAGCCCTAATCCTGACAAATACCTAAACCTAACAATTAATAAGCAACAAGTTAAGAGTTTATCAGGGAAAAGTCGTAGTTAATGGTTTTTTAATAGCGAGAATTACACCCTATACTGAAGTGTGACACATTTTGATAATGTTATTTCAGTTTTCTTTATACACAAATGTTTAGCTAATAAATCAGGGTAACGTGATTTATTGTGAGAAATGAAGGCGTGATTAATCTACGTTTATACTGTAGAAAATGATTTGCTTTTGACAAGCATATTTGATAAACAACTCATATAAGGTACAAATGAAGCAGATATATTTAGACTTTTATTTACTAAAGCCAGTACATTTACAAAAGACATTTTTCAGGGGTTTGCACGCGACTCGACTGTTATGAAATTGCATGAAATGTAGCATAATGTTTCATGTTTTTTAAGGGTTTTACTTTCTGTAATGTCTGAAAGGACAATGTCTCCGACACTTTAGATGACTGTTAAATAAATGATATTCTAGCCAACCTAATGTCTCGTCGTGTCGTACTGTACTGTTACAGTGGGAGAATATGAGCAGGAGTCAAGTAGTCGGTTAAAATGTGTCTCACATCCATCTGGGGGAGACAGAGAGACCCGCTTTTTGATTCTCCTGGAGACAAAACAACAGAAGTAATGGAATCAGACAATCGCAATTCTGACATTATTAGAACCTATCAAAGGAGCAGCTATACTGTAAAAGTACAGTGTTCTTTATGTGACCTTATTCAAACATTCACTAAATGACACCTTTAATTATAGAAGAGAACTTCATTAAAATACTATAAAGATTCTACTTTTAGGTTTCCATGAAAAACATAATGACAGAATATTCATTTGTGCAGTAAATGATCCGTGAGAATTTGAAACAGCAGGAGTCACAGTACCTTACACAGCTCTGGAAAGAGCTCCTGAACAGCGATGTCGAGTAACACGTACGTCAGCTGTTAGAGAGAGATGCAGAGAGTTAGAGAAAGAGAGAGAGAGAATGAATGATGATGAGTCTGTCAGATCACACCTGTTTATTGAGCAGCGGCTGCTGAACGGCAGTGAAGAGCAACTTCATACCCTCATACTTCGCTTCTTCACCGATACACTTCCCCACTAGATCTGAAAACACAAATCAAGTCTTTCAGAGATGGACTCACTACTACTGAGACTCACAGCTTTAAAGCAGTATTCATCCTCTCTGTAGTTGCAGCAGCTCAAATTAACGTGCCAGAGGAAAACTGGTCCTCCCGGTTGAGTCTGGTCTTTTTTCTTCCACTTTTATACATACTGTATATACATTTATAGTGTAGTTTTGGTTTCACGCCACTGCTGCTCACTGGAATCTATACTCCATGAACTTCTTACATTTATCGTGTATTTAGCATGATATGGTATTATTGCAACATTTTCGGTAAATTTGCTAAATTAGTGCAATTTTTTCAATATATAACATATTTCTGGTACTTATAACTTGCAATGATACCTTGTATTTCATATTTACAGTATAACGTCTTTCTTTTATTAATCTATAATCTATAATTATTAATATTTCCTTTTAATTATAATGCTGCTTTGCAACAATAATAAATGGCAAAAAGCACTGTATAAATAAAAGGGTAGTTATAGTGACATCTGCAGTAGAACCTGGCAGGTAGTTCATCATCTCTTCAAAGGTCTGCTTGGCTCGTTTCTGTTTGTCTTCAGGAGAACGTTGCTCTGTGCTCTCACAGAAAACTGCATCTGCAGAAAACCGAGCAGAACATTTGACACATGCAGGTAAACACAGTACGTGTTCAATGAGGGATGTTGTATATGGAAGAGTTACCTCGCAGGAGAGTGATGAGAGACACGAGGCGATGTTCTTGCATGATCTGCTCAAGTTTAAAGTGGAAGTAATGGTCCACATACGCCTCTAGAGTTCTCTTCAGGAGAATACGACCGGCGCTCAGAATGTGATGCAGCCAGTCCGGCATGTGGAATATCACACGGCCTGCGCTCATACATCACAAACACACACAATCTGACAGAGTTAAACACTTCAACATGAGCAAGGGTTGTGATGGAACTACTGTTGGAAAGCATATGAGCACCTATGCACATGATGTAGTCATACGCTCCATCCACCTCCATCAGCTCCATGAAATAGTTCTGGTTGTGTTTTCTCTCGAGGCCCTCGGGCAGATTGGCATTGTTTCTGTATAACTCGTTGAACAGCTAAATAACACGACGGGGGAAATGGTGGTTACAATAAAACAACACACAACATCTGTGATCCATTTCTATTCATTTTCTAACTCTGTGCCTTTTCAAGTATGACAATCAAATGATTTGAGATGAGTTATGTCACCAAACCCAATCATCCCCATTTCATTACATTTCCAATCTCGCATACAGGTGAATGTGTAGAAGTGTATGTAATGCACCTTCTTGTCGTTTTCTGTGGTGGGACTGAGGATGGTGAGCTCGGGTCTGCTGGGTTTGGGTTTAGGAGATTCACACGAGCTGAAGAAGGACTGAATGAACGGCTCCAGGTTCTGTCCTTTCTACAGACATCACAGAGAACACACACACATCATCAAATCACAATCAAATTAAAGTTAACATGTCTAATGTTATTAAGAACGGTTGAGGCGTTTAATGCTTACAAACATCCCTGACACAGATGGGTTCATGACTTGACTTATATCGGATTTATTGTGATGTTGTGACATGTTTGTCTGTCTGTGTGTTCATTGTGTTCGGTTTCAGTTTGGACTGTGTTTTCTGTCTTTAGAAATAAAGCAGCCCGTGACACCTTTTATTATTACTATAATCTTTACATAATTACACTACATGTGATACACAGTACGGCACAATGACTTCAGGAGAAGAAAATCTTTGGAATCCACAGAAAGAAAACTGATTTGGCTTCTACAACAATCAATCATATCAAATAATATCAATGTTCTGTTTTTCATACTTTGAGTTTGTTATATTTGTTTGCGTGACAAACATAAGTTGGTTTGGGAGATTTGCTCACTCTAAACCGCTTGATAATTCATTGAACGTGTGTTTCTCTTTATATGAACACAAATGTTCATAGTGATGTCTGTTAAACGTCAGCTAACAATTCAACGATTTCACAAATCATTCTGAAACAGTAATGCAGACTTTCTCTGGATTAAAGTGGAGTTGAAAAGGGAATCTTTTTTTCTTTCTTTCTTTCTTTCTTTAAAACAAATAGTGTCAGAAAAAGCCCAAAACCCACATGACTGACTCGATTTAAAACAGATGGTGAACAACGTCAGACACTTTCACAAGAAAAACACGAAAGTTTATTTGGGGTGAACAATCTCTTCAGGGTTAATGTTGATTGTAACATGACTGAAGTGAATCTAAATGCATACCTCTTTAATAAGTTTCCCTGGAACAGACTTAAAAATCTTCCCTAGAGCGAGAGAGAGAAAACAACCCATCAGACCGTCATGTGTGAATTATTACACACTGATCTTTGAAATCCTGAGAATGTAGAGACCAGAGCAGTGGTTTAAATGTACATCTATGCGTCACATAGTCCGGTGGTTTATTGTTAACAGTGCCGGTCTGTTAGATGTATGTGGTTTCATGAGATTATATCATGGAAACATCTGGTCAAGTGAGGGCTTAAAATATGACATGATGTGTAGTAATGTCAAGTATAACAGCAAGATATAAAGCAGACATACATATAAGAATAAAATTAACTAATAGAAGATTATTCGTAAATTATTACACGGCTCGTTGAAATGCTTGATTCTGATTTGCTAATTGCGACATAGTCAGGTTCATTATTCCCAGATAACAACAGCTCAGAACTAATAACTCGGATGCAGCAAATCCTTTGAGAAATTAAATATAAATGTCTTTTAATAACATGCAGATGTGCTCAAATGTGTTGGTACCCTTCCAGCTCATTGAATTAATGCTTGATTCCTCCTGAAGTGTGATGAAATGAAAAGCTATAGTATCATGTATACTTGCATGCCTTTGGTACGTCATAGAATAAAGCAAAGAAGCTGGAAAGAGATGAATTATTCCTTATTCTACAAAGATATACTAAAATGTGTCTAAGGAGCTCAGAAAGAAAATAATAGACAAGCATGGTAAAGGTAAAGGCTACAAGACCATCTCCAAGCAGCTTGCAAATGTTATTAAGAGGTTGAAGGTCCATGGAATTGTAGTCAACCTCCCTAGACGCGATCGCAAGAGGCAAATCCACCCCAGACTGAACAGAAGGATCGTGAGAACGACAGAAAAAGAACCAAGAATAATTCCATAACAGATACAAGCTGAACTCAAGGTGAAGGTACGTCAGTTTCTGATCGCACCATCCGTCGCTTTTTGAGCAAAAGTGGGCTCCATGGAAGAAGACCCAGGAGGACAATCCTTCTGGGAGAATGTCATTTGGACAGATGAGTTAAAAGCTTTTTGGCAAGTCACATTAGCTCTGTGTTCACAGACGAAATAAATCAAGCTTTTGAAGAAGTGGACACCATACCTACAGTGAAACACGGAGGAGGCTTGGTTATGTTTTGGGGTGGCTTTGCTGCATCTTGAATCTGTGCAGGACGCAGTGAAATCTCAAGACTATCAAGGCATTCTGGAGCGAAACGTACTGCCCAGTCTCAGTCGCAGGTCATGGGTCCTCCAACAGGACAATGACCCAAAACACACAGCTCAAATCATCCAAGAATAGATAAGAACAAAACATTGGCTATTCTGGAGTGGCCTTTCTGAGTCCTGATCTGAATCCTGTGGAACATCTGTGGAAAGAGCTGAAACTTGCAGTCTGGAGAAGGAACCCATCACACCTGAGACAGCTGGAGCAGAGAGACCCAACCTACCTGCAAGTACGCTGAGGACGTCTCATTGAGAGCGACAGAAAACCTTTGCTTGAAATGATCGCCTCTAAATATTAGGTTGGGGTCCCATCATTTGTGTCATGACATTTTCATTTGTTTTATTATTTACAATATGAGGTTGAATGTTGAAATTTCTATTAAATACGGAATAAACAATGGGGATGCCAATTACTTTTGACAGTTTCAAGTTATTTCAGAGAAAATTGTGCATCCTTGTTTTGTGTGGAGGAATACGAACTCATTTGAGCATGTCTGTATATGACATTACTTTTAAAAATGATTCAACCAAATTGCCTGTACGTGACATTTAAAGAAATCGCCTTTTCCACGCGGAAGCTCTGCACTCATTTCAGGTGGGATGATGTGTTTTAGTGATGTGAAACATACCCAGGTTAACATCTGAGCGAGCTCGGTCTAAAAACTGAGACTCCATGCTGTGTGGAGACAGAAAGTCAGCCAGCAGTTGACTGTTACTCAGCTCCGGATGATGCAGCAGTTTCTTCACAAACACAAAACAACACGTATGAATACATCTCAATATTTAAACATATCTTGTTATAATTGCTTCCAATGTTTCCTCATCTGTAAGTCGCTTTGGATAAAAGCGTCTGCTAAATGACTAAATGTAAACAAAAACCACAACGTTTAAACAAACACTCAATGTGCCATTTACATAATGAATTTCCTCATATTACGCGATCATTAATCATTTATCTTTTATTCCTTGTTGTTCATTCATCACTTAGCTTACACCCCAATGTATTTTTGAGATGTGTTTACTCTCTGTTGTCTATATGATGGAGCTAATGAGAATCACCTGTAAATATTCCTCAAACTCAACACGTTTGGAGCTTAGGAATTCATAATTCTTTGGTCCAATGATTCTTTTGGAAGGCAGCTGTGCGTCCTGGAATGAACCTGAACAAGCAAAGCAAACTGATCATTTACATTCATTCATTCAGACAGACAGACACAGAGAGACACAGAGACAGAGAGACACACAGAGATAGAGACAGAGAGACACAGAGACAGACACACAGAGATAGAGACAGAGAGACACAGAGACAGAGAGACACACAGAGATAGAGACAGAGAGACACAGAGACAGAGAGACAGACACACAGAGACACAGAGAGACAGACACACAGAGACACACATACACAGAGAGACAGACAGACAGAGACACAGAGAGACAGACACACAGAGACACACATACACAGAGAGACAGACAGACAGAGACACAGACACACAGAGATAGAGATAGAGACACAGAGACAGAGAGACACAGACACACAGAGAGACAGACAGACAGAGACACAGACAGACAGAGATAGAGACACAGAGACAGACACACAGAGAGACAGACATACAGAGAGACAGACACACAGAGAGACAGACATACAGAGAGACAGACACACAGAGATAGAGACACAGAGACAGAGAGACACAGAGACAGACACACAGAGATAGAGACAGAGAGACACAGAGACAGAGAGACAGACACACAGAGACACAGAGAGACAGACACACAGAGACACACATACACAGAGAGACAGACAGACAGAGACACAGAGAGACAGACACACAGAGACACACATACACAGAGAGACAGACAGACAGAGACACAGACACACAGAGATAGAGATAGAGACACAGAGACAGAGAGACACAGACACACAGAGAGACAGACAGACAGAGACACAGACAGACAGAGATAGAGACACAGAGACAGACACACAGAGAGACAGACATACAGAGAGACAGACACACAGAGATAGAGACACAGAGACAGAGAGAAACACAGAGATAGAGACAGAGAGACACAGAGACAGACACACAGAGATAGAGAAACAGAGACACAGAGACAGAGAGACAGAGAGACAGACACACAGAGACACACATACACAGAGAGACAGACAGACAGAGACACAGAGAGACAGACACACAGAGATAGAGACACAGAGACAGAGAGACAGACACACAGAGATAGTGACACAGAGACACACATACACAGAGAGACAGACAGACAGAGACACAGAGAGACAGACACACAGAGATAGAGACACAGAGACAGAGGAAGACACACATACACAGAGAGACAGACAGACAGACAGACAGAGATAGAGACAGAGAGACAGACACAGAGATAGTGACACAGAGACACACATACACAGAGAGACAGACAGACAGAGACACAGAGAGACAGACACACAGAGATAGAGACACAGAGACAGAGGAAGACACACATACACAGAGAGACAGACAGACAGACAGACAGACAGAGATAGAGACAGAGAGACAGACACAGAGATAGTGACACAGAGACACACATACACAGAGAGACAGACAGAGATAGAGACAGAGAGACAGAGGAAGACACACATACACAGAGAGACAGACAGACAGACAGAGATAGAGACAGAGAGACAGACACAGAGATAGTGACACAGAGACACACATACACAGACAGAGATAGAGACAGAGAGACAGAGGAAGACACACATACACAGAGAGACAGACAGACAGACAGAGATAGAGACAGAGAGACAGACACAGAGATAGTGACACAGAGACACATATACACAGAGAGACAGACAGAGATAGAGACAGAGAGACAGAGAGACAGACACACAGAGATAGAGACACAGAGACAGAGGAAGACACACATACACAGAGAGACAGACAGACAGACAGAGATAGAGACAGAGAGACAGACACAGAGATAGTGACACAGAGACACACATACACAGAGAGACAGACAGAGATAGAGACAGAGAGACACAGAGACAGAGAGACACAGAGACAGACACACAGAGACACACATACACAGAAAGACACAGACAGACAGACACACAGAGAGACAGACAGACAGAGACACAGACAGAGACACAGAAACACAGACACAGAGAGACAGACAGACAGACAGAGATAGAGACAGAGAGACAGACACAGAGATAGTGACACAGAGACACACATACACAGAGAGACAGACAGAGATAGAGACAGAGAGACACAGAGACAGAGAGACACAGAGACAGAGAGACACAGAGACAGACACACAGAGACACACATACACAGAAAGACACAGACAGACAGACACACAGAGAGACAGACAGACAGAGACACAGACAGAGACACAGAAACACAGACAGACAGAGAGACAGAGATGTGATAAACTTTACCGTGAAACTCTGTGAGTTTGGACTCCAGCACATAAAACTCCAGATATCTTCTGTACACAATCCAGCTCTCCATCTCATGACCCACTGCACAAACATCAGGTCAGATGTGACATCGATTACCCACAATTTAATTGATCAAAACAATTGATAGATTGTTCAACTTTTTTTAAACGCAACCTGTTTGTGTGTTTATTGCCCAGAGATGATCAAATTCTTGAAAGTAAAAAAAACATGTGGTATTTATTCTTATCCCGGAGTTACTTGCTTTTATTATTCTTAACTTATTTTACATTTAAACAATTTGGCACTTATATTCCATCAAATCTGTGATTTGCTGTAGTTGAGAAGGATCTGTATTAATATAAAAAACATGTGATATTTTGTTGCAGCTGTTTATGTGCGTGATTGTGACTCAATTATAAATCGGTGCTTCTCAAAGAGTCATATATGACATTTTGTTGGGCTTTAAATGAATAAAAACATTCTAATGGACAAATGGGCAAAACCTAAAGGAAAGTGGCAAATAAAATAAAATCTACTTGGCATTTGGGTCTTTTGATGAGTCATAAATATATTTTTGTTGTAAATACGCCTGACAAGATTGTTACACTGAATGACATTATAGTGGGCGTCTTCTGTAAATCAGGGAAAAATGTGAGATATTCATTTTTTGCCCAGAAAAACAAACATGCAATTTAATTAAACAAAAAACTTTTCTTTTTTTTCCGACAACAACAATTTAAAAGAGTCTTACACTTAATTGTTTTTATGCTTAAATCCTTTTTTATCTTTGACCCATATAAAGAGTTCTCCTCACCGTTCTTTCTGTCGTGTCGTTCCACCTCGATGAAGTAGACCGGTATGCGTTCTTTCTTCACTTCATCTTCATAAAAGTCCACGAAAGGGATGGAGATGGTCCAAGCGGCGAGGTTCCGTAGTGTTCCTGGTGTCCCGGCGTTCTCCACGGGCCCTGGAGAGTCGTCCTCGAACACCATCGCTGCCTCCTCCACCTTAAGAAAGGAGTTTGTGCTTCAGTTGTGGTTACTCGTGATTATATGGCTCTCGCCAAAGATTAACATCGAATATCAACCTTAACACAGAGTACTTGATTTATTGATATGGTGTGTTATGAAATCTCACGGTGTCGTCTTCTCCTTCGATCATGGCGTATTGTGGCAGCAGGGCTCCTTCCATCGTGCTGCTCTTGAACACGCCCTTAATCTTATTGCCGATACGACTGATGCCAAACGACTCGCCGCGCTTCGATGTGTTCCTGAACCCAAACAGACACGTGATCAGCACCTGACTTCAAATACACCGCATTAGTCACGTGACCAACGACAGGAAGGGATGGGTATACACCTGCGTGCCTTCACAACACAACAACAGACACACAACCAAACGATGCGAGACAACGGAGTCCAGTGAAGCCATGCATCAAACCTGCTGCGTCTGCTCGACCGGTTTCACCCCAACAAAAGCAATCCTAATGTTTCAAGGAATCATTTCATCATCCGGATGTCATTCTCAACACAGATGCCACTTTGGCCGATGAATTGTTGGTGCCATATTGACCATATTAACGAGTGAACGGGGAGCTGCGTTTTTAGCATTAAGAGCACAATATTGTTAATACGGCAGTCTCGCCCGCCCCAATATGTCTGCTGTACGCCCATGATTTCAAACTTGTATGTAGTTATTCCTCTTCATGGATCAAGAATCTGTCAAGCTCAAAAGGAAAGATCCACCAAAAACAACAGCCTGCAGGTTGGGAACGAGTCAACGATGACTTGAACTATTCCTTTAAACATCAACGGCCAAACTGGTCTGAGATGAGCAGAACGCTGGGAAGGTCTTGCACCCCAGACTTACTTCTTGAAAGCGGGGAGGGATGGGAGTGTTAGGATGGATTTCAAGGTTGTGGTTGAGACTCTGGGGGTGATCGATGGAGATCTGTGGCCGGTCACATAAAGGCCAGCCAGAGGAATGCTGTCAGGTCTTAATGAAGCACACAAGCATGCCAGCCCGACACATGCCACAAAAAAACACCGGACAGATAAACATCAGCACTGAAGGACTGGAGATGAGTCAAAGGAACATCGATTGGTTTGATGGACGATATTTTATATCCTCATGTTGTCTCGTGCATATTACACACAAAAACACTGGATCAAGATGAACAGATTTACATCCATCCACCCAACAACAAGAAAAACTTATCTAGCTAGGGAGGATGAAATCATGATTGGATTGATCAATGTTTGCCAGGTCAGCAGCAACAAACTTATTCTGAGTTTTGTTCCAGGCAGAAAGGGATGGTTCACTCTTTTACGTCATCATTTTCTATATAGTTTCTCATGATGATTGATTTGCATTATATTGCAATTGAAACTATGAATCATTCTTGATAATATCAGTTAAACTTTCCATTACTCAGCAGCTTTCCATCAAATAACATTCAGCAAATCAATTTAGATGTTCAAATGGCACGTATATCAAAATTAAAGTCCTTGAATTATTGTGATACCCTCACATTCTCTATCCGCACGTGTTTTTGATAAAAGTTATTGGTCAGCTCCAGTGTTTCTGAATGAATGAACGCATCTGTCTACAGCACCATAATCTACTGTACTTCAGAAAAAACCTCTCTGGATATTTGTCCTCGAATATCTGTTGCAAAATACCTAAACACAGGGATTCTTTCCAACCAGAAGAACAATTCATAACCACGACATACAGTGAACATCTTTTGGTGAGGAGGGATGACAAGAGAAGCTAATGTGGAGTTCATGACAAGCATGCTAACATCAGTAAATAAATCATAAACATTTGATATGTTTTCCACTGCTTTGAAATTTGTTTATTTCTTTATCTCGTGGCATGCTGTAATAGCGCTGGACACATACTTACCTTAAATCATCCATACTCAAATTCCTGGAATAACAGGCAGAAAGTGGATTACTGTCTGACCTGTACACGTCTCTCACATAAACACGGCTATACTGAACCTCAGATCACTTCAGCACCGCTTCTGTCCTTCTGAAGCCTCGTCTCATTTTTGTTTTCAGCCATAAATGATCAGAATTATTATTATTATTATTATTATTAGTTATGCTTTATGGTTGTCATAAAACCAAAAAGAACTTTGAAAGCACAGTATTATGGCTAAATAAGTATGTATTATAATATAATGTATTTTTTAATTTCCTGAAAAACTGAATTTGCACATCTGAGGTTTCAGGAGGACAGCGACAACATGGATCATTCACAGTCTGCCTTCATATTCGCTTAGGAGCTGTTACAGAAGATTTCTAGCCGTCACAAGCAGAATGACAACACTAGGGGTGGGAAGCTTTATGACACCTGAAGCTTTATGACACGACAATAATCAATCAAGATATCATTTCTTTTTATTTAGCACAAATCAACCAAACTCACTTCCAAAATGTATTCATGACTCAATTTACCAAGTGATTTATATGAAACATTTCGCTTAATGAGCCAAATTCAATTCTTTTACTTATTAATTATAAACAATTATAAGTATAATAATTATATTTCAGATTTCCCGGGAAATGTCAAAGATCAATTTATGAATGAGAATGTAAAGTAACCTGCAATTATTTGTTTCAAAGTAGGTAATAGAGAGGCAAAAGTTATGTGTTACAGTTTTCTTACAAATGATACGGATTTGGGAAAGGGAGATATGTTTAATTGTAATATTTGTAAAATATCGGTGATCCCAAAAATAGATCATAAATATTTTGTGCATAACCGACTCACAGTAAAACATCGAATTACATCTACTGTCGTTTTTGAGTTTGGAATAAATTGGTGTATTTCACTCGTAAGAAAAAGTGCAGATGTGTCTCTCTTTCATTAACAAACTGTGTAAGAACAAAAGCGTGTTTAAACAGATCCGAACAGACGCATTGGTTCTGCTGCACGTGCACATAACGTCAGGGTTTTGACTCACCTGCTTAGCTTTGAATTTCGAGCGGGAGATTCTGCGCCCCACAGCAGGTGTCTGAAATACTGAAACACACAGACACAGGATTCAGACGTGATTCTCATCCTGAGCTGTGGTCAGATGGCATCTCCTGCAGATTACCTCATCGCTGTGACAGAACATGGGTGTGAAGACGTTCTCCAGGAGAGAGAGCACATGCTCGTACGCTTCAAACAGACAGCGCATCGTCTGCAGCTTCACCACGCCTGCGTACGGCCCCTGAGCGACTAAACACAACCGGCACACGTCAGGAAAAACAACAACATGCTTTTATTTTCTACTATATTGTGACAGGTGTATGAGACGAGACTGACTGTTGTGGATCTCCTCGATGATGAAAGCATCAAAGCTGATCTTATCGACGCTCTCCTCCAGACAGTACGTCTCATAGATCTTCTGCACCTCTTCATGCAAACGCTGCATCTCTGCATCGCTCAGATCAGGATGCAGGATCCTGTCGTTAAACTCCTCTGAACACAAACACACACACATTCAACACGTATGTGTGTTTATTGCCAAAAAGAGGACAGGTAGAAAATCTTGGAAGGTTTCTTTCATTGTGGATTATGATTAGCCGTCTAAAATGTCATTATGTTCTTCATGCATTGATTAAAAATGGCGATCTTACACTATGGCTTTAAAGGGAAAAATGGAAGTTCTTTCGTGAATTACTCACACTCAAGTCGCTCCAAATCTGTATCCATTTCACGGATGAACACAGAGAGATATTTGGAAGAATGCTTGTCGTCAAACAGTTTTTGATTCCCATAGTAGGAAAAAATACACTGGAAGTCAAAAGTGCCTTAGAACTGCATTCTTCCAAATCTCTTCTTTTGTGTTGATAACAGACAAAAATATAAAGAAATGTTCCTACTATGGGGTCAATGGTGCCCCAAAAATGGTTTGGTTGCAAGCATACTTCCAAATCCGAATAAACCCATTAATGTGTGAGTGGATGATGACAGAATTTTGGGGTGAACTGTCCCTTTAAGACGACTCATTTTGTGTTGCCAGTATTTACCAATTAAAATCATTAAAACATGACATGTGGCCAGTTAAACCAGCATGAATGAGTTCACTGGTGACAGAAAACAGGCTGGGAATGAATACACTATTACTGGCCAACATCGGTTCCTTTCTTCGGCTTTCTTCCACAGATTAGTAAAGAGAAGACGTCATATGGAGCGAGCAAGGGCTTCTGTTCACTTCTCACACTACATGACTATTGAAAACCGTTTACAAAATCTAAACTCAAAACACGCACCCTTAACCTTTGTGTCATCTGTTGTTTGTCAACAACATTTATTTTCATGAATGTCATTAAGGGTGTGTTCACACTCCACAGGTTTGCTTTAATTAAAAACTGGTGCAGCAAACTGTGCAGTTTAATTGACAAATAAACAAAAGAAGCGTTTATAAGATATTTGTTTGTGTGTACAATGGAGGAATTATTGGTGCTGTTCGACTTCTTTAAACATTTGGCGAAGGCTGAGGTAAGAACACACTACACACATACAGCGAGTGTGTTTAGCCGAGCACACAGCATCACTTCGGATGTTTGGCTGGTTCTGTTGTGTTATAAAAGCTGACACATTTGCGACCATATCCTGGTTTTCTATTTTGGTGTATCTTGGTTCTAAGTTGAACTATAAACTGTGAACAAACCCTTTTCAAAAGCTCGATCAGATGTGTTCAAACTGTTAGTGGTGTGAAGTCAGCGAGGGTCTTGTGATAGATTCTATCTGTCTAGATGTGTCCTGGAGTGAACGTTTGTGAACCACTGAGCGGAGTTCACTCGACCCATCCACACACTGAATGAACGCCATAGCAGTAAACACACATCTCCTGTCAGGTAGTGTTTTAATGTTTGATCATGACACAGACACACGTCTCCTCACCTACGGTCAGACAGAACTGCAGGACGTGAACGGCTCCCTCCTCTTTCAGAAAACTCATGAAGCGAAACAACAGGTCCTGCTGATCTCTGATCTCCTTCAGATCCAACTTCAACACCTGAGAGGAAAAACAAACCATCGCACGTCACCAAACATCTCAAACGACATCCAAGGAGTCAATCATTGAGTCATGAAGAGTGGCCGTATGATTTCTTTCTGCAGGTCTTTGTGACTCAAAACATCTGGAGCGGTCGGTCTTCTACGTCATCATTGCCACAGTCAGATAAGCAGATATTAAAACAGCTCTGCGTGAAGCTAAATTCATCAATGTTTTTCTGTGACTCCATCTTCATAAAACTAGTGAGTGTAGCACGCACCGAGGTTTTCTTGTTGCGAGTGTCTGCAAACTTCTGCAGGAATGACACCTGCGCAGACGAGGGGTCCGTCAACTGCTCCGGCTAATGAAACAAACAGATACAAATATACGCAGTCAAAGACAGATAAACCGCAGGTGGTAATATTCTTGTGATGTTTGATAACAGATAACTCACAGGAGTATCATCAATGAAGATGAGGGTCATGTGATTCACTGTGTCCTGAACAGAATTACAAAAAGAAACAAATTCAATTTAATTGATCAACTATGTGATTCACACATATCACACATTCCATCGCCATGAAATGATTAGATTCTATCAGACATTTCTGTCAAAAGTGAGTTTACATTATGTGAAGTATCTTTGTAGAAAACTAAATAGAAAGCAGACAGAACCTTGCCAACATTGACAGTATATGATGTATCAGCTATAACATGATAGAGCACATGAACATGTTACACTCACTGGATCGGCCAAATAGTCCATTATTGGGAGTAAAACAGAACCTGTCATGACCTCTCGAATCAGCAGAGCCAAAGATCTGTGAAAGAAACACATTAGTCACATGAATAAAGCTGAAAAGCACAAACACAGTCTTCTAACAATGTTTCCATCATTTATGACTATACTTTCATATATTACACTTAATTATCTGTGTGTGTGTGTGTGTGTGTTGTAGTCTGTGTGCATGTGTTGTAGTGTTTGTTATAGTGTTTGTGTGTGTGTGTGTGTGTGTGTGTGTGTGTGTGTGTGTGTGTGTGTGTGTGTGTGTGTGTGTGTGTGTGTGTGTGTGTTTTAGTATTTGTGTGTTTGTGTTTTAGTATTTGTGTGTGTGTGTCATATTGTTTGTGTGTGCGTGTTATATTGTGTTTGTGTGTGTTTTAGTATTTGTGTGTGTGTGTCATATTGTTTGTGTGTTTGTGTTTTAGTATTTGTGTGTGTTTTTTAGTATTTGTGTGTGTGTTTTAGTATTTGTGTTTGCGTGTTATATTGTTTGTGTGTTTGTGTTTTAGTATTTGTGTGTGTGTGTCATATTGTTTGTGTGTGCGTGTTATATTGTGTTTGTGTGTGTTTTAGTATTTGTGTGTGTGTGTCATATTGTTTGTGTGTTTGTGTTTTAGTATTTGTGTGTGTTTTTTAGTATTTGTGTGTGTGTTTTAGTATTTGTGTTTGCGTGTTATATTGTTTGTGTGTTTGTGTTTTAGTATTTGTGTGTGTTTTTTAGTATTTGTGTGTGTGTTTTAGTATTTGTGTTTGCGTGTTATATTGTTTGTGTGTTTGTGTTTTAGTATTTGTGTGTGTGTGTCATATTGTTTGTGTGTGTGTGTGTGTGTGTTATATTGTTTGTGTGTGCTATAGTGTGTGTGTGTGTACCTGCAGTCTGTGGCTTTAGGAGGCATGACGTATGGAAACAGCAGCTCTGTCAGTTTCCTCAGGTACAGAAGTTCATCTTTGCGGCTTCGCAGAGCCACGTGTAAATCTGCACCGTACTCAACTAGAGCCGCCTGCTGGAGACCTTCTGAATTCTTCACTGATCACACAAACAATCAATTGATGTTTAAATCCTCAAACTTGAGGAGCAGATGATGAAGGAAACGCATTTGTTTATCAATTTTGATTCCTGCATACATTACCATACTTGCTGTGTTATTTCATACTTTTAAATGACTTTACTATCATGCAAACATTTACAAAATATGTATAAAGAATCTCAGCAGGTTTCTATTAAGATTTAAGTCTGTTTTCATGTTTTACACTAATATCTATTACTGTCAATTTATATTCCCAAATTCTGCTCCCCATAACGGTGAAAGAAAGAGCAGAGATTGATAATGTTACCCATAATTCTCATCATGAATAAATGATAGGCCGAACCTTTCTGGTGTGATTTTGCAATGATCTCGATGTGCTTCATAGCAGCTCTCATCATTTTGCCCATCACAACTGAAGGAACATCCACCTACAAAACAACACAAGAAAGTCATATTGTGATAAAGTCATAAAGTGTCATGCGTGTTTTAAAAGCACATGAATAAATCACCTTTTGTGTTCGGTGAGCCAGAACGGCAGCAAAGAAACGGATCGTCTGTCTCAGTTCATCCACACACCCCTCATCATCTGTTATATCTCTGATCAGACATAAGATCAAACACATTTAAAATTTCTGTGAAACGGAAGTTGCGATCGTTTTTACTTTCTTATTTCAACGCATTTCCGAGTGAAATAGAATTTCTAATGAAAAACATTGTGGCCGTGGCTTTCGTCTTTCTCTGCGTTTTGATTGGATGCATAAAAACAGCCATGGCATTTTGAAGTCAACAGATGCCCCGCCCAAGCTATCTAACATAAATCATTCAATATGGATACTCACTAGAGGGCAGAAGTGCATTTTGAGATTTTAACTGAAGATTATGAGAGCACACCAACTTTAAAAAGAAAAGGACCCACATTGATAAACTATTTACAATAAACACTGCAATATTTGATCTAAAATAGTCTTTTTTTAAGGTGAGTATTGCTATCATGTTTAACATCAAAAAGAAAGAGAATATTAGACTGTTGTCCTACCTGTACCACGGGTACACAAAGTTCTCCAGAACTAACTCCAGAACCTTGAGAACAAACAGTGATGTGTCATCAGTCAACATGTACTGTATGTTTAATCATAAACATTTCAAAATGATTTACATTTTTTCTCAATGAATGTTATATTATAAGTATGTGTTCAAATAAAATTATATTTTGTTGTTTTGATCTGTGAACTACTAACAATGTTGATTTTAGATTTCAAATTAAAATCTTGTTTCTATTTGTATTTATTTGCAGAAAATGAAAACCGGAGAAAATAACAGAAAAGATGCCGTGGATTTTTCACACAACAAATACTGCAAAGAAAACAAGGTCCTGTTCACTTTTAAGAAACACACCAGTCATACTCTACATCATGTTTTTTATCAGAGTCTTTTCATTCTGTGAGTCTTGGATGACATTATGTAACTCCTGAGGTTTGAAATGAACATTTGTGAATGGTCTCTTGATTGTTTCTGCGGCTGTAAATCTAATATAAGTGTACCTCTGAGACACTGGCATCCACTTTAGACGGCACCTTCAGATCCAGCCAAGGCTGATAGTTCTCCAGGAGAAGAGTCGGTCTATGCCACAGATACAATATCAGAGTCATATACTCCATGTGGATTTATTCATAAATAGTGAATTTATTAGGGATCTGCTGATAAAATGTGTTGGCCAATATCAATGTAAACAAACAAGTTTTGGCTAAAAACAGTGAAAATGTTGGTTGAGGTGTGTTGGAAGTTCATATTGTATGTTCACCTAAGTCTACAGTTAATATAATAGCATGTGCTGTAATGAAAGAATGATGGGAGATTCAGACCTGTGACGTTTGCATTGATTTTTCCCACATACAGCACAACTGTGACCCAGAGGAAATAACTCCTGCTGCTCCTGAGGCTACACATAAACACACAGGCACATTATTATTCACCAGAAAAACACAATCTGAGGTAGTACAATTTTTGTGAGTCGTCTCTGTAAACTTTCTTCAACATGTAAAAAAGTACATGAGGTCTGTCATATAGAGACGCTTTCTCACCAGCCAGACAATTCTTCACAAAGTCCAGCCTTCCATTTTCGCATTGTGTCCAATCATGCTGTGTCATATTTTTAGACAACATACTATTGACACATTCTGTAAAGATCTCGCTGTAACCGTTGAAGATGTCGTGGCTTGTTCAAGACGTATTTTACAATGTCAGAGCTGCGCGTTGGCTGATACTTACGCTCCTCTTGGCTCTTGTTGAGATGAATATGTTGGGCAGCAGGTATTCAGGGCTGAGAGAGCAGTAGAATGTGATGACTCCAGCCAGAAAAAACCAGAATATCATCAGAATGTGAAGATATCTGTCAAAATAATGTACAGAAAGGGATCAAATGTCTCTTACAACTGACCTCAAACTGTCATGTTTGCAAACTATTGTGATACATAAATATAAATATGATTATTTTGTGTTATGGAAGGTAACAGTGTTTGTCAAGCGCTCACTGGTTGAGTACGATGGTGGAGGAGATCATGACAGTGAAGATACAGAAGATGAAGGGATACTGGCGAGCGATGTCTTTAAACACATCCAGCCTCAGACCTCTCCTCACACCCCCCGCAAAGAAGTGAGACCCCCACATCACGCCTAAACAACACATGAAAAACACATTTGTTTCATATCCCGGTGTGATGCTTCCTCAGTAACAAAAGACAACATTTAAATGACTTGATCTGGATGGAGGAGGTAAAGCAAGTTCAGTAACTCTTATTGTTACAGCAGTTTATGTTTTACTTACATTACTGTATTAAACATGTTTTAATAAATACATTCATACATGATTCAACTATTTGATTCATGAAAATTTGATTGACAGTGCAGTTCATTGCTTTTTCACACAACAATGTCTATATTTTCATAGGGACACCTTAATGTAGCTTAAAGAATACAATGGTACTTTTAGATTAGTAGATAACTATTATAGAAAACGCCTACAGAAGATGTAAACAGCACTTATCCGTGTTATTTTGTTGTTATAAATGACAGATCACTCACCTCACAGGTCATGTATGAATGTTATAAACATGTCAACACATCGTCACCGCCACCCCGCCACACATATCGATTAAACATCTAAATAATAAACAAGATCTCAGAAGAACAAGCTTCTCTTCCGGGTTTAGCGTCAGCAGCCGGAGGACCTTTCAAAATAAAAGTCACACGACTCATGACTCGTCAACCATAAGTAGGTAAACGAACAAATAAATGTATATTTGTTATAATATTTTTTTAATGTTGCTATGATTGTTGTGATATTCAGCATGTTTTTATAAACAGTGTGCGTTTGACTATATATTGTCATCAGGCATCTATAGACTGTGTGCTCATAAGTCAAAAGTGAAATTATGATTTATAAATTATGATTTATAATTGTTTTCTGTATTGGTCTCGCAAGTACAGTTACAGTTTACACGCTATATTTGAATAAGGATGTGTTTGTCTTGGCCTGCCCCACACCGCGATATACCGTGGGGTCCGTTGCCCCCCGGTGGGCAGTAGCGGCAGTGACAGGTTTAATCCAAAACTATTTTACTCCAAACCAAGTGGTCATCTTTTCTCTAGTCGTGGTAAAATAATGTACAAGAACCTGCTGTATAATAAGACCCTACAGTAGACTCTTATTATACAATGTATTGATCAGCACCACATTCTGTACATGAGATCATACGCCACACCTTTACTTGTCTCTTTTGCTCCTGAAAGAATCAAGAGTCATAAGGCTTGACATGTCCATCTGAAGAATAAATACAACTGCATGTTTTAAAATCTAAAATACATATCTGTATAATATTGTAATGGTTTAATACTGATATGTAGAAACAACTCAAGTGCATTTTTTACTGCAGATGTTTGACATGATGCATGCAACTGAAAAAACATCTGTTATGCACGAGTCTACTCTTCTTGTATGGAGGGTGAGACACAGAGATCAGTCTTCATCTTATGTGACCATGTTGTCTCTGCTGTGTTTTATAACTGATCTGATCTTCATAAGCAGTTATTCCTGGTTTGGTTATAAGAGGAGGCTGTTTGAACCACGTCCAATCGCACTCCTACATTACGTGAAATCTTACACATTCATATAGAAATAATCTTTCACATCATGAACATATACTGTACCAGCTCGCTCCTCTTTCTACAGAGACGTTGTTTCAAAATAGCTGCATGCTACAGGTTCATTTGATGTTGAATAACAGTTTATGTAACTTATCACAGGTTCTGCTGTATTTCTGCAAAGTGTTATTGAATGAATTGAATTGTAATATTGTAACATATTTTTGATGTTTTGAATTGTGTTGTTTTGCAGAACTTGAAGCTTATAAACTATTAGAAAACAAGCATCTGTCTGTTATCTTCTCTAATGACCGCAGTCGTTCCGCAGTGTCACACAAACACACAGCTTCATTATAATACATTACAGTTTACATTTAAAAATGCTTGTTGTGTGAAAATCTTGCCTAATGGACTCAAAGAACAACCAGAGATCTCTCAAACTTATCTTGTTTGTGGAAACGCATTAAGGAAAATGCTTAACACAGTTTAACTTGAATTTGCTTGTCTATGGGGAAAAGCTTAAATCATAAATCAAAAAGCTGATTGTTTTATATGTATTCTTGATCGATAAGGTGCTTTCTTGAGACCACCGGTTCACTGTCTCAGCACATTTAGCCATGACACAGTAAGTGTTTCTCCTGCAGTATAGGGAGGTGATGTAAGAAAAACTCAGTGTTAAGTATATAATCAAATTTGGTTTTCGAGCACCTAGGTAAAAAAATCGGATATCAGTTTAATACTCTCAGAATCTAGATGGATTTAAACTATGACCGAATAAGAGAGATTCATCTTGCATAATCTTCATCTCTTTTTTTCACACACCCATTATTATTTACTGAAAAACACAAAAAAGGTAAAACACAATAAATGGTGTTTATAGAACAAGCAACCTCATTCTAGTAAATAATATCTAATGTCAGCGGTCTCGCGGTGGTTTATTTAGCATATTTTGCATGAAGTGAATGATTGCATCTAAAGATGTGTCTTTAATCTAGATTTAAATTGGGCGAATGTGTCTAGTCCTCGAATAGTGTCGGGAAGGTTATTCCAGAGTTTAGGTGCTACGTATGAGAAAGCTCGACCCCCTTTGGTGGATTCAGTTATTCCGAAAATATCAGAGTCCAAGATATTCTGTTTACGTGTCTTTGGTCCAATAAGTAATATTTCTGTATTATTAGAATTTAAAAGAAGGAAATAACAAGTCTTCCAATGTTTTATATATTCGATGCACTCTGTCAATTTGGATAGCTGGGAGGAATCATCTGGTCTTGATGAGATATATAGATGAGTATCATCTGCATAGCAGTAGAAGTTAATTCCATGTTTTCTAATAATGTTTCCAATGGGCAGCATGTATATGGAGAACAGCAGGGGTCCTAGAACCGATCCCTGAGGTAATCCATCATTTACTTAAGATTTGAACTATTGTAGTGCCTGTCCCTCAATACCGGTATAATTGTGTAAGCGATCTAGAAGTATGTTATGCTCTACAGTATGGAACGCAGCAATAAGGTCAGGCAGGACTAGGAGTGAGATGTTACCTTTATCTGATGCTATAAGCAGGTCGTTTGTCATTTTAACAAGCACAGTTTCAGTGCTATGATGCGGTCTAAACCCTGACTGAAATTTTCGTGTATGTCATTATTTTAATGCCTTTTTAAAACAGTTTGCACTCTCTTTCCACGCAATTTTAAAGACCTCTAATTGGGTTTACATGTTTCTCTTCTAAGGAGGTGAGTGGTACTTTCGTACCATGGTGTTATGTTTTTCTCATTCATCTTTTTTGACTTCATAGGTGTGACAGCTTCTAATGTATTTGAGAAATAGTGACCAATTTGCTGGTCATGTCATCGAGTGATGGCCACAGGTTCTCATCGTGATTCTGTATTATTGGTATGGTTATTACAGTTTTTTACAGACGCTAGGACACATTTCTCAATACTTAGGTCACTTTTGCAAAACTCTTCACACAGTGAGCACAACAGAAGTCTATGTGGGCTAAACTAAGGATCAATTATCATTGCTTTGGCACAAAATGCATTCAATGACTACATCTCTCAAACTTCATGAATTATTTTCTCTTTATTTATATAGTATAATGGTGCATGTTGTTAGTGTTTTTAGGTCATTGTTTTGTGGGTGACAAAGTGTATTTGTCGGCTGTTAACCTTTGCTAGTGTTCTGGAAGTGTTTTGGTAGTTGTAGTGCATTTTGAATGTGAAATGAACTGCTTTGCCAAGCTGAAAGTTGGTTAGGAGAACTGTGTGAAGAGTTTTGCAAAAGTGACCTAAGTATTGACAAATGTGTCCTAGTGTCTGTAAAAAACTGTAAGGAGTCAGATCTGGCAAGCTCTTTGCGAAACTTTAGTAGTCAAGGTAATTGTTCTACCCTGTTGAAAACAAATAAAAGGGCTGATTCCTGCAATGTGCAGTTGACCTCTTAGCTTTGAGGTATAAAATCTACATTGGTTAGATCGTCTCTGTGAGATATAATCAGGTCTAGTGTATGATTCAATCGATGAGTGGGTCCTTTAATGTGTTGTATTACTCCAAAAGAGTGTAGAACTTCTGTAAACGCCAGTGCTAATGCATCGTTAGCGCTATCTACGTGGACATTAAAATCTCAGACAATTAGTATTTTATCAATGTTAACCAATAGGTCCGATAGGAAGTCCGCAAACTCTCAGAAATTCAGTGTAGGGACCAGGGGGTCTATACACCGTAGCCAATGTAAAAGAAAGCAATGTTTTTTTTTACTTTTGTTTGGATCAATTATGTTCAACGCAAGCCCTTCAAATGATTAAAAGTGATGCTATGTTCTCTGAGTTACAGTAAGCTCTTTATATGCTCATGCATATAATAGTAAATAAATATTAATATAATATATGAATTTGTTTTTTACATTAGGCTACTTAAACTCATCAAAATACGCAGTAGTAACTTTTATAAACATTCATCACTAGTCAAGATTAAAACATGTTAAATTTAAGGCAGCAACATTATACATTTTGATAATGAGACCTAAACTAGTAGTATACATATTTTATTTCTTCCTACATAATAATAAAATAATTTCATGTGCATTTTCCTTTCATTGGTGAGCAGAAATGTTACAAAAAAAATGACTCTGGTAGTTCATAAACGGTACAGTAGATGGGGCCAGAGACATTTCCATTATGCTCATGGGCCAAAAGTTGAGCTCAGCGGGAGCCTGTTTACATGTTTATAGCAGGTTTATATCAAGTATTCCTTACACTGTTACAGTGGTCAGAACAGACTTTATTAAAAAAACTTGAAATGGATCAAATAGTGATACACACGTGTGCGAGCAGCCACAAAGTTTTGCTTTTGTATTCTGAGACATCATCTCGAGACGGACTTTATAGAACAACATTGGGACAAAAGCCACTTTATGATTTATAAGCTTAAATAAAATGTATAGTTTTGAACGGATCTATCACACCACAACAAAGTTTGAGGAATAATTACTGTACAATCATGATATTTACAGATATATGCATTTGTTTCGTACAGAAGCACGAGATGTTTTCAGGGGTTTGTCATCTACAATTGAAAAACACAACAGCAGAAGTTCCAACACAACATTACTGTGATCGTTGTTGTTGTTATTATTCGTCCATCCCTTCAAAAAGTTCAATGTTGATTTTTTTCCTCATCTTCACAACATCAACACTAAAGTGTCATTTAATGGACCTATACGGCCCACATAAATATTAGTAAACACGACTGAATACATTTGTTAACTAAACAAAACACACGTCCTCCCTTCATTATTACTGTCCAATATATTACAAGCGACGTTTATTTCATAGACAAAATAAACAACGACTCTTTTCATGGCATATTTATACATATATAAATGTTCATGTTGAAAAGATCGTTAGCCCCTTATTCCCATGTGAGATGATATCATTGTTCAAAATGGAAACTTGTAAAGTATAAAAATCCAAAGAGTCCACTTTAACAAAGCACACACACGACATCCCCACATCTCCAGTGGAATGGCACACGACAAAAAGAAGCCCCGACGCAACAGTTCAGAGAAACGTTTGGCACTTAAGCGATGAAATGTCTTCGTTGAGCAGTTTGACATGTTCACTGTGATCCACCGAGCAGCCGCTCAGACGGCTTCGGCGGACGTCTCGGCTGAAACGGACATGGTGAGTTTGGCTATTTTCACAGTGGTCTTGACGCAGCTCTCGGCTGCTCGGCCGGCGGCGATGTGGTGATGTCTGTTCTGACAATCCGACTCCAGGCTGTTGTCCAGCTGCAGAGACGTGCTGGAGATGCTCCTACAGCCCCGGCAGGAGGCGAGGAAGGCCCGCCGCATGTCTTTGCTCCTCAGAGCGTAGATGATGGGGTTGACGGTGGAGTTGAGCAGCGTGAGCATGCAGCAGAAGGCGAACACCGTCTTGATGTTGTCGCTCATCCGCCAGAACAGATCGTATACCATGATGGCCAAAAGAGGCCCCCAGCAGATCACCAGCACCGCCAGGATCAGCACCAGCGTCTTGGCCAAGCGGATGTCCATGCGGGCCTGATCCGGCCTGGCCGTCTGGACCTTGGTGCCGTCGGCCGAGTGCACCACCAGGCTCTTCTGCGACGTGCGCCTAAGCATCCTCACTGCGTGGTGGTGCGCCTTCCACAGGATGTACATGTATGCGTAAAAGATGAAGAGGACCAGAACGCTTGTCACGCCAATCCAGAACATCAGGTAGTTCTCGTCGATCAGCGGGAAGATGTCCGAGCACACTGAGTTGAGCCGCTTGCAGTTCCAGCCCAACAGCGGCAGCACGGCGATCGCCACCGAGATCACCCACATCATGCAGAAGGCGATCACCGCCTTGGTGCGCGTCACGATCCGCCTGTACGCCAGCGGCCGGTGGATGGACACATAGCGGTCGATGGCAGTGAGGAAGAGGCTTCCCACCGAGGCGGTGAAGGAGGCAGTCACGCCGCCCAGCTTGAACAGGAACACGTTGGGACTGTCCTTGCGGTGGAACACGTGAAAGTCCAAGAAGCTGTAGACGAAGATCACGCTGCCCAGCAGATCGGCGATGGCCAGGCTGCCGATGAAATGGTACGATGGCCTGCAGCGGAGGGTACGGGACTGCAGGATGACGCACAGGACCACCAGGTTCTCCAGCACCGTGAAAGTGCCCAGCGTGAGAGACAGCACGGCCACTGCCAGCTGCTGACTCGGGGTCAGAATCATGAAACATTCCATGTCCATAAAGTTCTCGCCGCACTGCAGGCTGCTCCCGTCTTCCCCCAGGGTCCAGTTCCCCAATCCATCCGAGCTGTTGGTGGGGTAGAACGGGATGCCCTTCAGGATGAGCTCCTCGTCCGGTCCCACCTTATCGGCGAAAGCGCTCCGGCGGTAGGCAGGCTTGTGCATCGCGTATCCGCCTTTAGAGAAGACGCCGTCCACGATCTGCCCGTCATAGCCGATGTCGTTGGAACCCAAGTACTGCAGTCCAGACGTGATGGTTCTGAACGTGCTCTCCGCCACTCCGTCCAGAACGCCTTTGACGTCGGACTTTGAAGCGGGGAACAGCATGATGGAAGGTGCTCGGTGGGAAACCTATTGGATGACACGGAGAGACACGTTTGTCAAATACAAGTGACTGTGATGTACCATCGGCGGAGGATATTGAGCTCTGGATTCTTGAACTCGTGGATAAAAGCTCTCTCGGTCAACCTCAACGTCCTCCTGCATGGATGGGCTCCGGGGGATTATTACGCTAAGAGACTGCCTCTGAATAATTGATACCAGTCGACCTACAGCAAAACTCCTGCAGTTAATTACAGAATATATCAAATCCAGTCCGATCCTCAACACCTGACTCTATACTATACACACTTGCAGACGCAGTTAGTCAGCGGAAAAAAGCAAACATTTCAGGAATGAATATTTAATATCCCACATGAACAAAATACTGCATTTACTTTAGTCAATTCAAGTATATAATACTACACTCTGGTAATGCACGGCAGTATTTTCTGTTATACAGTTATAATTATTTTTGCATGTCAGTAAACATTGAATTATATATTTATGCAATATATTTATTATAATAACGATACAATGATATTATTATATGTTCTATATTTTCAAACAGGTTGCATTTTTAAATCATAAGAGACGCACATTTCAGCTCTATTTCACTTTCTTAATAGTCAAAACGAGAATGATGAATCACCTGAGAATGATGAAATCGTTTAAAAAACTTTTCTTCTATTATAGTGAAGAAATGCGCGTAAGAACACAGGCGCAGTTCTTAAAAGACCAGAAAATCTCATTCAATTCCATTGTAATGTACTTTTACATTTACATTTCCTCTTTCCACACAATTCTTATAGAAACACGCTCAAGTAGAAATGAAATAAGCCTGTTTTACCTTCACATAGCTCGAGCAGGTGTTCCTCACAGATGGAGAGATGAAGTGATGCAGCTCTAGTGCACACTGACGAGTGAACGACACTTCAGATGCTCAGGAGTGGAGCAGGGAATGAGATGCTCTTCTGCCCCGCGCCTATCATATATGACGAACCTCACGTCACATGACCACCCTCGCGCACGAGCATCTTTAATGTCAGAACAGCGCGCGCGCGGAGCACCTGCTCTCTAATGGAAGATTATTACCTGAATCTCTGAAGAGACCACAGGAGGCCGTGCATCGCATCATTTCAGTCTGTACTCGGAACAAGGTTTACAGCTGGGAATGATAGAAGTTATAACGCTTGTAAAGCTGCAAACACATTCTGGACTGAGACCAATTCATTGCAGAGATTTACCAAACCACACCGAACGTTAGACGTGACGATTACGTCCTTACCAACAACAATAGTTTTACTTAAAGTCCCAGTGAAACTCAAATGTACAATACGTATTTTTTTAATGACATATCGCAGCGTTTATTGTAAATAGCTGATCAATGTGGGTCATTCTCTTTTTAAAGGAGCACCCCCCTAATCTTTATTTAAAATCTGAAAATGCACTCCACTATTTTAAATGACGTATGTTAGAGTGCTTGGGCGGAGCATCCGTTGACTCCTCCCCTTCAACTGTCAGTATGATGCCAGTTTCATTTTTAAAGTGGATCTGCTGTTTTTATACATATCATAAAATAACATCACACAATACATTCTGACTAACTAACAATGTCTGAATGCCTCGGCTATATTGTCATCTCATTCTGTAACATCCATTTTCATTTGATTTTAGCAACCACCATCCTTGCTTATATCAGTATAGAAATCAATATTTAATCCCAGCGCAGACGCACTTTTATAAAGACACAATCAATAATGTATTTCTCATTGAAGCTTTTTTTATGTATTCGTATTTATGTTTTTGATCAAGTCAGCCAAACCAAGCGGACACATGTTATACATTGACCGTAGCAGTGCCAAAGCAGACGTAAATATAAAACATTATAACCAAAAGTGTGAGAGATGACAGTGTCTGAAGCTCCATGTGTGTGTAAGCTACAGTCCTGTTTGTTATTCTGATGGAGTAGCGGTTTAAGAGAAGAAAGCTGGCAGACCATAATTCCCAACACATCACACAACATGCTGTAGTTTTCACTTTGAGTCTGCCACAGTAAGCCCCATAGATAAAAAGAATGAAAATCACAGAGAATGAAATTATTGAGTTTATTCTAAGCCGTAGTTTTCAAAATGAAGCTGGTTTATAGAAATGATGTTAATAATCTTCTTCACAGTAGCCGAGTAGAGACAGACAGTGTAAACATCTGGGGATTATAAACCAGATTTATGGGATTCGCAGACACCATCACACATGCAGGGCAGATTTGCTTCCGGGTTCAAGCCTCTGTTTGTTTCACGTTGGGGTTTTATTTAAACAGATAAGCACGGTTTATTCACATCACAACCTTTATAAACTCAAAGGGGCGGTTTCCCGGACAGGGATTTGCATAAACCAGGACAAGGCCTGTTAAATAGGGTCATGTTTAAAAACATAATTTACAAAAAGATGAAACAATTACAATCATATTTTGTAAGATATGTCCGATCAAGAAACTTCTAACATTTAAATGAGTCTGGGACTAGTCTTAAACCCTGTCTGGGAAACCGCCCTATAATGTATACAGTACTAATCTCCAGACTCACAGAATCTCCCAAATCAATATTTTATATTGTACACAGATTTACATTTTCACTTCTTTGCTAAAGAAGAGAAGAGAATACAAATAATAAAAAGTGACATTCTATTTTTATTGATTCTTTTTTAAACTATTTCTTTATGTGTGTGCATTGTAACAGGGTCTAATGTAAACTTTTTTTATTCTTTACGCGTTCGGTCGTGCGCTCATTATTGTCTTTATTGACAGGTTTAGACTCATTCAGTTGAGTCATGATCAAATCAGGTGTGTTATATGAGCGGGACGCATCTTAAATCATACAGTATACGATTAAATAAATAACACACCCACTCTTTGTTTTCTCTTCTCTTACGCTAACATATAAACTTCACACCCAAAGATTAAAAACAATATGAATAATAGGTGAAGAGAGAATAAGGACTCTTCCCACAGCTCTGATCTGATCTGGCATTATAAAACACTCAAGTCACTACTGAAGAAACAGTTTCTGTGCTATTGGGGAAAGATGTCTTCCAACAGTTTTACCTCAATGAATGTTTTTTGTTTTGAATTTTTGAAATAATTGTGGGTGGGGAACCTTCAATGGCAAACACACCAAACCTGTCTTAAAGAAACAGTGTAAAGTAAAAGGAAAATAAAAAGTCACATTTATTCGCTTTCATGCTTGTTTTACATATGAAGAGTTTGGTTCCATAATGAGATTTAGAATTTGTCAAAAATCATGTTTTTTTATTGTGCATTTCAATTCATATCAATCAAACTGCAGTTGTTTTTTATTTAAGATTTAAGATAGAAAGATAGAAAGAAGAAAAATAACACAATAAAAACATGATTTTGATCTCATTTTGGAACTAAACTCTTCATATATACATTTTTGTAATGGGACTGGTGAAGAATGTGTGCCAGCTACTCTTCTGCATATAATGAAAGTGAATGAGGACTGGCTCTGTCAAACTCCAACAGCTTAAAAACGGCTAAACATTCACATAAAAAAGGTTTGAGATCAGAGGTCATGGTGCTTGTCAGATTTTTGACAGACGCAGTGGCAGTATTACAATATTTGCAATTCAATGCATTTTTTAATGCAAGTTAATAATGACAGAATTCATTTAGTGTTTAACTGTTGCTTTAAAAGCAATCATTCTGTCGTCCTCCCATGTCACATCCAAACCTCTATTTCTTCAGCAGAACACGGAAGAAAGTATTTTGAAGAACAACAACGATGGGGATATAAACTCATCTGCCCCTCAGAAGACAACATGATCACATACTGTGCTGTAATTCTGCCCAACTCTCCAAGTCTCTCTCTCTCTCTCTCTCTCTCCTGATTTAAAATACATCAACACAACGTGATAACAACAATCACACACTTTGCCGTCATGGCAACTGGATTGGTATTAATGAGATGCTTCATCTTCATGGCTGTGATCGAGACGCGCTCTCTGATGGAGTGAAGTGGGCCGAGAAATGCCGTAAATGGCCAAATCAACCCCTCTTACTATACATCAGCTTTCTCCGTTGCTCTCTCACCCATTCTACTCACATGTTTACGGTTTGTTTAGAAGCATAGATATTGACAATACTGGAATAGAAAAGAAACTAAATATTGATCTTGAGGTACATTGAATATTCCGCAATGAGATTAAACGGAGAGCAACTGGAAACTTGAAAAGTCACAAAATGAAGTTAAACTTCATTTAATTCAGAACATTACAGTTCAGTATAAACAGGATTATCGTGAATGACAATTACAGGCACATCCCAATGACGTGTGAAGAATATCTGAACATCTTTCAGGACAAAATGTGTTTTACTCATGCAGAGACACTTCACAGAGAAGAAATCCATCAAACATTTTAGTTTTCAAAGAGAACTCTGGAGAGGCGCTTTCACATGAACGCAGTCCGGTGCTTTGGCTGAAGTGTAAAATCTCTCTCCGAGTACCCGTTAGATCAGAATCTCACCCTCATTTCCAACACGCCGATCGGGAAGCCACCTGCTCCGGACTCTCCTCCAAACAACAGAACACGTGAGGAAAAGACACTCAGAATCTTCAGAAGCAAATCACAGAATTGCAGTTTGCTTGGTTTTTGATGCACTGAATCACAATCCAAAGAGAAACTGTCCAGTCATTTCTTTATTCATTGATTTCAATATACTTTTCAGTAACAGGAATAGTAAAAATACCATTAAACATCTCCACCCAAGAACACGGTTATTTTAGTTTGACTCGAATGAAAACTTCTAAAGCGTTTCTGTTTATTGAAATCAAATCAAATATCCGCCTTAAAATGATTAAAATCAACTATACAGAAACTGAAATAAGCACCAAAATTATAATAGTAAACAAAACTAAAACTTAAATAGAAATTAATTAATCTTATTTAGCGACATAAAAATAAACAAATAAATATTAAAATGATTTAACTTAAATTAACTTTTTATATCTAAATAAAATTCAAATTAAAACTTTAATAATCAGAAAACCATTTGATGCCAAACACAATATCCGTTAATGTGCATGTTTAAGTTTGCCGACATCTGGTTGGCTGACATGTCATTTGAGGGGAGGGGTTTGGACAAAGCTGGTGTGAAACATGAGAAAAAAACGTCTTTAAAGCTACAATCTGTAACAGTTGTTCTGGTAGGTGATGTCAGACGGAAAGTCGTGTAAGAGTCTGAGAGAGTCTTTTTAGAAAAGTTACGAAAACACTTTGTTTCTTCCTTTGGATTTCATTCGCATGGATGAATGTTGGCCAGCGTTTCCACGTCATGTTGACTTTAAAAATGAATGTCCGCATTACGCTCTATCAGGCACATTCAGCTTGAAGCGGGCGTTTGGTTCTCACCGTGTTTCCATCATCTGTAGGAGCGTTTGTAGACATCATAAAGCCGTCAGGAAAGCCATTCGGGCTGCAATCAAAATCTAATGGTTTTTCATCTAATGATCTGCAACACGCAGATTTGCTCAAGACGGCTTTTCAGATAATATTTTCTGGAAACAATTCGAACCAGCACAAGAGAGAGTCATGAATTTCAGGTATGACTCACTCCTCCAGGGATGGGATATAATGTCCTCTCACATGTGTGGATCTCAATATTGTAAACACTAGATGAGACGCTACAGTGGCAAAGGATTTTGAGAGATTTTGTCTGCGTTCAGTATGTTGCCGTCGAGTCGAGATGCAGATCAATTACAAAAATGACAACATTTCTCAAGACAAAAATACAACATTCAGCTAAAATCATGTCAATACTCAGATTCTATATAGATGTAGTGAAGTCCATAAAAGCAGAAGAACCCTGAATTCACCACCATAAATCACTTGACCAACTGATCAAAGTGGGTCTTTCTAACTCTCTCAGTATGTCCCAAGATTATAGCGGATCTGTCACATTAAAACCAATGTTAAAACCTCATTTAACTTATTTGGATTTGACATTTATTGCTTTAATAGATCTTCAAACAAATCCAAAACAAAAATGAATCAGAACTGATCAGAAACAATATTGGTCTTCATTTTTTAAGACACAAAACTAGTAAAGCAAGATTTTATCCAACTTTCAAGTAGGATTGTTTAACGGTTAATCACATCCAGAATAAACATTTGTGTTTACATAATATATGTGTGTGTGTACTGTGGATATTCATTTTGTATTTATAAACACAAAACATTTAGAAAATATCTGCAGGTATATATAAATATATATATATATAAACAGTAAATGTATTCATTTTTATATTTGTCTTCTATATGCATGTATGTGTTTATATATATAAAATTATATGAATATGCAAAGTGCACATAGAATATTATGAAAACATAAACCTTTAGTCTGGATGCAATAAATCGCAATGAATCGTTCTACAGCCCCACACCCAAGCAAAATAAGATACAACACACTGTTTGATCACAGGACATACATTTATATATTATTCAGTAAATGAAGTAATGTATTATCTGAAAATGTATGAAATTTGTGATGCGACATATGACTGTAAATCTGCGACTTCAGTGTTTCTGTTCGGTATAAACATACGTACAAACAAACATCAAACGCCAACAGTAACAAATACAAAATCTATAAAAAAAGAAACTAAATGCAATAAATCCATTTTTCTCTTTATTTTCTTAAATAAGAGAGCGTCTCAACACTCAACGTTGAAACTCTGAACATTGTTTTTTAAATAGATTCACTCAGTGAGGTCAGAAAGAAAAACATTCTCCAAAAGTCTCTCCTCTCTTGCTGAACGTTTCTGGGATAAAAAAATATGGCTGACTTCTGATGCGTTGAGGGATTATGGGACGCTGAGGTTGGCTCTCTTTGGCGGCGGTGGAGGCATGAGCTCGGAGTCCGCCGGGTGCTTGCGCGACCGCATCTGAGCGCATCGGTCCAGGAACTCAAAGAGGATCTCTTTAGTGACGGGATGCTGGATGCTGTTGCACACGGCTGTCGGGAGAACACAACATCAACCTCTCGCTGAATCACTGAATCAACACTGTCCACAGATTTTGGCTTGAACATGTGAGTGATGAGGAATTCTCACCCATGGCCGTGTCGTACGAGTTGGGGAAGCTCTTGTCGACCCGCTGTCTCATAAACACCCAGCTGTTATTCACAAACGTGCACTCGATGATTTTATTGTCGTACTGTTTCAGATCCTTCGACGCCTGGATAAAGAAAATAAAATCTCAATATTTAAAACGGAATGGCATTTGATCTCATATGAATTCTTATGCATGACGTCATTGTACTGTTAATGATTCTAGTAAATGTAAATATGGCGTAAACGCGTTTGGGTGCTTTTAGCAATTCTGCAGACGTCTCATTTGTCATCAAGAAGCCGTGCTGTTGTGCAGACATCAATATTAACCATTAAAAACCTTTTTCTGGTCAACCGCTGCAGAAATAAAGAGGGCCGCATCTTCACTGGCGCTAAACATGTCCGGAGCTCTTACCAGCAGCCATCTGCTCGGACGGCATTCTCATGGTCGTCAAACTGGCAGCGCGTACGCACAGAGTCTCCGTTTACAAAGTTTCTGTAGTTACAATTTCAGCAGTGACACAAGGAAACAGAGAACGTTTGGCCGAGAAACCGAGATGGAAAAGCAGAAAGATAAAGAGACTCTATTCTGGCGAATCCAAGGCAGGTTGGTGTGCGGGGGAGGAAGTGAGCTGGCAGTAAAGCCGCCCCCTTCTGGGCCTGTTGGCATGACGGGATGAGCACATACCCCCACCATCAAATCCTGAAGGGCATCTGTGAGCGCACACGCACACAACAGGACAATATCTCAAGGATTAAGGACCTTTGGGGTACAACACCTTGTAAAAATTCAACAATTGTCAACCACACAAGAGAGTCTGTAATACAATTGGGATTTGTCAGAAACACGGAGTAGAATCAGCTCAAGGGATGTTGGGTTATATGAATATATGTCATGGTATGAATATTCAAAAGGTTTAGACGTCTAGACGTGATTTGCTGAAAGGCAGATAATGGCATGTTTGTAATGTTATTTTCACCCTGATCTCACAGACATTCGTAACTATTTTTCAAGGTGAAATGTAAAGATGCACCTATAGTACATTTCTCCAGCAATAGCGGATTATTCAGAGTGATATCTGCCGATAGTGATTCTGAAGATGAAATTAATATTTCTGAACTTTCTGAATGTTATTAATTCTTATTACACGACTCAATGGAATGCTTGATTCTGATTGGCCGGCCGAGACATTCATCAAAACTAGTAACACCCTGTGATCCGGAGGCTGCAAATCACTTTGAGAGGGGCAGTTAAATATTACACAAACATTTATTATAAATATGTTTTTAATAACATATATGACATTATATCTACAAATGATTAAACCAATTTGTCTGTTCATGGCATGTGAATGTCGTTTCTTACTTTCAAAACCGAAACTAAACGCTTTTCCTCACAGAAGGGCTGCAGTCGGTAAAAATGAGTTAATGAAATATTTTAAATTCACACTTTATTTCCAAGTAGCCGTGTTAAAAGCGGGATAATGAAATAAACCCCGTCAGTGTGATACAAGTGATGTTGAGGCTTTTTCTGCCATACAACCGGCTGCTTATCCCTTACATATACACCTATTCATATTGTTCTTTAAGATCAGGCATCACAAGCAGTTTCCACCAATCTCATATAAATCTTGAGTACCTTTGCAGTAGTATTTCATACTTCGTATCTTCGAAGAGTATTATAAAAGACAGATACAGCTGTTCTGAAGAAAGACAAACTCCTGGAGGCGGCAGGGGAGCGGAACTACAGCACCAGCACACAGTACATCATCTCATTAAGTTTGTGTTGTTTACATTATGCACGTACATGGACGTGCTCTTTCACTCGCTGGATGACGCATGGGCGTGCTTGTCCGGGAGAATTGTACAATAAGGGTCTAAGAACCCCTGTTACGAAACGGGAATCCATGTTTGAAAAAAACTTTCTGAAACCTGTACGAACCCTGGCGGAGTGAATCGAGCACAGAAATACTACGTCATACGTTCAACTCGTTTTTTGACAAGTTGACCATGTTAGGCTTGAGAAGCCAACACGTTTAACAGTGTAAAGAAGTCAGAATGCATAAAATGGCATGTTACCTCCACTTTAAAGATTTCTATATACAGAGCCAAAATTCATCGCATTTTTCTGTCCACTTTTGATTGACCGGATAAATCGGTCATGATCATGAGCTGTTTCTAAACCATCAGCCGATAGTGTGAAATCTTTTTATAGACCGAAACCGATTATTGGCCGATATATCGGTGCATCTCTAACGTGTAGTGAATATAACGCTAAGTAGATCGTATTAAACCATACAAATTCATACGAATTAGGCACCTTGTAAAACAGTTATGAATAAATAAAAGTAATCCCCTTGCAGGGCTCTATGGTTGCATTTTGTGACTATTTTAACTGCCAGTTTGACCAGTTTTTCTTAATGGTCGCAACAGTGCGACTGATCAATATATATTATTTCGTGTATTATAAATTCAATGCGCAGAAATATATTGCACAAGTGTTTCATTCAGTAACTAATTTTCGTCTCCCCTCCTTCAACCATTCACTTATCTATCAGTGCCCCAAGGCGTGATGCGCGAGTGTAAGAAGCGCATTTAATGCTCCGATGAAACAGAAGGACCGACAGAGCAATCGAGTGAAGCGCTTAATCTTGCAACTCAGATAGCTTTTGCCTTCTGCAGAACACAAGAATTTCCCCGGCTATGGTACAAAAAAGCAAAGATAACGTATGCATGTGAAATGAATGTAGGAAACTATACTATTGTATAAAGCTCTATAACAAGACTGCAAAGCAAACAATATGTTAATGTTATCCATCACTATAAATCCTTTTTCATTGTGAGTCGCTACTGCCAAACGTCTATCAAGCTTCATGCAGCTTTCACTTAAAGCCTTCAAGGTCTTGCGCGTTGGTTGCCAGATAGTCAAAGCACAAAATACTACACTTGAGTTCGCTTTCATGCCTTCTTTCTCTGAAACGGACATATAAACACAAAACAACGGCGAAATTCCCACGTTAACAAGAATCCGTTTCGTGAACAAACGGTTGGGAAACAAAACGCAAGTGTGTTCCAGTATTGTGCGCGAGCTCTCAAAGGACGGGCCCAAAAACACTCACTGATATTAAAGGAATTGTGTTCTCTTATACGAGTGGTTCACAACAATATGGTCAAGTGTTGAGAGAGTTTACATATTCAATAAAAATGATTTAATCATAAACAATGATTGGTTTGAATTTCTTATTGATTTATTCATGTATTAAACACATTTGAATGAATTAAGGGCTGGTGCCACCTCTCTCAAATGTCAGTCTAGAGCCCTGGCTTGTAGAAGAGAAGGGGTCAAAAATGCTTTGCACATGCCTTCAATATGCTACACGTGCACAAACCAAGCAGAGATTTGTGCTCATTGTTGGTCTTTGATCTGGCACGGGACACGATGCTCCTGTTAGTTTTGGATCTGACCGCTCTGACACCCGCTCACTCTCCTGAAGTGTTGGCAGCCATTTACACACACCACACGGCGCCCGACGCAGCTAATCCACCCGTCACAGCAAACGCTGCCAAGCACATTTTACATTGCCATGATAATACGCTAGCTGGCAATAAAACATGTAAATCAATTCAACTTTTTGAGATAAACAATCGGGGACATAAAAACGTGGCACTCATTTTAAAAGTCTCATAATCTAATGATGGGATTACAAGCATTCATTTCACTCTGATTTCAATCTTCAATCGATTGCAGTCAATTCTGAAGATATTCATGTTGTATTTTCGTAAAATGTTCTTTCCATTACGAAGATTGATTTTATTTGGATATCTGTAAACTAAGCTGGGCTTTCACAGACTGGGTCACCAATATAAATAATCAATATTATGAAGAAGAATAATGTACCACGTTTGCAGTAAATCATTTGCAAACCTCAGGTCAAACATTCATGAGTCAACCTGACAAGCTTTTATCTCTGTAGCCGGCATTACACGTTCACATTATAACGCTTACAGGCATTCTGTTGACATCTTATTAGGATGAGAAGTAACATGCTTTTGACTGTGTATCAGGAGACAACATGCCAAAAGATGGATGCTGACTGCTGTGAAGTTCATCCACACGACATGTGAAGTATTCAGACTGTATCTCGACACATCCAGTGCTGTCGTCTGAGAAGATATTTTCACATTATAATTTCCACCGTCTTTAGGACTGCCCCACTTTCTTAATCATTTAATGGTAATTTAAATACTGTATTTAGTGAATGTAATTAACAAGCAGGACTTCACAAGCCCCAAATGCATTCATTACTGTTTTATATGGTAATCATACTGTATTCTTTTTGCGTTCATACTGTATTTATGTGGTATTCTTGTATATTTTTACTGTATTTGTTCTGCATGCATGCTAAATTCTTTCTGCATTAATATTTTATATTTACTGTATTTGTACAGTATTCATACTGTATTCTTAAGGTTTTTCCTTCTTACTATATTTTTACGGTACTCTTTTGTTTTTACTGTATTTGTTCTGCATGCATGCTAAATAATTTCTGTATTCATATTTTTTCCCTTGTCTTTTCTACCTGCATTTATACTGTATCTGTACTATATTAAAATTTTAATTTGTACTGTATTCTTTTTCCATTCTTACTGTATTTGTACTGTATTCTTTAACTTAAAGGGGATGTGCAACGGTATTTCATGCATTCTGACTTCTTTACAATGTTAAATGTGTTGTCTTCTCATGCTTGACATGGTCCACTTGTCAATAAACGAGATGGACGTATGAGGTTGTATTTCTGTGCTCGATACACTCCCCAGCGATTGTATAGGTTTCGTAAAGTTTTTTCTAACCTGAAAATCTTCGTAACAACTTTTCTTAGTCCCTTGTTGGGCAATTCTCCTAGAAAAGGCGAAAGCAATAGCCCACCCATGCGACGCTGTGCGCCTGCAGCTCATTACTCTTGCAATAGTGAGAGAAGTTGTGGTGTGTTTCTTTGTTCACAGCATTTCAGAGATGGATGTTATCTAAACGCTGGATTTGGAGATCGTTGGAAACTGATAGATGGCGCGGTAATAAAACATGCCGGACATGAAGCGCACACGGTCAGGGAAACGGAGTCATATGTCTGCGTTTTGTTGGCAATGTGTGCGCACGTGCTTCAATTCTCGAAACAACACGTGCCATGCAAAAGTCTTTTAATTAAAACATTTTTGATATTTTTGGAGTGCCGACTCTATATACATTTCTTCATTCTTAGTTTCGCATCAGAGAGTTGTTGTTCTGAAAATTGTGTGCGTTTTCCCTCTCGCACACAAAAGGATTCAAGATCCGCGTCTACAGGACTCGTGGCTTCAGGCAACATTCAAACATATTTTTTAAGAGTTCAGCAGCTTCAGTACACAGACTGAAGTCTCTTGAGTTTGTAGTTTGATGTGTTGTGCTATGTGTGGATGTCAAATGTTTCCAGGGTTTCCAGTGCTGTGTGTTCTGCTCCCAAACCAACTACCTCAACACAATCGACTGAGCTCAGCACGATGCATTTTGGGATGGTCTTTACATAAAGAACATATGAAATGATTACGCTTCAAAATGTGATCAAGCAAGGTGGCAACTAATGTAGTAGAGCTCATTAAAAGAAAGTCTGAGAACGGCACGCTGTCTGCGTTTCGGCTGAATGACATAAGACATTATCACAGGTGTTATTCAAAGTTTCTCTCACCTTCATTTGTGCAAAGGGCCTGTCATAGCTGCCCACGTACAGAAGACCCATCATCTGCGGGACCAGTCTGGAGAAAGAGCAAAGATAAAGACTGAAATGAAACTTCACATAGAATCACAGAATCTCATGAGGGGAGAGAAGCACAAAAGGAGCTCCGCTGCGGATACTGTCATAGAAGCTCTCATTATTAAGGCAAGATAATTATGTCAAGGGTCCCAATACAAAGAGACACAGGATATTCTGGGGCGCGGGGGATCGAACTGTCAATCACGCTCGTATCTGTGGTTTTCATTAAAGTCACACTGAGGGAATATTGTTTGAGATGCTGGTGAATTGAGCAATGAGCAATGACCTGATCCATCATCTACACTACACACACACAATGAACCACCGCTCGCTGTGGTGAATCACAAAGTTCACATCGCACTTTACAGAATCTCAATCTATGGCCCCGACATTGAAACTGAAGTGTCACCTTCAACAGAAAGATGAGCAAACAGGCAGAGAAACTGACACTAGCAGATATTGAATAAGATGATGATGATGATGGCGGTGTCAATGAAGCGTGTGCGTGTTTATGAATAAACAAATTAAAATCACATCTGTTTGTCCGTAGATATGGGTAATGTTGGCATGTGATTTCACCGGAAGAGTGCACGTTTGGAGGAGAAATGAAGCGCAGAATGCTGAATATTGTCACCCGCTCTATGACCGACGGGAAAGTATTCAACTTCATGAAACAAACTTTTGGATGTTTTTTAGGACTGGTAAGAGTGATGTAACCTCAGTCTTCTCGTGATGTCAAGAGAAATGACATCAGAGATATAAAGAATGTCGAGATCTGAGTTGATGGTGGGCTGAAGCTTCTACAGAAGAGACATCTGTGTCATCATTATCACTGAAAACAGATTAGAGTTCAACTGAAGGCATTTCACATTTACTACTAGTGTGAAATCCATCAATCAATGATACTGTTAACATTTATTCAATTCAAACTCGAAACAACATTTTGTATATTGTTCCAACTCTTACCCAACTCTATTTTCATCAACAGTAAAAGGCATATTACACTTTTAGAGTAATGGATAAATGTCAGAATGTCAAAATGTTAATGAATGAGATTTGTTTTATATTTTCAGCGATTTTACAAGCACATTAGCAACATTTCAGTCCAAATACAAATAAAATCCCTAACTTGTGTGATTTGCATTTTAGCAATGGGCATAAAGTTAACGTCATAATGATTAGAACATATTTCAAAAGACAAAATTATTAAGATTAACATTATATTACAAATATTTTAAAATAAATTAAAATGGCTGAAGATGCCTAAACTCACATATCGCTCAGTCAGCGGAAGTTTGGGACAGAATGCTGGTTTAGCTACGACACAACAAATATATGTCGTCTTATTTGTGTCTAGTGGTGATGAGCAGTTGATGTGAAACGATGTGAAGAAAACGTGAAACACAGCTCAACATGTTTTCACAAATCAAAAGGATTTTGCAGTTGTTAATGTAATATTTGAGAAGAGCTTATTTGCAAAAACTGATTTTCCCAAATGTTTTAATGTGTTAGTTAGCTGTGTTTATTCAGTTATTATGACTTAATTAAAACAACTCAACTGTATTGTGATTGATATTATTTGGAATGCACAGTGAGAAAATATGATTTATCTGTTTTGAAAATTAACTCTTTATTATATAAGGCATAGAACAGTTCTGGGCTTTGTGTCTCTGATGCTTTATTCCAAAAATAAACAGGAGGACAGGAATTAAAATTGCAAATGTTGTGTTGACAAACAGACTGTAGGCGCGTGAAGGTCTCTCTCTCTCTCTCTCTCTCTCTCTCTCTCTCTCATCACTGAAGCCCTATAATGGTCCCAGCTGTTCACACTTTCACACCCACTCCAGTGTGTTTCCATCTAAAATAGTATTAAATCACAGGGCAGGAGACCGGATCCCAACCCTGACATCAGGGCTAAAGAACATCCTGACACTGAGGATAATGGTCTCATATATTTCGAGCTACACAACACAACACAACACAATGACTGTGTTCAGCTTCTGTGCTTCTTCAGGCTCATGGCCTTGAAATGCAGAAGTGAAATAAAAGGGGTCTACCTGTCCGTCCGTCCATCTGTCCGTGCTTTATATTCATTTCAAACAAAGACTCAAATTGGTCAAAGAACCAACAATGTGTTCATTTCCCTCCATCAACAGACCATCCAGGAATACGATGATGACTCATAGAGACAGAGCCATGGCGTGTTGTGACGTATCCAGATGTCTCTGGAGGAGACGTACAGTCAGCAGCTGGAGTTCACAGCGGCATCAATATTAATACCTCGATGTGTGAATAACTGCACTTCTCTCTCTCTCTCTGATAATAAAAAGCATCAGACTCCAGCATCTGTTGACCTCTGTAAAGTGTGCATGAGGACGATGTCAAATCTATGTGTCTAATGACGTCTCAATGTCACTTGGTTTGCGCTCTCATTTGGTCTTCCTCATTCATGTGTTCTGGACTTTTTTGGCAGATTTCCTGACATTTACCTTCCGTAAATATCTGGTATTGGCTGGCAACCTATTGGTACAGTCACGGTACATTAGGCTTTTGTATAAAAGTTGAATAGCCCCTAAATGAACACGGGCCAATGTAAACACATTCAATCAGATGAACTGGGTTAAAGGGATAGTTCACCTTTAAAATAAAAAGTCTGTCATTATTTACACGCCCTCTTGTCATTTCAAACCGGTGTGATTTTCGTTCTTCTGCAGAACACATGAGAAGATATTTTGACAAATGTTGGTAACAACGTTCCCCATTGACTTCTATTGTATGGGCACAAAACCAGTGCAAGTCAATGGTGACCGACGGTTTTCAGTTATCAACATTATGTTATGAACTTACTGCTGTTGTTTAAATATGCAAAGGAAAAGAGATTCAAGTCAACAATGTTTGGTGAAAGACGGGACCTGAGGAGATGAACAATAATCCCGCTGGACTGAAGTGAAGTGTGCGGCAGGCAGAGATGGAGACAGAGTCTGACCATCCCGCGTCATACAAGATGCCCGAGCGGACGCTTCAAGCGCTGGTCAAA